>NC_140964.1:82396916-82434416 GCF_056783735.1 Eptatretus burgeri | reverse complement strand
GAGGAGAGAGGGGAGGACAGGAGAAGAGAGAGGGAGAGGGAAGAGAGAGGAGAGAGGAGCAAGAGAGGAGGAGAGGAGGAGAGACAGAGAGGAGGAGAAGAAGAGGGAGGAGAGACAGAGAGGAGGAGAAGAAGAGGAGCAAGAGACAGAGACACAGACACAGAGAAGGGAGAGGAGAGAGACAGTGACAGGAGAGAGGGAGAAAGAGGAGGGACAGAGAGGAGAGAAGAGAGAGGGGAGAGGGAGAAGAGAGAGGGAGAGGGAAGAGAGAGGAGAGAGGGAGAGGGGAGGACAGGAGAAGAGAGAGGGAGAGGGAAGAGAGAGGAGAGAGGAGCAAGAGAGGAGGAGAGGAGGAGAGACAGAGAGGAGGAGAAGAAGAGGGAGGAGAGACAGAGGAGGAGAAGAAGAGGGAGGAGAGGAGCAAGAGACAGAGACACAGACACAGAGAAGGGAGAGGAGAGAGACAGTGACAGGAGAGAGGGAGAAAGAGGAGGGACAGAGAGGAGAGAAGAGAGAGGGGAGAGGGAGAAGAGAGAAGAGAGAAGAGAGAGAAGGAGGGAGAGGAAAGAGGGGAGGAGAGGAGAAGAGACAGGAGAAGAGGGAGGTGAGGAGAGGAGACAGAGAGAGAAGAGCAAGAGACAGTGACAGAAGGAGAGGAGAAGAGAGGGGAGAGAGAGGAGAGGACAGGAGAGAGAAGGAAGAGGAGAATAGGGAGAGGAGGGAGAGAGGGAGAGAGAAGGAAGAGGAGAATAGGGAGAGAGGGAGACAGAGAGACAGAGAGACACAGAGAGACAGAGAGAGAGAGAGACACACAGAGAGAGAGACAGAGAGACACAGAGAGACAGAGAGAGAGAGAGACACACAGAGAGAGAGAGAGAGAGAGAGAGAGAGAGAGAGAGAGAGAGAGAGAGAGAGAGAGAGAGAGAGACACAGAGAGAGAGAGAGAGAGAGAGAGAGAGACACAGAGAGAGAGAGAGAGAGAGAGAGAGAGAGAGAGAGACACAGAGAGAGAGAGAGAGAGAGAGAGAGACACACAGAGAGAGAGAGAGAGAGAGAGAGAGAGAGAGAGAGACACACAGAGAGAGAGAGAGAGAGAGAGAGAGAGACAGAGAGAGAGAGAGAGAGAGAGAGAGAGAGACAGAGAGAGAGAGAGAGAGAGAGAGAGAGAGAGAGAGAGAGAGAGAGAGAGAGAGAGAGAGAGAGAGAGAGAGAGAGAGAGAGAGAGAGAGAGAGAGAGAGAGAGAGACACAGAGAGAGAGAGAGAGAGAGAGAGACACAGAGAGAGAGAGACACAGAGAGAGAGACACAGAGAGAGAGACACAGAGAGAGAGACACACAGAGAGAGAGAGAGAGAGAGAGAGAGAGAGAGAGAGAGAGAGAGAGAGAGAGAGAGAGAGAGAGAGAGAGAGAGAGAGAGAGAGAGAGAGAGAGAAAGAAAGAGGAGAGACAGAGAGAGGATAGAAGAGAGGGGTGGGGAGAGAGAAGGAGAGAAGAGGAGCAAGAGACAGAGGAGAAGGGGGAGAGGAGACAGAGAGAGAGGGGGGGGAGAGAGACAGAGAGGGGGGGGAGAGAGACAGACAGTGACGGGAGAAAGAAGAGAGAAGAGACAGAGAGGAGGAGGAGAGGAGACAGAGAGAGGAGGAGAGGAGAAGAGAGAGAGAGAAGAGAGAGACAGATGGGAGGAGAAGAGAGAGGAGCAAGAGACAGTGACAGGAGAGGAGAAGAGAGGGGATAGGAGGGAGAGAGAGAGAGGGGAGGAGAGGAGAAGAGAGAGAGAGGGGATAGGAGACAGAGAGAGGGGGAGGAGAGAGGGAGAGAGAGAGAGGAGAGAGAGGGAGAGAGGGAGAGGGAGGGAGAGAGAGGGAGAGAGAGGGAGAGAGAGGGAGAGAGAGGGAGAGAGAGGGAGAGAGAGGGAGAGAGAGGGAGACAGAGGGAGACAGAGGGAGAGAGAGGGAGAGAGAGGGAGACAGAGGGAGACAGAGGGAGACAGAGGGAGACAGAGGGAGACAGAGGGAGACAGAGGGAGAGAGGGAGGGAGAGAGGGAGGGAGAGAGGGAGGGAGAGAGAGAGAGAAAGCTCCTGTTCGAGGGTTCGCCAGAGTCGGTGTGGTCCCGAGACCCCGCTGGTGGGATGGAGCGTCCGCCATTTCCTCTCCCTCTCGACCCCGAGTGTCGACGATTTCTCCCCCCCCCCCCCGTCCGCACCGAGAGAGCGCTGAAAACCCCGTTCATTCCCCAAAACCCCGATCCGTGGCGTCGAACGGCGACACGTGCCGGCGCGAAACACAAGCTCGCCGACAACGCTGGAGGAGCGGGAGCTGAGGGCGCGGAGAAGGACTCAGTGCGTGCACAGGGAAGTGACCACTTCTATTTCTTTTCGGGGTTTTTTTTGTATGGAACTTGTGGCGCCGTGTCTTGTGAAGTAAAACTGTATAAGTGTTGCCATGTGTTCGCGTAGTCGGTTGTAGCTCTGCATCGTCGTTGCTTTTATTGTTTTCTTCTTGCATTTGCTTTATGTGCATTCTGATTCTGTTTGACTATACGTGTGCTTTGTGTCTGTGTCTGTGTGAATAAAGTGCTTGTGTGAACTTGTTCCCTGTTTCGCTGCGTCCTTCCCTTTGTTGAATCTCCATCTTGCTTCACGTAAAGGGTTCGTAGTGGGCTTAATACGCCCGATCAGTAATCGGAACCGTCGAGGCCGACGATAACACCACTCGGTTATCCTGATAGTACGGAACGGACCGCTTAAGCGGCCCGTGTCCGGAGTCGACCTGCGGCGAGGTGCGATCGCCCGGTTTACCATCCACGTGGGTACTTAGGTAGGTAGAGTTTGGCGAACAACCCTATCCCATGCGGGTGGCCGATTGGTACGATCGTGGTGAGGCCGAAAGGCCCACCCGTGACTAGCTCCCGGTGTTAGTCCGAGTGGGTCACGACAGAATTGTCCGTCCGGTGGGCGAGGCGGCCGCCATTCGAGTCACGTGGCCGATCGCACGCCGGCGGGCGCGAATTCGCAACAGTATGTTGTATGCATGTTTCGTCGACTCCTACGTAAGTATTTGACCTAGGAAGCTGAAACTTTCAGGGATTAATGAGTTGTGCAAGTGAAAGTTTCATTTGATTCTATCAAGTTTTGAAAAAAAAATTCCACCTACCTTGGCATTTTCTTCCTTTGGGGGAGGGGGTGAAATTGGAAGTTATATAATCCAAACGAAATAACCACATCTGCACAAAAACAGCACGCATGTTTTTGCTTTGTATACACTACCGATCAAAAGTTTTCAAACACCCCCATTTTTCCAGTTTTTACTGACATTTAAACAATTTAAATGTTTCAATGTACTCTGAAATTAAAGCAGAGAACAAATAAACAATTGCAGATAAAAAAAAGAAATCATGAAATCATTTTGTTGAACAATATTTAATCTAAATTTTTGACTCATCAAAGTAGCCACCTTTTGCAGATAAAACAACCAAACATACTCGAGGCATTCTTTCTACAATGGAAAGCAAATATTGTTTGCAAAGTTCTTCCCAACACTGTTGCAGAAGTTCCCACAAATGTGTTGCACTTGTAGGTTGCTTTGCTTTCACCCTTCTGTCCAGTTCATCCCAAATCAGCTCGATGGGGTTTAAGTCTGGAGACTGTGCTGGCCATTCCATGATTTGATGTCTTCTTGTTTTCTTCTAAGGTAGTTCTGACATTGCCTAGAGATATGTTTTGAGTCGTTATCTTGCTGTAGGATGAACCCCTGACCAACTTGGCGTAGACCAGAGGGTATTGCATGGTGCTGCAAAATGCTGTGGTAGCCCTTTTGGTTCAGGGTGCCAGTCACTCTGTGCAAGTCGCCGACTCTGGATCCAGCAAAAGAGCCCCAGATCATCACGCTTCCTCGTCCATGCTTGACAGTTGGTGTCACACACTGAGGAACCATCCTTTCACCTACTCCACGGCCCTGCGTGATGAACCGAGGATTTCAAATTTTGATTCATTGGTTCACAAGACCTTCCTCCAGTTTTCAGTTGTCCACTGGCAGTGCTTCATGGTCCAGGCAAGCCTCTTTTTCTTATTTTGCCATCTTAGCAATGTTTTGTTTTACTATCACTCGACCTGTCAAACCTGCAGCTCGAAGTCTTCTCTCCACAGTTGAAACTGAGACTTCCTTACTTCGACCAGTGTTAAGCTGTGCTTGAAGTGGCTGTCCTGTGAGCTGCCTATCACGCAAGCTGTTGACTCTGAAACTTGTCTTCTGATTGTGTTGTGGCTTTACTTTGGGTCTGCCAGACCTCTTCCTGTCAGAGTTTCCTCTAGTTTCCAAGTGCCTTTTGATGGTGTAGGAAACTGTACTCACTGATACCTTGGCTTCTTTGCAATTTCTCTAAAGGAAAGGCCAACACTTTTAAGGGTTATAATTGTCTTTTTCTCACCATTATGATAGCAATATAATGCTTCAGAGGGTGCAGAAAGTCTGTTCCAACACTGCTTTTATACAGACAGAGTTTGTAACTTATCAACAAATGTTGGGACACCTGTAGGAATTGTTTGCATCAACTTTCAAGGCTTAATTTGCTTCCATTGCTGCAGAACAGCTGCAGTTGCCAACCCATTACTTGTTCCCTGAAAAGGGCCTTTTTAACAACTCTGAAATTTACATTATTTTTCAGTTTTTGGTAACCTAAACTTTTCTTTTTTAACTTCTGGCAGTTCACCGCTTAGCTTTGTACGATTTCAGGTTATTCACTGGACTTGAACTGCTTAAATTTCAGTAAAAACTGGAAAAATGGGGGTGTTCTAAAACTTTTGACCGGTAGTGTATGTGACAGGTAGTTATGTTTTTTTCGGGAGCAATTGAGACATAAGTCTGTTGCCTATACATGACCCAAGTAAAGGGATGTCAGAAGAACCTGTTGCATGCTCGGAACAAAATCACCATATGGTGGGTACTCTTCTGTGGTATTAATAACCATAAGGGAAATAACATTGTTGGGAGCAAGTGTTAAGTCTGTATAATTTGTGAAATGCTTTATAACAAACCTTGAACACTCATCCAACACAATTGCAAGATGAATTAGGATATTTTAAAATAACGATGAAAAATAAATATCCCACCTTTGAAAGATCAATGCCCGTTAGGGCGTGGACGGTGGTTGGCAGTTCTGCAAGTAGACGGCTCACCTCCGTTGTTGTTCTGCTCGCATCACTACCTAAGATCACGATCTCGTCGATGCATGACAATGGTGAAGCCACTTTGGCTGCAATCTAACCAGGAAAAAAAAAATTCATCAAAGTCGAACCAAGGCATTTTATGCATATTACTGGAGATAGTGCAAATCTTTAAATATGAACTTTTCTCTCCCATTTCGTCTCTACAAGAGACAATCATTGCACATTGGAAGGCTTGTTTTCAAATACAACACACCTCATGGTATTTTGACCTTCACCACCGAAGGTGAAGGAGGTTGTTTTCACCCCTTACTGTTTGTCTGTGTACAGGATATATCTCAAAGTTGTGGACGGATCCGGATGAAATTGTGACAGGTTCGGTGTGTGACAAGGATGAACTGATTACATCTTGGTTAAGATCCAAATCCAGATCCAGCGACAAGGATTTTTTTTTAAACGATTCTTCACCATTGAGAGATTGGGCCAAAAACGATATCAAAAAGTTGTGGACGGATTTGGATGAAACTTGGACACATTGGGTGTCTGACAAGAAATAATAGATTCAATTTTGGTGAAGATCCGAATCCGGATCTGACTACTCGATTTTTTTTTTGTGATTCTTCACCATTAAGAGATAGGGCGAAACCGATATATAGCACGATATCTCAAAGTTGTGGACGGATTCGGAAGAAACTTGGTGGACAGGTTGTGTGTGTTGAAAGGACAAATTTAATCGATTTTGGTGAAGATCTGAATCCGGATCTGGACACGAGATTTATTTAATTTTCAAAGTGATTCTTCTCCATTGAGAGATAGGGCCAAAAACGATATTATACTGTATAGCATGATATTTCAAAAATGTATTGGGCCCGAAATGTTCTCATGGATCAGGCATGACGTGGTGAGATATGCGCTCTACCGAGTGCCTTCTCGTTCTTCAAGCATTTGGGCCACAGCAGGCAGAACCAAATAAACACGATGTTAACAGTGATAAAAGGCTGAACAGAAAGAGCTCATTATTTACATCACAAATAATAATAGAACATTTAGATGACGTTATTTTCACAGGAATTTAGAAAAACATAAAATAAGTGAATTTAACGAATTTGGTTAAAAACCATCGATGTTTTTTTTGAACAGTCAATACTCAAAACTCGAAGGATTCAAGTGTTCATCCAAGACCACCAAGATTACATTTTGATTTGAAATTTTATGAAGCAAAAGAGAAAGTGCTGCAAGATAGTCAAACAAATGCAATTTTGAAGAAAGCTGATATTATGAAAAGGCAGAGCAGGCACATAATGAGCGTCAGACGTCAAGTTATCAATTTGCTCGTGAAGTAAATAAAAAGAATCCACACACTGCCATAAAAAAACCGAACATGTAGAATTGATAATGTAATTGTTGAAGGACTGTTCCAATGTTCATTCCAAGTGAGTTTTTTGGCACGAGGGATGTGCAGAACACCTGATTGTATGTTTCCACATAAGGCCATTGCCTCATGCAATAATCGTTCAGCAACATATGCACCCTCAAGTTTTTAGAGGTAACACGAGGCATTCTGAGCAAATTTGAAACAGCCTTTCCAAGACACAAACGTGTGCATCATTCAAAAATAAATAAATGAATGCACAGATTACTGTCTTTAATACTCCATTAAAATGAAATGTTTGTCAGAAAATGAGAGGAATTTAATCAATGGACACGTTGAAGAAACGTCTTCCATTAGCCTTGATGCAAGGCTCTCACATGAGGAGAGAAACTGTTTATGACCTCAACAGATGTTATTAAGTCTCTGGCTCAAGAAATATGACAAATGGACATCCCAGAATAACGACTCCACTCAGGACTGATACATTTACAACACCCATCCACACAATCCGTTTCAAACTGTCCAAAATACGACAAACACTCCTTGGACTTCGATGGAGTTATTACCGCCGGAGGTGGACATAATCCAGTATTGAGATTGTTTTCCAACACAACATTCACCACGATGCAGCATATGATTAGGTCACAATGAAATGGGCATGTAATTATTCAGCATTTATCTCTGCCAGAGATTTGCACCTCATCTATATATCATGATGTCACACAAATAAATCACACCAACAGCAATCACATGTTCGGTTTTTATGGCAGAATACATTGCTTCCCTTTCCAGTGAACATGTAATCAAAGCCTTCCCTTCAGTCATACAAACATTCCAAGTTGCTTCCCTGCCTGAGCATCAACATAGGTTTTACTGTAATCAATCAGGCCCTTTCAGAAGCACAAGCACATTAACTGTACAGCGATTGCGCGACACCACCCCCCCCCCCCAACCCGGCCATCGGCAGCGAGTGTCACACACACACACACACACACACACACACACACACACACACACACACACACACACACACACACACACACACACACACACACACACACACACACACACACCCTCAGCTTACCCCTCCCAATTCGGTCCCATCTTTGCTCTTTATCCCCCCAACCCCTCCCAAGTCCTCACCCTTCCCCCCTGCCAACCCTAAGGCATCAATCCTCTCCCCACACTCAAGCCTTCAAACCCCCCCCCCCCCATGCTCCCCCTTCTCGTTATCCCATCTTTACCCTCACCATCCTCTCGCTCAAAAGCAAACAGGCAGTCCCATGTTGAAACAGCAGAATATGTAACACTTTATGCTCCCCTATCATGCTGTCACCGACTTCACAGAAACCAGTCACAGTCATCTGTTCAACTCCCAATTTTTAGAGAAAATAGTCAGAAATAATGGCAAACCCACGTAACCTCCATTATAAAGGCGCTGCTTGAGAGAGAGGAGGTTCTAAAGGGTCCTAAAGGATAATGCTCAAGGGTTCTAAATTGGTGGCTGTAGTTGAGAAATTGCAGGTGGAGTCAGGTGAACTGTCCAACCAATGGGTGGATTCACACACATGCACAGACACACATAGGGCTCCTTTTATAGCACTGGGCACACATTTCATCAATGGCTTTTGTTTTAACATACAAACATTCTGCAATGCAAATCTGACATTTTTCCAATGTTATTTAATTCTCAAATTTCTCACAAGGTTGCTGTGCAGTTTTATAATGTCACCACAAGGCAAGGTGTCACCCCACAGTCATATTGCAACTCTATTCAACCCCACTCCTCTGCATTCTTACTTTTCTTCTTCCAATAAAGTATAGATACCTTCAAGAAGTAGTATCGCACTGACAGATTCGCATCGGTTCTAACAAGCAAGCATGATCGGCTGTCAAGTGCACTCCCTCAATTCTGCTCGAAACAGCAAATTGATTGAAACGCCATAGAAGTATGCCCATTATTGAGGGGTTGCACAGGAATTATCTACCTATAAAAATTTCCCTCCTCCTCCTCCTCCCCCCACTTCCCCAGTCCACTGAACAAAAAGATCATATCCAACCAATTGTCATTAAAATGTTGCCATATTTAGAAACAAGGTAAAACACTATCATTCTGCATTTTCACATAAAATAATCCAGCACAGCATACAAAGCTCATTACAGCAGTGTTGCTGACAGAATAAACATACAAAGCAAACAAGACAAAGGAGAGACCCTACCTCTGGCAGAGACTCCAGCACCATGGAAGTGACGGCAGCTTTGCCATAGCCTTGATATGCGGCAGCTTTAAGGTGCATGCCATCTGCCTCAGCCTTGCCTAAAGCTGCAATGGCACCAGCTTTGGCTTCACCAATGTTACGAATACTCTCAGCTTCTGCCTGCGCCAGCATTACTCGCTGTGACCTGGGAAATATTAAATGATTAAAAAATAAAAAACGAAAACAAATGAAAGAGTGAATGAAATAAATGCAACCCCTCCCCCCACCCCCAATAAAAAAAAACAAAAAAACAATACATTCTGAAACGTATAGAGGTTATTTGAGTTTGTACAACAGTAAACACTGACAAAACTCTCCGTTATTTGACCTGCCATATAAAGTATGCAGATCACAATCATGCGTCTAATTTAAGTCAACTTCAAATACACCCACCATCACTTCAATCTAAACAAAAAAAAGGATAACAGCAAATCTTGACAACCAAATACACAAAAGCTTATAAAGAGTTGAGAATGCTGACACCGCACATACTTTTTCCCTTCCGCAACTTGTTGCACACGATAGGCTTCGCCTTCGGCTGGGCAGCGGATAGTGGAGACCAGTTCAAGTTCCTTACGCATAATCTCTTTCTCCTCGACATCTATCTGTTTCCGCCGCTGAACCACCTCAATCTGGCACTCTTCCTGCCGAATCTTTTGTTGTTCCCGTGCAGATTGAAGCTCGTAAGCCAGCTGAGCATCAGCTTTCTACAGAAGAAGTTAGAAAAGAAAGGATGCGAGGGGAACAGGAAACTCCATCAAAAGTTGAAATGAACGATTAAGTTTTTCAAACAAAGAATTGCAGAAGTCTCTTGTGTTAAGACTAACACTGAGACTAAATTTGCCAAAACAGCAAATAAATACTTATTATAAAAACAAAGAAACAAAAAAACATTTGAGAAAATAAAAACTAAAAGTCACTATTCAGCAATGTCTCCCTTTTGCATATATATGCCCCCTCTAATCCCCCCCCCCCATTCCCCTCAAATGGCCTTATTGCAGCTCCTGCTTGAGAATCTCGTACTCAACCCATACTGATGTCACTACCTTCTCAAGTAAGAGACAGAGAAAGCTTTGTCCAGCCTCACACTGTATTGGTGATGGGCCCAGTTCAGTTTCTGTGTTCTCAAATCTTGCTCTGCTGTTCTTGCTTCTTCTCCTCAATCCGTTCTCTTAAGCCTGTCTTTTACATCTTAATGCCTTCTATCTGCCTGGAAGACAGCCACCATTATTCCCATTTAATAGAAGGCTGCAAAAAGATCCTCTGGACTACAGACCAGAAAATTTGCTGCAAATTTGAGCAAAGTGATTATATTAATCATTACTGCAAGCATCAATTCTTTCCTCATTTCAAACAGCGATTATAATATCTGACCATCAGTGTGGGTTCCCTCCGGGTCACAACTATGAATATGCTCCTGCTTCCCTCTCAGCAATAGCCCAAAACCCGAAAGCTTCAACACAAAGTCAGGAGCATATTCCCTGGATATGTCTTTGGAACTTGATACAATCTGACATCCTGCTTTGCTCACCAAGCTCAATGAATACAGCATAGTGTTATGGATTTGGAAGCCTCTTGCACACAGACAGTCAGCAGTCCCCGCAGTTCAGTTATTTCGATATGTGTTTATAGTTAGGGTCCTGTTCCTTATATCTAATGGGAATTTCATGTGTGCACTGCGAGTTATTTTCTTAGCTCTAGAATTTATATCCACAAAAATAACAACACTATGGACCATTCCCCGCAGATGGCGTGCCGAACACGCATGTGGGCGGAGTTCCCTCGGTCACCGAAGTTCTGACTACACTTCGGCCAATCGGAAGGGTGTGAGCGCGTTTGCCACCTTTCAGCCAATGGGCGCAGAGTGAACTCAAAGAGAAGCAGAATCTCTTCGGGGGGGGGGGGGGGAAATCGAGATGCCCCGACATGCCCCACGACCAATCACGGAGAGACGGCCGATTTCCCCTGGCGAATGAGCAGTGCGGTGACGAGACACCTTCCCCCCCCCCGACCCCGGTCGGAGAAGAAATAGATGAGACTGCGCTGCCATCTCGTGGTTGGTCTCGTCTTGTCGCTGGCTCTGGTCTCGTCGCAGTGATCCCTCGCCTAGTCATTATTCGAGCTGGCTGGCGTCCATGGCTGAATCCTTGGTCCCTCGGTGCCTGGTATATCGGCACAGGTTCGAGTCCCACCACCGAACAAGATCGAAGTTACCGCACGAGGCAGGCAAGTGCAAGACCAGGCTCATCCCTCAGCTCGTCTTCCCTCCCAAGCTGAAGGGCAACTGGCCCCAGTGTGTGTGTGTACGTGTACGTGTACGTGTGTGTGTGTGTGGCCCCAGTCCGATAAGTCGACATTGCTTAAGTATCTCGCCCTTGGACATTGACTGCATATTTGGTTTTAACTCTGCTCTTTGTGTGCTCCGCTCCCCGATTATTGTTCATAAATAAATCCTCTTGTTAAATGTACCAGCTCGTTGCTGTCGTTTTTCATTGGTTTAGCACGGTGCGTATTGGGAATTAGGGAGGCCTTGTTGCTGTAATTGTTCATTTGGACCGACAGATCTTGGTAATCCCCGCTCGGTTTACACCCGGATCGGACTCTGTAAATGGCCCATTCCGCCCGAGGTCCGTCGAGGGTGTGGTTTTCCCTGGTAGTTAGACAACGTGGGTACTTAGGTATATTGAAATTAGGCAATTAACCCTACCCCACGCCGTCAAAATATTGGCGTCCACGGTCCGCTAAGGATCCGTGACCTTTGGAGTTATCCAAGGGTTACGACCTTCAATTCCGGGTACTCTGTGGAGACGACCCGACTGCTCCACCTGGCGGTCGCTCCTCGCCACCGACCCCCGGCCCATAACAAATTGGTGTTCAGGAGCGGGGTTCAAACCCCTCCGCCTCCACGAAATTAACGGGATTTGGATCAGGGGTGTGCAGAGCAAAATCTCCTGTTCCCTCCAAATTACGAGCATTTCAAATTCATTCTCAGGGCGAGCCAAGATGAGCTGGCTCAGGTGGGTTCGAGTATAATGGTAGAAGAACCAGTGGTGCAGGAAGACATTCTCCCACAACCAAACCCAGAAGTAGTTTTGGGAGTGGCTGGGGCAGCACATGAGCGCCCCCCACGTGCAATTTCCCCCACGGACCAGATGATGAAAATGAGACAATTGATGCAAGATGTACGAACAATAAAGGACAAAATGGATGCGAATGCACAAAAGATGGAAGCGATTGCGCAAAGATGGGAGCGCAAAATGGATTCAAACATGCAAGCATGGAAAGTCAAAATGGTGGATTGGAAAATCACACCTGCACGTGGGGAAACGACCGAGTCAGGGGGGAGTGTTGAAGTTGTTCTGACCGCAATTGAGACGGGCAAGGTCGAGGGAACAAGCGACGCCGGAATAATTGGGGGAGACACCGGTAAACTTGAACAAGGGATGACAAATAATAACAGGGACACAAGGGGAGACGGAAAACCAGGAGTTAGAAATAATAAAAGAGACGCACAAAATAGAACAGATAGAGGTGAACAGAATACGGGAAATTAACGAGCACACACAGGTAGAGATAGGAGGGGACAATAAGGTCGAGCATGGGGAATGTCTCATGACCCGGTTCGAGCACCAGGTTAACCACCCTCAGGAACAGAGGGAGATGGCACGCTCCCTCGAAGCAGATCATGACCAGATGGGTCCGGTAGAGCCGCACGAGGTTGAGCAGGTGAAGGATGCAAACGGGTCCATGCAGAGTTTGGGGGGGGGGTAGAGACCCCAGGACCCCTTGAGTTAGCACGAATCCCCGATGTGATTGTCCCAGAGTGTGTGTGGGAGTGTGCGAATGGTGTGAGTGTCATGGCATGCGTGAGTGCGTGCATGGAAATGGACGACAGACGGGAGACGGGAATGGCGAGCCTAACGGGCCACACGGAACTATTTTGGTGACCGCGCCGGCTCCGCGGGATGCTGCGTGCGAGGTCCGTTCCGTGTTTTACGAACGGCCCAAGCGCGCACGTTTGCATGATCGGAAGCCGGCACTGAAACATGTCGTGCGTGGTACGAAACCGGCACGTGCACGGTTAAAAGGAAGGTTGTATGAATTCGGAAAACATGGGTCCCCATGCGAGCACGCGTGCGGGGCAACACGTCCTGCACGCCGCGTGTTCTGTTCGCAGAACGAGTCCCCGGGACGACACGCTCGGGCGGGCCTGCACGGCAAGCCGCGCAGGTTCCGTGTGTGGGTGACGTCACCGGGGATCTCCCAGCACGGGCTATGGGTGAGTGGCGCACGTTGGCTCGCATGGCGGACCCCTCGAAAGCGAGCGCCGATTGCGACGCGCAGGGCGACAAGGCCTCGATTATCGCCCAACAGGAGGGGACGTGCGAGTCAGAAACCACCGCCGTGGCTCGAAGTACACGATACCCCGACCAGGATGTGGCATGCATCCTCGACCGTGCAAAGGAGCATTAGTTAGTGGGAAGGGTTTAGCATAGATGGAACAGTTCCTCATGGGGACCGTGGAACGAATTAGAGGGAATGTTAGGTTGGATTGAGAAATGGGTTTTGGGAGACACGGACAGACGTGGAATGTGTAGTGGGGACGTAGCTTAGTGGTAGAGTTAAAAGGAACGTGCATTAGAATAAGGGATGACGAGGGGCACGAGCTAGTTAGGGGGACGTCGTTGCTAGAGTGTGGTGAATAAAAATAAAAATAAAAAAAAGAGAAAGAAGTACGATGAACGAGTATGGGTCAGCGGGCCCGAGTGAATGAGTGGAGTGAATGTGGAATGCATGGTGCGAATGAATGATTGGGGGAGGAGTGAATCCCACCCAAGGGAACCTAGGGTCAGTGTAATGTTAGTTAGGCCTTAGTTATTTTATAACTTGGTTTACACAGTTCTTCAGCTAAAATGTAGGGTCGGAAGGTCGAAATATAAATATAATTTAAATTTATAGAAATTATATATTTTTATGATTTTTTTCAGATGTTCCATGGAAAAAACAAGGGCAGGTGGGGGGAAAATAAATATAAATCCCGGACCAGGAGGATCTAAGAAAACATTGAAGATGGAAGACCATTCAAATGCAGGATGCCATTGTTCACTGTATCATCTGATGTGAAAAACAATAGAGAAGGATTAAAACTTGTTTTTATAATATCGTCTGGCATGTTTTTCTTATAGAAACCTGTTGGATCATCAAACAAATGGAAACAATGCTGAGAAAATTACTGTCCAAGTCATAGATGTGTGTGTCCACACCAGTGCATAGTGCTGGATATGATTTTAAAAAGGTGTCTACTAGAAGTCAACACGCTCAATCAGAACCATAACCAGCTCTTACTTTTCAGCGGGCATCTGATCGTACAGTCTCCCCATCCCCATGAGCACACCAAAGGCTGATTTCTAGTCCGTTGAAGGCTGAATATCAGCATCTCGCAGGGAAACTTTGACGTACTTGGCACCGAAATCTTTCAATATGAACAGCGGTGTACAACTTTCAATGGAAACAAAATCTGCACGATCGAGAGTCGCCTGCGAATAATTCATCCCTGCTGCTGCACTGAATTGATGCAATCGTTCGACCAGAATATTCGTCGTCAAGATGTTGCGGAATTAAATCACCAATACAGTCACTCGAATTTATACCGCTGACATACTTCTTAACAATCACTTTCGCCCCAGAAACCACAGTCAATCTGAACCATGCTGGCCACAGCTCAGACTCCATGACCGAAGACGACTGCGCAGTTTGGTTAAAGGGGACTCGGCATTTTGGTGCACGCGCGCGAAATTATATTTTGAAAATAAATGCCGACGTTTACATTTCAGGTTTTGAAACTTTTGCACCTTCGGCGGAAAATTTATAAATATAACAGGCTAAAAATGTGTTTTATATTTATATTTCATGTCGGCAAATATACCGTCGGCGGATCCGTAAACCAAGTTATAAAATAGCTAAGGCCTTAGTGGGTTAGTTAAATTTACCAAAAGGAGGTCGTTTTGTTGTTGTTGGTGTTGATTGAAGGCTCGAAACCTTTTTGAAGGGTGCAGGAGTCCATCGACCCCCTGGGAGCATGGCTGTGGAAAGGTGAGTACTGAGTAGAGGGCACCCCGGGAACAGAGAAGTCGGCCAGAGTAAGCCATGGGTCCAAACGACCGGGACAGTGAATGGGCACGGGCGACCCTTGGAATGGGACCGGAGCACCAGAAATGCCACGTGGGTATCGACGGGGGCAATGCCAGGAAGGGCATCCTCCACGTCCATACGGAGTAGGTAGGCTCGGAGACAGCCTCAGCTGCCCAGGGGTGCCGTAGTTTGAGTTTGGCAAAAGGGAATCCCTGTCAAGTGAGCCACGCTGCCCAGCCATGAGAGAAAATTAGAAGGCCAGGCCCAAATTTATAAGGAACACCAACACAGGCGACGGGAATCATGGTTTGTAGAACCGATAGTTTAAAGAGACAGGCATGTTGAAAAGCCCCGGGGGATAGTTTAATAAAGGATAGGACAGATTGGAAATGTGAACCCCTTCGCACCATCCATCCCTTCACTGCCCGTAGGCCGCTGGACTCACTTTGGGAAGATTGCTGAAATCTGGGGAGGTTATTCTGAGGCTCCATTGGGCCTCGAGACAGATCCACATGTCTTCATTATTCCCCTCAAGAAGGATCTTATGGGGTTGGGAGTTGGCAGGTAGGATAGGTTAGCCGGACAAGGACAGTAGGAGGGTTAGAGACGGGCAATTATAAAGAAAAGAAAAAAAAAATTAAATGAAAAAAAGAGGGGGAAGTCTAAATTTTGTTGTTGCATACTAAGGGAGTGGGTATGGACAAAGACAGGCAAAGGCTATTGGTTGGGGGGGAGACAGTAGGGTAGGTCCGAGCCCGTTTCTGGACCGGCCGGCACCACTGCACTCCCTCCACAGAACCTCACGGACCAGACCAGAGGCCGGCCAGCTTCGTGAGCCGACCTGTTTTCGTGCTGCATCTGCCTGGTCCGTATTTGCCATGCCTTTCCTTGCCTGCCTTTACCATTCTCTATGCCAGCCAGCATTGCCCCTTGTTTGCATTTTCCCTAATGTCACCATCTCAACCATGTGCGCCAGGACCATATTCAGGTGTTTTGCAAGGACTGCCCTGCAGGCAGCCATACCACGAGGACTGCGTTTGCGCAGCCCATGCATCCATTCTTTTTGTGTTCATTCCAGCACCAATGACTTTTCTCTTCACAGATCACAGGTCATGGGCCATGGGCCATGGTTTGTGTAAATAGTAAAATTGTAACCCACCTGTGTGTCTGTCTAACACCAGCAATTTATTTAAGTTGTCCGTGTGAGTCTGTTAGTTTAGTTATGCAGCACACTGGGTTTTTTTTTTGGGACACGTATAAAAAAAAAATGTCGCACTCAGGGATCCATAAGTAAATCGTATTAGGGGAAAAACCTACACCTGCATAGCGCATGGCACACAAAAATTTGCGACTCGGTACGAGTCTAGAGAAAGGGGGGGGGTGTAGTGTTACGAATCTGGAAGCCTCTTGCACACAGACAGCCAGAGTCCCCGTAGTTCAGTTATTTTGATAAGTATGCGATTATAGTTAGGGTCCCGTCCCTTATGTCCAATGGGAATTTCATGTGTGCACTGCGAGTTATTTTCTTAGCTCTAGAATTTATATCCACAAAAATAACAACACTATGGACCATTCCCCACAGATGGCGTGCCGAACACACGTGGGCAGAATTCCCTCGGCCACCGAAGTTCTGACTCCACACTTCAGCCAATCAGAAGGGTGCGAGCGCGTTTGCCGCCTTTCAGCCAATGGGCGCAGAGCGAACTCCAAGAGAAGCAGAGTCTCTTCGGGGCCGGGGGATCGAGACATCCCGACCAATCACGGAGAGACGGCAGATTTCCCCCGGCGAATGAGGGGTGCGGTGACGCGAGACACGTCCCCCCCCCCCCCGACCCCGGTCGGAGAAGAAATAGATGGGACGGTGCGGTCATCTCGTGGCTGGTCTCGTCTTGTCGCTGGCTCTGGTCTCGTCGCAGTGATCGCTCGCCTCGTCATTATTCGAGCTGGCTGGCGTCCGTGGCTGAATCCTTGGTCCCTCGGTGCGGGTTCGAGTCCCGCCACCAAACAAGATTGACGTTACCGCACAAGGCGGGCAGGTGCAAGACCAGGCTCTTCCCTCAGCTCGGCTTCTCTCCCGAGCTGTAGGGCACAATAAAGTGCAACCAGCCCTATTTCGTGTGTGTGTGTGTGTGTGTGTGTGTGTGTGTGTGTGTGTGTGTGTGTGTGTGTGTGTGTGTGTGTGTGTGTGTGTGTGTGTGTGTGTGTGTGTGTGTGTGTGTGTGTGTGTGTGGCCAGTCCGATAAGTAGACATTGCTCAAGTATCTCGCCCTTGTACATTGACTGCATATTCGGTTTTAACTCTGCTCTTTGTGTGCTCCCCTCCCCAATTATTGTTCATAAATAAATGCTGTTGTTAAATGTACCAGCTCGTTGCTGTCATTTTTCATTCGTTTAGCATGGTGCATATTTGGAATTAGGGAGACCTTGTTGCTGCAATTGTTCATTTGGACCAACTGATCTTGGTAATCCCCGCTCGATTTACACCCGGATCAGGCTCGGTAAACGGCCCGTTCCGCCCGAGGTCCGTCGAGGGTGTGGTTTTCCCCGGTAGTTAGACGACGTGGGTACTTAGGTATATTGAAATTAGGCAATTAACCCTACCCCACGGCGTCAAAATATTGGCGTCCACGGTCCGCTAAGGGACCAGTGACCTTTGGAGTTATCCAAGAGTTACAACCTTCAATTCCGGATACTCGGTGGAGACGACCCTTCTGCTCCACCTCGCGCTCGCTCCTCGCCACCGACCCCCGGCCCACAATAGGAGGGCTTCACACCCGGAGTGGGTATAGCTTGGAGAGGGCAGAAGGTGTAAGACCAGAAAGGAAGGGGCAGAGGAAATTGAGATCACCGATCAGTCTGCAATGCAGGAGTAACATGTCTTGATTTTGAGGACCTTGATCAACACATCATCAAGATGCAAAAGGTGTGAAGCAGGGGCTCCAACACAAAGAAAATAATACGCCATTGCAGATAAAGATAAAGGCTTTGGACTGTTACAGATTTGGAAGCCATTTGCACACAAACAGACAGCAGTCCCTAAGCTTAGTTATTTTGATAAGTATGTGTTCCTAGTTAGGGTCCCGTCCTTCTGTCTCATGGGTTAATTTCATGTGTGTGCTGCGAGTTTCTTTTATAGTCAGGTTTTTTTTTACATCTTGAAGCCGCACAATGCCAACAAAACCCTCGCTTCACTCATCCTCCCACTCTGCAGGCGAGCAAGCGCTTCGCCCGCCCAGCTTTCACTGCTTCACACCTTCGACGCCATCGCCCACGTGCAACGTGTCACGTACTGGGGTGAGGTTCCCTCCTCCCACCGGACCTTCATCCAATCAGAAGGCTCATCGCCTCAGCTCAGACTCCGCCCTTCGTCCAATCAGGAGGCTCATCACCTCAGGGTCGACTCCGCCCAGCGAGATGGGTGTGCCTCGCAACCAATGAGGGGAGGCCACTGATCGCCTGACAGCCCACCGTCCAATCAGGAGGCGAGTGGCCGGGGGAAGAAATCCCTCAGTCCTCGCGAGAGGGGAGAGTAGAGTGGTCGTCAGGAGGAGAGTGCGAGTCATCGTGGCCATTTTTGCTCTAGGAAGAGCGTGAGAACAGTGATCATGGCCATTGCTTTCGGGCTGTCGACGCAGTCATCAGCGGTCGTGCTCTGCGGTTTTGGTGGGCTCCTCGTGATGGTGGTGGTCGAGCAGCCAGGATCTTGGACTTCGGGCCGTGGGTTCAAGTCCCACCGTGACCGCACGAGGCGGGAAGGTACCCGACAAGGCCCTGGTCCCCCAGCTGAACTATCCTCCTGGGCTGAGGGACCGAATAAAGACCCGACGTGTGTGTGTGTGTGTGTGTGTGTGTGTGTGTGTGTGTGTGTGTGTGTGTGTGTGTGTGTGTGTGTGTGTGTGTGTGTGTGTGTGTGTGTGTGTGTGTGTGTGTGTGTGTCCAGTCTGTTAAGTAGAATTGTTAAGTGTTTTCTCTTCATTGTACATTACATTTTATTCGGTTGTAACTTTGCTCTGCGTCTCCCTTCCCGATTATTGCCCCCATTATAAATAAACCCCCAATTGTGAAATGTTCCAGTTTGTTGTCCGTATTTTCTTTCATTGACCCAGCACAGTGGGGGTTTGAGAAATGTGAGGCCGTCAGTGCCGTAAGTTGTCATTGGGTCCGACGGACTTTGGTAATTCCGCTCGGTTACACCGGACCGAGGTCGCTAGAGCGGCCCGGTTCGACAGAGTCCGTTGAGTGTGTGACTTCCCCGGTAATTTGACGATGTGGGGACTTAGGTATCTTGAAATCTGGTGATTAACCCTACCCCACGCAGTCAGAGAATTGGCAAGCACTGTCCTTAAGTGACCCGTGACCTTCGGAGTTGTCCGAGAGTCACGACCTAAATTCCGTGTGTTCGGTGGGAGACTGCTCTACTGCTCCACCTGGCGGCCGTTCCTCGCCACCGACCCCCAGCCCACAACAGTACGTTGTTCGGATATTGGATTTGCCAAAAAAAATAATTGGCATGACGGACGATGCCCTGTTGGCAGTTGTCTTTGGAGGCCAATTTGTATATGTGGTTTGCTCAAGAACTATTACGGTTGATGGGGAGGCCTGAAAGTTTGATGGACAGACCTTCTTCAAGAGCTTTGCTGAGGAAGTACAGTAGATGAGAGTATGCAGATGATTGTTTCAGAGAGACAGAGTGAAAATGTGAAATTTGTTGGGGTTGAAAGACATTCTAAGTGTTCAATGAGCTCCTGATTCTATGAAGGTCAGCGGAGGAGGCTGCTGCTTGCTTATCTGAAGTATCAGGGATGCGAAGACAGCATGATGAGAAAGATGAAGAATAGGAATGGGCCCAAGAGACTACTTTGGGGCACGGAAGAAGAAGAAGGAAGGAGGAAGGAGGAAGGGAGGAAGGGAGGAAGGGAGGAAGGGAGGAAGGGAGGAAGGGAGGAAGGGAGGAAGGGAGGAAGGGAGAAGAAGAAGAAGAAAGGAGGAAGAAAGGAGGAAGAAAGGAGGAAGAAAGGAGGAAGAAAGGAGGAAGAAAGGAGGAAGAAAGGAGGAAGAAAGGAGGAAGAAAGGAGGAAGAAAGGAGGAAGAGAAGAAGGAGAAGGAGAAGAAGAAGAAGGAGCTCTCTGAGCCAGCGTTCGCAACACGACGCAGCAAGGTTTTGTCTTCACCAGAAGAAGAACAAGAAGAAGAAGAACAACAATGCAGAGCTCTCTTAGAGCCAGCGTTCGCTACGCGAGACGCGGCTAAAAACCTGCTGACTGAGAATGGAGGAAGTCAGCAAGCCATGAGAGATGGCCTTGGATGCCATAGGCTAAGAGTTTGGAGAGCAATGTGGGGTGACATCCTGTATCAAATGTAGAATGAAGAACTTGTCTTGATGGAGAAGGCTAGTGTCAATCTGTGTTGACATACAGGTGGAATAATGGATGAAATAAACAGGACATTGATTGAGCTATGCCAGCCACTGGGAGAGGCAAGATGGACAAGCTGACGTTTCAGACGTAAACCCTTTGTTTGAGTAAAAATGCCAAATGCTATATCAAATGCTCAATATATGACCAAAGGGTTGGCACTGATCTCATCTGAGATTCATGGCCTCCATCCATTGTTCGGACAGCAAAAGCAGCATTCCAGGGTGGAGTGACCACATCGGAAACTGAATTTATGGTCTGAGAATAGGCACCAGAATTTTTTTTGAAATATTTAATGTTAACTGCGATGATGCATTCCATGACTTTGCTTACAATTGGAAGGTAATAGACCTGTAGTTAAGAGAATCTATTTTTGTACCTCTTGTGTAATGCAGCGATTTTGACGACTTTCAAGTAAATGTAAGGTGACCAATGGCAAATGATAGGGTGAACAGAACAGAAAGAGGACATGGAAGAGCAGCACAGCAAGTTTTAGGACAATGGTGCTGATGTCATTGGGGTACATTGCAGAATCAGAATCAGAGCCAGAAACCTCTCCACCTTCTCAGGTGAGAAAAAGTGCCCAGGAGCAATTGGATGCACATGGGTAGGGTAGACATAGGGACCAAATGGTTGGGTAAGCGAGATTTAGAAGCAAACACAGAATTGACATTTTAGCCTTCTCATGAGCAGAGTTGGCTGTGGTGGCATCTTAAGTTAGCGGAGGAATAAAAGTGGAGCATACACCAGAAACAGATTTGATGAGGCACCACCAGGTATTTCAGGAAGGAAATTGGTTCACAGGTTCAGCCACAAGGTTGGCCAGATGTTTTCTCTGGCAGTCTTTTAGAGTGGACAGACTTGTTGCATGCTTTGTGAAATGACATGAGATTGCCTTTCATGAGATTAAAAAAAAAAATTACTTTGATGAAGAGAAGGAAAATCGTTTGAAGGCAACTACCCCACCACAGGATTCAAAGCACCAAGTGATAGAGGGTGGATATGACAGCTGAAAACGAGATTGGATAAATATGTTCACAAGAGCAGGCTTTTGTGAAAGAATTCTCAGGCGGCATCAATATCGGGGACGGTGTCGATAGAAAACCAATCCTGAAGAGAGAAGGCAGCTTGCAGTACCTGTCAGTCTGCCTAAATAGCATGTTCGACTCTGTGGCACTGAGGCGAGTGACAACCACCAGAGATATATAGTCTCTAAAAAAGAACGTGATCGGGTGAAACAATTGGAGCAGTGCTGGAACACGAGTAGATGCAAGGAGAAAAGCTGGTCATTACTGTGCTGAGATTAGAAGTATAATAAGCTTATGGAAAAAGTTATGTAACCCTACAGTGTCGATGTATGTTTGTTCTGTGATTAACAACTCCTTGGTGGTATGAAAGGTCCTCGCATATGCGCAATAAAAAGGGGCCTTCGAGTCGACCCCACATTGGAACATGGCGTGTTGTCAGACAATCTGTGGATCGTGTGAGCAATCCAGCCGATAAGTACACACATTACAGCCATCAAGGTACGACACATGGTGTCAGAAGTATACCTGAGATACGAAGGTAGTTTGATAAAAGAAGGTTAACGTGAAGTACAAAGTACGTTGCTGAACAATGGCTTTCAAACCACCGAAAGACTTTTCCTTCTCCATGCCGACGGCATGGTGCCAGAGATTCATCTGCTATAGAATAGCAGCAAAGCTTGACAAGGAAGAAGGGAATGTACAGGTTAGTACTTTGTTGTATGCAACGGGCACGGAGGCTGAGCAGATATTCAGCCAATTCACGTTTTCTGGAGATGAAAATGCCGATTATTTTAATACAGTGCTGGGAAAATGAAATGATCATTTCACACCAAAAAGTAACGAGATTCATGAGAGCTACCTTCGATCAAAAAAACCAAAAGGATGGGGAAAGTGTTAAAGAATACATGAGAAGTTTATATGAACTCTCTCAATGCGATGACTTTGCAAACAAAGTAAAGACTATTCGAGATAGGCTTGTGTTCAGATTAAATGCCAAAGATCTTTCAGAAAAACTTAAATTGCAAAGTAACTTGAATTTGACCATGGCAGTGACTATGGCAAGGCAGTATGAACAGGTCAAATCACAGATTCAGCACCAGAGAGGGTTGTCCGTAGATGCAGCACACATTAAGCATGAGCCACACAGAAGTGATATGGACAGGTATAGGTTCACCCTGTGGCAGATGTGGTAATGTGCACAAGAGACTCTTGTCCGGCAGAAGGAAAGAAGTGCATGAAATGTGGGAAGTTGTCACACTTTGCACGATTCTGCAGGGCAAAGAGTGAAAATGAAGTTGATGCATCTGAACCACAAACACGTACACCATTTTTCGTTGGGCCTGTATAAACCAATGATGAATCACCGTGGAGGGTAAATCTTGAGATACGTGGCAGAAGAGTAAACTTCAAGATCGATATGGAAGCTGACGTTAATATTGTTGTGGTTGAGGAAATTCGCAAACCACCATTCAGGTCCCGTAGGTGAGATATCTCTGTAAGTATATGTGTAGTTAGCCCCAAACCCGTTGTTTAGAGGGAATAAATGTCATTCATTCGGGCTGCGACCCTTTAAGATAGCCGTTTTTCTGTTCTATCTTTATTTTGAGCCAACCACGTCTCAACCGCCATCACACAACAACCACCAACCGCAACGTCGCTTAACAACAACGCCAACAGCCACGACCTTTACCGTCACAACTCGCTCTCGCAATCATCGCATCACCGCCATTCCAAGCGTCACCGTGGCCAGGGACCACCACAATAAACCCTCCACCACCTTCACCTCTCCTCCTTCTGCCGCCATTCCCGCACCGCTTGTGGGCACCGATCCTGGACTCGTACAAAGAGCGGCCTTTCCGAGGGGAAGTCTGATCAGGAATGATTCACGCCCACTTCCGATCCGTCCAATCATTAAGCGCGGGGCGATTTGGCCCCGCCTCCAGGCGCGTCGGAGTTGAATCGATATATGCAGATTCGCGGAGCAGGAATGATTCACGCCCACTTTTCCTCCGTCCAATGGGCGAGCGTGGCTCCGCCCCCGAGCCGATCCTGATCCAAAAATCTGCATATGGTTTCTCCTGTCGCACTATAAAGCGCCGAGCGCGGGGCGAATTGAGTCGAGTTGAGAGTTTCTGTTTTGGGCTCGGGCGAGTTGGAGAGGTGTGGCAGCGGCAGTGGCAGCGGCAGCGGCAGAGAGCAAGAGTTTCTGTTTCGGGCTCGAGTAGAAGAGTTTCTGTTTCGGGCTCGAGTTGAGAGAGTTTCTGTTTCGGGCTCGAGTTGAGAGAGTTTCTGTTTCGGGCTCGAGTTGAGAGAGTTTCTGTTTCGGGCTCGAGCAAGTTGAAGAGGTGTGGCGGCGGCGGCGAAGTGTGGCAGCAGCAGTCAGGACGGGTCTGGAGGAGAGTCGGTCTGTCGGGGTTCGGAGTCTGTCGGGGAGCTGCGGAGAGGGGAGGCCGGGAACGCGGTCGAGGACACAGTGGAGTCGCTCGGCGCGGGACCCAAGCAAGCCAGATATCCTCTTTCCCCAGAGCATCAACAACCCCCCGTTTCCCCCCGCGCTGAGATAGTGCGAAAAGGGGGGCCCCGTTCCCACCCCATTCCAAGCAGTGCCAACGAAACCCGTGAAGGAGCATGGAGTCTGGGCACCGCCGCCATTTTGCGGCTCATCACAAGACGGGTAGGCTCCACACGGTCTCGGCCCCAGGCCCGTCTGCCCCCTCGTCGTTGAGGGTGGCCCTTTTCTTTTGATTTTGAGTATATGTGTTGTCGGCGCCGTCTGTAAAGTAAAACTGTGTAAGTGTTGCCGTGTGCTCGCGTAGTCGGTAGTAGATCTGCATTGTGTTTCTTTTGTTGCAATTGCTTTTGGTGCATAATTGTTGTGTTCCTTTTGTTACATTTGCTTTTGGTGCATAATTGTTGTAATTGTATATGTGTGCTTTCCGTTTGCCGCGGAATAAATGTGCCTTATGTTGACCTGTTTTTCCCGTTTCGCTTCGTCTTTTCTTTAATTGAATCTCCATCTTACTTCACGTAAAGGGTTGGTCGTGGGCTAAATACGCCCAATAACTAATCGGAACCGTCGAGGTTGACGATAACACCACTCGGTTATCCCGATAGTACGGAACGGCTCGCTTAAAGTGGCCAGTGTCCGAAGTCGACCTGCGGCGAGGTGCGATCGCCCGGTCTACCCTCCGTGTAGGTACTTGGGTAGGTCGAATTTGGCGAACAACCCTATCCCACGTGGGGGGCCGATTGGCACGATCGTGGTGAGGCCGAAAGGCCCACCCGTGACTAGTTCCCGGCGTTAGTCCGAGAGGGTCATGACGGAATTGTCCGTCCGGTGGGCGACGTGCCGCGATTCGAGTTACGTGGCCGTTCGCACGCCGGTGGGCGCGAATCTGCAACACTGGTGTCAGGAGTGGGATACAAACCCATCCCCCTCCTCGCGGCACTGGTGTCGGAG
This sequence comes from Eptatretus burgeri, assembly GCF_056783735.1. Lineage (NCBI taxonomy): Eukaryota > Metazoa > Chordata > Myxini > Myxiniformes > Myxinidae > Eptatretus > Eptatretus burgeri. The sequence continues at coordinate 82,409,589 of NC_140964.1, read as the reverse complement.
AGCAGGAAAACGGGCTCTCCTGTCTCCAGCTAAATTCACGGGAATCGGTCCAGGGGTGAGAGGAGCGACCCCCGATTCCCTCCAAATTACGAGCAGGCTAAATTAACCTTTTACGAGAAATAAGATGGCGTCTCAAGGCGAGCGGGAGCCGGGGGTATTAGGTATGTGTCGTCATGTAGGATCCATGGCCCAGGTCGGTTCTTTTTATTATTATAACCCCACCACTAACTGTGGTCAGTGGGAGCGGCTTGAGCATGAACTTTGCCGGCAAACGGAGTCGCACAATGGCAGCGCGATCGCACCTCAGCGCAGCACGGAGCGGGCTGATATTAATGGCACAGCACGAGGCGTGAGCTCCCAGTCACCGGTTCAAGGCACGTGGTCACGGCAAGTGCCATGGCAGGCGTGGCAGGATGACTATGCGAGCATTGGCAGGCTTCAGACACAATTGGGGGATGTCTTGGAAAAGGTGAAGCGTAATGAAGAATATATCGAGGAGGTGCAAAGTGGAGTGGACGAGTCACAACGGCACGCAGATGAGCTTCAGAAAAATTACGTGTACGGGGGGACACAGCGATTGGACGATTTACTGGAACGAATTCGGTGGTAAAAACATGACTTGGCCAATACAGTCGACAAATTATGTGGGAAAAAGAATTTGGTAGTGTTTTATACCCGTCAGTTGGAATATGCGAAGAGCAAACTGAACAAAAGAATAGAGGAACAGCAGATTGGTATCTCCCAGGAAAGGAAACAATGGGAGGAAGAATGGAAACCCGAGCTCGAAAAGAAACAAAAGGAGCACGACTTGGAAGTAAAACAATTAATGGAAAAATTATTGGAGGAAGTAAGGCGGTTCAAAGAACTTGAGGGGAGAGTGAGGGAAATACAGTTGGAAGAGAAAAAATGTGAACACGATGGGGAGTTGGAACAATTGAAGAAAGAAATAAGAACAGGCAATCAGGAAAGAAAAAGCATAGAATGGAAGATAAAAAGAGGAGAGAGACAGCTGGAGGAAAGGACAGAGGAATTGCTGGAAAAGTCAGAACAGTTCAAAGAACTGCAGGGAGAATTGAGGGAGGATGGAGAAAGGAAAACAAAGCTCGAAAAGGAAAAACGCAAACAAGATGGGGAATTGGAACTACTGAAGTGAGAGGTAAGGGCAAGCCAGTTTAAAAGAGAAATCCTGGAAGGGGAGATAAGAATGGGAAAGGAATGGCAGAAAAAAACTAAATGAATACAGTAAAAAAAAAAAAGGGACGAATTGAGAAGGGAAGCGGTGGAAAGAAGAGATGAAATGAGTGAAGAAGCACGCAAATTGAGAAAGGAATTGGAAAAGAAAGCTTCTGAGTTACAGAAACACCAAAACAAAGAGACGGAATTACAAAACGAGTTGAGGATGGTGAGAGAAGAAAGAACGACAACAGAGAATGAAACGTTAAGAAACCACACTGAGCAGATTGAACAGCTGGAAGCGAAGGCCAGATTAAAGAATGAGATGCAAGAAAGAGTAATGATGGAAGAACGAATCAGACAGGAGAAGGAAGTCAGCCAACTGAAAGAAATAACGAGATTGCAGAATGAGGAACAAGAAAGAGTACTGAAAGAACAAGGAATGAGACAGGAGAAGGAAATCAGCCAACTGAAGGAAACCACGAGATTGCAGAATGAGATGCAAAAAAAAAAGAGTAATGAAGGAAGAACAAATAAGACAGGAGAAGGAAGTCAGCCAACTGAAAGAAATAACGAGATTGCAGAATGAGGAACAAGGAAGACAGTGGAATAGCAAATACAAAGAACAAGGAATGAGACAGGAGAAAGAAATCCGTCAATTAAAGGAAACTATGAGATTGCAGAACGAGGAACAAGAGAGACAGTGGAATAAAAAACTGAAAGAGTATGAATTTGAAATTGAACGACAAAAGGAAAAAATAGGTTGGAATAAGAGGAGAAGTTGAAGGAGCAAGGAATGAAGCGGGGAGGAGAAATCAGGAGATTGAAGGACACAAGGAGATTGGAGAGGGAAGAACGAGAGGAACAATGGAATAGAAAACAAAAAGAACATGAATCTGAGGTTGACCAATTGAAAGAAAAGGCGAGGCTGGAGTGCGAGGAGATAGACAAAGAACAGCGAATGAAACAAAATGGAGATGAACCAAATGAAGCAAATCATGAAACTGGAGAAGGAAGGACAGGAGAGGAAACGAGGAAGAGTAATGAGACAGCAGCAAATGAAACACAAAAAGGAGATTAACCAAATGAAGCAAACCATGAAACTGGAGAAGGAAGGACAGGAGAGGAAACGAGGAAGAGTAGTGAGAGAACAGCGAATGAAACACAAAAAGGAGATTAACCAAATGAAGCAAACCATGAAAATGGAGAAGGGAGGACAGGAGAGGAAACGAGGAAGAGTAATGAGACAGCAGCAAATGAAACACAAAAAGGAGATTAACCAAATGAAGCAAACCATGAAACTGGAGAAGGAAGGACAGGAGAGGAAACGAGGAAGAATAGTGAGAGAACAGCGAATGAAACACAAAAAGGAGATTAACCAAATGAAGCAAACCATGAAAATGGAGAAGGAAGGACAGGAGAGGAAACGAGGAAGAGTAATGAGACAGCAGCAAATGAAACACAAAAAGGAGATTAACCAAATGAAGCAAACCATGAAACTGGAGAAGGAAGGACAGGAGAGGAAACGAGGAAGAGTAGTGAGAGAACAGCGAATGAAACACAGGAAGGAAATGAGCCAATTGAAAGAAACAATGAGATTGGAAAACAAAGAGCAGGAGGAACAGTGGGAGAGAAAACAACAACTATATGAGTGTGAAATTGAACAACTAAAACGGAGAGCGAGATTGGAGTCAATGGAGATTGAGGAGCTCCGGAGGGAGAACGAACAGCTAATGGGGCTCAGAGAGAAAGAACGACTCAGATGGGAAGGAAAAAGGAACCAGGAAGAGACAGAAATAAGGAACAAGGAGAGAAAATGTATAGAGATACGGGAGACAAGAGACGAGGTGAAAGTAATTGGGAGGGAGAGAAAAGAACAATTAAGACGGAAAGCAAGGAGGAGGTACGCGGAGATCGTGAAAGAGCAAGGAGTGAAACAGAGGGAAGGACGGGAGCGACTTAAGGAGAAAGCAAGGTTGACCTACATAAAGATAAGGGAAAGACGCCAGAAAGAAGCAGAGAGTAATAGACACGAGGGGACAACAGAAACGAATAAATGTACAGAGACACGGGAGATGGGAACGATAGAGGAGAGACTGCATGATAATGACAGGGTTAGAGACGCACACACACACACAGAAGTAGTGGAGGACGATGAGGTTGAGCTCGCGGAGCGTGTGGAGACCCGGTGCGAGCAGCGGAATAGCCTCCTCCAGGAACGAGGGGAGGGAGTATGCCCCCTTGAGGCGAGTCACGACCAGGTGAGTTCGGTCGTGTCGAGCGAGGTTGAGGGGAGGAGTGCTGCGAACGGGTGCACGGAGAGCTTGGGGGGTATAGAGGCCCCGGAGACCCTTGTGGGGACACAAATCCCCAGTGTGGTTGTCCCGGTGTGTGGTGCAAGGTGTGAGTGCGCCCCTGTGTGTGGAAGCGACCCCGTGTGTGAGTGGTGTGGTGGTAAGTGTGCCGGAGTGCGTGCTTCCCAGCACGCCGTGTGTGGATGAGGCACCGCGGGCGAGTGCCCCCGCATGTGTGAGTGGTGTGGTTTGTGTGAGGGAAATGGCACGAGTGAGTGGAAGGCCGCGAGTGCGTGGAGCCACGTGTGCGAGGGAGGTAGCATGCGTGAGTGAACGGCCGAGTGCAAGGGAGACCGTGTGTGTGAGCGGTATGTGAGGGAGATGACGGTGGGCATGTGTGAGCATGCAGCCGCGTCTCCCGGTGTGAATGTGAGTGCAATGGAGTGGTGTGTGAGCGTCGTGACATGTAGGAGTGCGTGTTGAATGGAGATGACAACAGCGACAGAGGGACAAAAGCCGAGTAGCGGCTGTAGATGTTTTGCGCACCGTGCCGGGTTCACCCAGCAGCGAGCGCGAGGTCCGTGCTGTGCAACGCACGAGGCCCCCACGTGCTCGCTTACGAGAGTGAAGTCCCGGTCCGGAAACAAGCGCGGTGAATGTTGCCGATCCCACGACGGACAAAGTTTAGGCAGGATTTCGGATTTGGACCGGACGGGTTCTCCACGCGGGCGTGTGTGTTGCGCTCCAACGGGCAGAGCACGTGTTCGCGTGGGGAACCCCTCGAGACGTGGGGCTTGTGTTTTTTTTATGCGCACGGTGACGTCATGGCTGCACGTGGGGTTGGAATCCGACAGGAGGGGTATCCCTGCCGGATGGTACCGTCCAAGGAGGGACGAGGTACACGTGCAGCTGCATGACGTCACGGGCAGGTGCAAAGTGCGCGAGCTGTTAGTTGCCGCGCTGGTGCTGCGCATATGGAAAAAAAAAAAAACAGCAAGCCTCGCTTTCGGGTGAACAGGATTCCTGGGCAAGGGGTGGAAGACCCCCTTGACCTGGGCACAGGTTGAAACTAGCTAGGGGGAAGGGTTAGCTTAGCTAGACCGGCTCCATGGGGCAGGGGTAAGTCCTCATCGGGCCCGTGGAATGGATTAGTTAGAGGGATTGTTAGTTGAGATTTAGGATGGGGAAATGGGAAATGATTTTTGATGATTTGGAGACAGTGACAGACTTTGGATGTGTAGAGGGGACGTAGTTTAGCGACGTAGTGTTAAAAGGAACGTGCTGTAGTGTAAGGGACGACGTGGGAGCACGAGGTAGTTAGGGGAGGTAGTTAGAAGGGTGGCAGAATTCAGCGGTGTGTGTGTTGAAGAGTTGTGGGTTGTGAGGTGAGTACATGTGCTGGGTGAGTGAGTGAGGCCAGCGGGTCTGTGTGTATGGAGTGAATGTGGAATGCATGGTGCGATGAGTGATTGGGGGGAGGAGTGACTCCCGCCCAAGGGACCCCGGGGTCAGTGTAGAGTGAGTTAGGGGGTTAGTCAAATTTACAAAATGGAGGTCGTTTTGTTGTTGGTGGGGAAGTAGGCTCGAAACCTGTTTGGAGGGGTGCAGGAGCCCTGTTGACGGGCTGGGAGCGTGGCTGCGAAAGGTGAGTATCGCTGAGTGGGTACCCCGGGCACCAGGCTAGTCGGCCGTGGTAGGCCAAGGGCCCATGGGGGGCCGGGATAGGGTAGTGGGCACGGGTGCGTCCGCTTGGTGCGGGGCCCGGGGCGCCATTAGTCGCGTGGGCAGTGTTGTGGGCACGGGTGACCCTCGGAAAGGGGCCCGGGAAGCCAGCCTGCCACGTGTGCGTTTCAGGGGAGGTGCCATGGGGGGCACTCCCCGGTGTTTAGGGAGCTGGTAGGCTCGGAGGCAGTGTAGTGCCCGGGGGTGCAAACATAGGGGAATTGGCAGAGGGTCGTGCCTGCCAAAGGGAGCCACGCGTCCCAGCCATGAGACCGTGTGAGGGCACGGAAAGAAAATTGGAGGGCACGGAAAGAAAATTGGGGGGCAAGGCCCGAAATTGTGAGGACACCAACACAGGCGATGGGAATCTGGGTTTATAGAACCAATAGTTTAAGCGAGAGGCACTTGTTGAAAGCCCCGGGGTAGTTTAACAGTTAAATGGTTAGGATAGATTAGGAGATGTACCCCTCCGCACCATCCATCCCCTCGCTCTCGTTGTGGGCCGCTGGACCCACTTTGTGTTATAGATCGCTGAAGTCTGGGGAGGCCATCCTGAGGCTTGAGTCGGGCCTCGACACAGGACGCTAGCTCTCCCTTGTTCCCCTCCGGGAAGGGAATGTAGGGGTTGGGAGTAGGCTAGGTGACAGGATAGGTTTGCCGAACAGAGACAGTAAAGGGGGTTAGGGGACGATTTATAGTGGGGAAGTAAAAATAAAAACAAAAAAAAGAGGTTGGGGCTAAATTGGGTTTGACAAATTAAGGGAGTGGGTATAGACAGTGACAGGCAAAGGCGATAGGTTGGGAGGGAGACTGTAGGGTAGGTCCGAGCCCGCCTTCCGAGTGGCCAGCACCACGCACTCCCTCCACTGAACGGCAAAGGCTGGCCAGCTTCATCTGCTGGCTGCGTTGCTGCAAGGCCTGTGCCGGCTGGATTGTCTGCAGCTGCTGTGCTTCAAGGCCTGTGCCGGCCAGTTCATCTGCCGGCTGTGTTTGCCTGCAGTGGCCCTGTTCTGCAGGCTGTGTTGCCTGCTCACCTTTGCCATGCCATGCCCAGTGCCCCTGTTCACCAGCCCCGTTCAAGTTTGCTCCCCCCCCTGTTTACCAGCCCCGTTCAAGTTTGCTCCCCCCCCCCTGTTCATTTCCATGTGCGCCAGGATCAAAGCAACAGTTTGCAAGCTGCAAGAACTGCCCTATTGGCAGCTACAACACGGGCCTGCAGTGGCGGCCCGTGCACCGTGTTTGCGTCCATCCATTCATTCATCCATCCATCCATCCGTTGTGCTCATTGCGTGTGCCACTTGAGCTGGCACGGAGACTGCGTTTGTGCAGCCCATGCACCTTTGTGGTTCACTGCGTTCAGTTAAAAAGGGAAGGCCTTGGACTACGAGTGAGCAGCCGGCCAGGTTCCCTGTCACCTGCATTGTTTGAGCCAGAGACTGCATGCGAGCAGCCTGGCTCCCTGCTAACTGCTTTCTTTTTGCAGAGTCCATTGATCCTGGGCCATGGTTTAGTGTAAAATTTGTAAGTTAAGGTTAAGATGTACTGTAAATATGAGTGCGCCCCCGGCATGTCTGTCTTAGCGCCGGCAATTTTATTTAAGTCGTCCGTGTGAGTGGGTTTGTTTAGTTAGTTACTCAGCCCTCAGGTTATTTATTTTGGGGACACGAATACCATGAATGTCGCACTCAGCGATCCGTAGGTAAAATGTACTAGGGGAGAACTACACATGATGGCACACGAAAATTTGACGACTCGGGACGAGTCTGTAAAAAGGGGAGGGGGTAGTGTTGTGGTTGAGGAAATTCGCAAACCACCATTCAGGTCCCGTAGGTGAGATATCTCTGTAAGTATATGTGTAGTTAGCCCCAAACCCGTTGTTTAGAGGGAATAAATGTCATTCATTCGGGCTGCGACCCTTTAAGATAGCCGTTTTTCTGTTATATCTTTATTTTGAGCCAACCACGTCTCAACCGCCATCACACAACAACCACCAACCGCAACGCCGCTTCACAACAACAACAACGCCAACAGCCACGACCTTTACCGTCACAACTCGCTCTCGCAATCATCGCATCACCGCCATTCCAAGCGTCACCGTGGCCAGGGACCACCACAATAAACCCTCCACCACCTTCACCTCTCCTTCTGCCGCCATTCCCACACCGCTTGTGGGCACCGATCCTGGACTTGTACAGGGCGCGCGCTGAGCCGCGGGTACAAAGAGCGGCCTTTCCGAGGGGAAGTCGGATCAGGAATGATTCACGCCCACTTCCGATCCGTCCAATCATTTAGCGCGGGGCGATTTGGCCCCGCCTCCAGGCGCGTCGGAGTTGAATCGATATATGCAGATTTGCGGATCAGGAATGATTCACGCCCACTTTTCCTCCGTCCAATGGGCGAGCGTGGCTCCGCCCCCGAGCCGATCCTGATCCAAAAATCTGCATATGGTTTCTCCTGTCGCACTATAAAGCGCCGAGCGCGGGGCGAATTGAGTCGAGTTGAGAGTTTCTGTTTCGGGCTCGGGCTCGGGCGAGTTGGAGAGGTGTGGCAGCGGCAGCGGCAGAGAGCAAGAGTTTCTGTTTCGGGCTCGAGTAGAAGAGTTTCTGTTTCGGGCTCGAGTTGAGAGAGTTTCTGTTTCGGGCTCGAGTTGAGAGAGTTTCTGTTTCGGGCTCGAGCAAGTTGAAGAGGTGTGGCGGCGGCGGCGAAGTGTGGCAGCAGCAGTCAGGACGGGTCTGGAGGAGAGTCGGTCTGTCGGGGTTCGGAGTCTGTCGGGGAGTTGCGGAGAGGGGAGGCCGGGAACGCGGTCGAGGGCGCAGTGGAGTCGCTCGTCGCGGGACCCAAGCAAGCCAGATATCCTCTTTCCCCAGAGCATCAACAACCCCCCGTTTCCCCCCGCGCTGAGATAGTGCGAAAAGGGGGGCCCCGTTCCCACCTCATTCCAAGCAGTGCCAACGAAACCCGCGAAGGAGCGCGGAGTCTGGGCACCGCCGCCATTTTGCGGCTGATCACAAGACGGTTAGGCTCCACGCGGTCTCGGCCCCAGGCCCGTCTGCCCCCTCGTCGTTGAGGGTGGCCCTTTTCTTTTGATTTTGAGTATATGTGTTGTCGGCGCCGTCTGTAAAGTAAAACTGTGTAAGTGTTGCCGTGTGCTCGCGTAGTCGGTAGTAGATCTGCATTGTGTTTCTTTTGTTGCAATTGCTTTTGGTGCATAATTGTTGTAATTGTATATGTGTGCTTTCCGTTTGCCGCAGAATAAATGTGCCTTATGTTGACCTGTTTTTCCCGTTTCGCTTCGTCTTTTCTTTAATTGAATCTCCATCTTACTTCACGTAAAGGGTTGGTCGTGGGCTAAATACGCCCAATAACTAATCGGAACCGTCGAGGTGTCCTGTGTCCTGCCACCTCAGTTATGCTCCCGAGTCCAGGAGGAAAAATGGACATAGTAGGAAGATTTGACACATCAGTGGGAGAAGACATATCGGCCACCATTTACGTAATTGATAATGATACTGATAGTCTCCTCTGTAGAACAACAGCCACTACCTTGGGGCTGGTCCAACACATCAATTCAGTCAGCTTTGGTGAAGTTAAGTGCCAACTAGTCAAAATTATGCTAAAAGATGGGGAAACATCATACAGTGTGACAACTGCCAGGCACATGCCTAATTCCACTATTCAAGAAAGTGGAGCAGGAGATCAAGAGGATGAAGGATGGAGGGGTGGTTGATGAAATCACCAAGGCAACAGAGTGGGTCTCACCAATGGTTCCTGTTCTTAAACCTTCAGGAGAGATCAGAATTTGTGTCGACCTGAAGATACTCAATCAAGCGGTCAAACGTGAGATGCATCATTCTTACAGTTGAGGATGTAATCCACCAGCAATGTGGTGCACTGGTATTCTCCAACTGGATGCCATATCAGGATTCTGGCAGATTCCCCTCGACCTGACAACCGTAAAGTTTAAACCACGTTCATAACACCATTTCGACGATTCTTCTTCAAGCGAGTTCCCTTTGGAATATCATCTACACCAGAGGACAATGACCAATATCCTAGCAGGGGTTGATGGAGTTATCTGTTACTTCGATGACATTCTCTGTCATACATCCTCCACTGAAGAATATGAACGACTCTTGGTCAGGGTTAAAAAGAGACAAAGGGAAGTCAGTCTCCAACTCAATAACAAAAAGTGTGAATATCTGAGGTCTGAGATCAACTTCTGGGACACAATCAGTGGAAAGGGCATACGTCCAGATTCGTCCAAAGATGAGGCAATAGCAAAGATGGCTGAACAAGCAGACATTACAGAGCTGAGGAAATACCTCGGCATGGTCAACTACCTGGGCAGGTATTTGCCTCACCTGTCAACTGCTTTGACACCACTGAACCAACTGCTGACAAAAGAAACTGCATGGACCTGGGGACTAGAACAAGCAGAGGCTTTCTCCAAAATCCGACATGCTTACCAAAGCACCAACCTTTGTGTACTTTGACCTGGCTAAACCAACAGTAAGTGCCGATGCTAGCAGCTATGGCCTTGGTGGAGTTTTGCTGCAAGAACATGAAGTCAGACTTCGATCAGTTACTTTCTGTTTAAGAACACTTACGGAAGCTGAACAGCGGTATGCGGAAATTGAAAAAGAGTGTTTGGCAGCAGCATGAGCTTGTGAGCGATTTGAACTTTACTTGGTAGGACTTGAGACGTTCACCTTGTGTACAGATCATAAGCCACTAGTTCCTGTAATCAACACCAAGGACTTGTCAGAGAACCTTTGAGATGCCAATGCATGCTTATGAGACTCATGCGTTTCAAGCCCAAGGCTATTCACACCCCAGGCAAGGACATGATTGTCGCAGACACATTATCATGAAGTCCTGTTTGCTCATGGCCAGTATCATATACCAGGCTCAAAGAGATCTGAAAAGAAACACAGAAGGACGTCAATCTGAAGACAGCTCTGGAATACACCATCTCAGGGTGGCCTGTTTACAAAGAGAAGGTTCAGTTAGCTGGCCGAAACCTGTTTGCAATCAGAGGGGAACTGAGCGTCGTTGACGGAATCTTGATGAGGGATGACAGGATTGTCATTCCTTACCCCCTTCAACGTGAAATCCTCGATCGCATTCATGATGGGCACTTGGGGATTGCAAAGTGTCGTGAGCGTGCAAACCAGTATGTGTGGTGGCCAGACATCAGCAAAGACATTCAAGAGTGGGTGGCAAAATGTCGACATCGTCTTGGGAACATAATCCTGGGACACGTTCACCTTGTGTACCATCACACCCAAGCGAGCCATTTCTTACATCAATGTTGCCATATCGACCATTCCAGAAGATAGGAGTGGACATTTGAGAGTTTAAAGGGCACCCGTACCTTGTGTCAGTAGATTACTATTCCAGATACATCGACGTATCATATCTTTCAGAAATGACATCATTCGCAGTGGTATGCAAAATGAAGAATATTTTTGCACAAAATGGAATACCCGAGATGATCATATCAGATAATGGCCCACAGTTTGATTTGGCAGAATTCGGGAAATTCGCTACAAATTGGAATTTAATGCTACCCACACAGATGAATGAAGAGGCAGAGAGCAGTTAAAACAGCGAAGGAGATCCTCAAGCAGGAAGACAATTTCCTTTCTCTCCTGATCTACCACTCAACTCCCATCCAAGCTCTGGGAGCAAGCCCAGCTAAGCTCATGTGTGGTCGGAAACTCCGGACAACACGACTGACCATACCATCTATGCTGATGCCTTGTGTTGTCAACCATGACGTAGTGTGGTTTCTGGGTCAGATACTCCACAGATTAGGTGAGGCCCATGTAGCTGAAGAAATCCATTGCTGCACTCTCTGCTGATCTGACAAAAGGAACTCTTTCAATCCTGGTAAATCTCAGTGTCACCCTGTCATTCTGGAAGAATAGTCAAACAAACCCACTGATCCATTTCCATGGTCAGCCATTGGAAAATGTTCAGTTTTGTTGAACTTCAAAGACTCACCATCAGCTCACTGAAGTACAACACAGCCCAATAGCATTGGACCCTTGCATCACATCATTCTCTCCTGTATTTTGTGGAATCTAAAAGGTCTCAACATTATTCACATCTCTGGTGATAAAGCAGAAGCAAAAAAAAACCTGATTACTCACATCCCAGAGAGCTGGGTGGTCTATTTTATTATCTCTCCTCCAATCTAGCTCCCTCTGTTCTTTCTGCCATTCACCCGACAGTTTCAATCTGGATGCAAGCATTCTTCCAGTAGCCTCATTCTAATTGGCCTCTCAAAATCGAACCTTGCTGACCACCTCCACTCTATTGTTCTTTTTGGTTTCTGTAACTACCTTCCAGAGTTGGTTCACTGCCAATCTTCCCTCAAGTCATCCCCTATCCCTATCCATGATCCTTTCTTCCCTCATTAATGCAGCCAGCCGAACCCAACCCTTTTACTTGCAGATCACTGTGTGTTCTCTCCCTCTCCCTTTCATGTTAGTTCATTACATTGCCTTTTGCATCCACCTGTTAATCCACTCAGTACATTGCTATTTTTGCCCCATCACCTTGCTTTTCCAGGAACCTTGATTTTTTCCAAAAAAAAAACAAACAAATATCTGTCAATAACAACATTCAATCTTTTGGAAAACCAATGATCTCTCTTAATGTTTCCAGTGAAGATATCTTAAGTATATAATCATCACATGGTTGTTATTACAAAAAAATAAAAAAACAGGTGACCCACCTTTGTGTTAACCTCTTGGTCAAAGTCTGCTTTCTGCATTTCAAACTCTCGTTTTGAGTTGGCCATTTTGGTATCGGAGTCAAACTTCACATCCAACATTGTTTTTTTGCATTCAGCCTCCTGTTGACGAAATCATTGCAACACCGTGAGCATGCAACTGCATCACACAGTCGAGGTCACAGTGAAAAATGTGGTACTTCCACACGGTGGGTTTTTAAAACAAGGTTGTAACTTTGGTTATTGTGGATTTGGCATTTTATAATCGGGTTTCTATTGTTAACCTCTTTAAACTGGCTTGGCGCTGAAAGATTTATTTATTTTCAAACAATTTTCCTCAAGTCCGCATTATAAAAAGCAGCATCAAGTGAAAGAGAAACTATACTCAAAATTGAGGTTTGCAAAGTCTGATCAGTGTAATTATTAATTTCACATGCTTATGTTGAAACAAAACAAATACATCAATAAGCAGCAAATGGCAATTTCAGTAATTTTCATACAGGCAGCCATGTTTTACCTTTGTGGGGTTACTGACCAACTGCAGATTTTTATACAAGGATGTGAAATAAATTATTCAATCATAATCAGATCTGTGTAATTATTTTCTCAAAATTTGAACTTAATTTCCCATTAATATGCAAAAAAATTTCTGCAAAGCAGAAAGTTAAGTTCAGTTAGATTTTACTGTCATTTTTTGGTATTTGCTGCAACCCCCCCCCCAAAAAAAAAACAAAACTAGAACAGC
>NC_140964.1:82354416-82391916 GCF_056783735.1 Eptatretus burgeri | reverse complement strand
GGTGATAAAGGTTGTGGTGAAGTTTAATCAAAATTGTGTGTGTGGTTTCAGAAAAGAAAGCAAATACATATTTTGGGTAGCAACCCCCCTCCCCCCATAGACCCTACAAGACCCCAATTTTTTTTTCAATGTCCTGAACAAACTTTAGTACATTACGGTTGGTGAAGATGGTGGTCCAGTTTCATCGGAATTGTATGTGTGGTTTTGGAGAAGAAAGCTGCAAATACACATTTTTGTGGGCAACCCCTCCTTAAATCCCCTTAGAGCCCGATTTTGCTAATGCTATGAACAAACTTTGGTATGTCATGGGCGATTAAGGTTGTCATGAAGTTTCATCGGAATTGTGTGTCCAGTTTCTGAGAAGAAAGCAAATACCTCTTTGGGGAGGAAATCACCTCCCCCTCCCCCCTTGTAAACTCCCTCTGTCAACCCCTTCAGACCCCGTTTTTATTTTATATGCCATCAGGGGTGATGAAGGTTGTGGTCAAATTTCATTGAAATCATGTGTAGTTTGAGAAGTTACAAGTATTTGTGGACGGAAGGATGGACGGACGATGCACCATCCCATAAGCTTCCCGAAACTACTTTACAATGAGCTAAAAAAAACATCCCTGGGAAAATTATTACAAATGAACTACAGTTTGAAGCTGTCCGAGGCTCAGCGACGATCCTGAAGAGATCCCTCAGCACAAAACTGAGAACAGAAAACTTCACAGCTTGGTCCATAAATCATAACCCCTTACCAAAAGGAATGTGGATACTTTGAGCCTGCCCTGGGAGGACCATTCCACATTCTGAAATCCACAAATGTGGATACCAATCAACAACACATGCGCGCGCACGCACGCACGCACGCACGCACGCACGCACACACGCACACACACACGCACACACACGTGTGTATAAGTTAAGCCTCGACTGACTGATCAGTTGATGATTCTGTGTTTGGGGTTCACAGATCAGAACGTTTCCAATGCACGCACGCACACACGCATTCCTGAAAAACATTGTTTAAATGTAACTTCAAAATCCCATCGATTCTTAATATGTATTAAAGGGAAAATGCATGCCTGACAGAAGAAGTAGGAAAAAATTAAGTGGGAATTTTCAAAATTGCTTCACTCTCCACAATCCATTCCTTCACTTACCTTAATCCTCCCATGATGTAAATTGTTGATTCATTCTTTTAATTCCATTTATTCTGCCTTCCTAACTCTGGAGATTCCCCACAGAGAAGCCAGGCATGGCCACCTTCACGTCAATACCGCTGGTTAATCATTTTCATTGCACCAAATCAAGTTATTTCCGTTGCACTCAGTGAAACCAGCTCAATGAAGCTGGTTAATTTTGGCACATTCGTGAATCTTTTGTTCACTCAACAGTCAAAAAAAATTAAGTTCAATGCTTCATAATTTCATATATTCTTGTGTATATATGGAGGAGAGATGATAGCCTTACTTATGTAAAGTAATTAGGTATATAGATCGATGCAATTTGACACCAAATGAGCGTGCTGCGCGGCCCAGGCCACTTGGACCATGTGGCGTGGGGACGGGGAAAGCATGTTAACAGCACCAACTGCAGCTCGCCGGGGGTGCCCTGAACGGGCATGCGGGATCGACACGATCTTCGTCCAGTCGCCAGAACACGGCCCGAGAGTTCGGTGAAAGGCTCCCGGCCACGTCGCGCCAGATGTAAGAACGAGGCCGCTTCCAGTTCCAGGAGCTTGGCAGGGCAGGGCCGGGATCCAATGGAAGGGCACGATTCGGATGACAGCGCGTCACTTCGGGTCGTCGCCCCACCTTTCGCCCAGGGCTTATGAAAGGTGGATCGCGAAGCCGTTTGTTCGTCCATTTTCTGTGTCCGTCTCTCATTGGTTGTGCCCAATTGTTGCCCCTTACCCCATGGTCACTTTAACCTCACTCTTTCATGAGCCTCACTCTAATGGAGGGAAAAAAAAGAAAACAAAAACCACAAATAACATGTGAAAGAATTGCACCAAATGTATAAAATTAAAACGCTCAATAATAGTTACAGTATGTGTTGATATAGTACACTGTGATTGGTTGCCATGTAAACAATCATAAAGTGCTACACCAGCACAATGACTACTATTTAAAAGCATTGAAAGTGACATCATTGTAGTGTGGTGAATACTATGGCTCCTGTGAAGGAAATATCACATGACAAGCATATATAAATCAGTGTTAGCTCAAGAAGGCCACTCCATTCCGAAGATTGCAGCCTGATTTCAAGTTTGAGCAGGAGCTGTGCGCAAGACTCAGAGGACGATTTGTGAAATTGGTGGTTGACAAAATAATTACGTGATCAAGGAAGAAAGGCCAAAATCTCCAGAGGTGTGTTGAGTACCTTGGGGTGTGTTTTCTACATAACAGATGATGATGATCCAGTAGAGATCTTGTGAATGACCTCACTGAAAGTATGGGTGTTAACGTTTCTTCAAGAAAAGCAAGATACACATTAGTTCAAGGTGATGTCAGTGAACTTGTAGCTGCCTGAAAGGCTTTGTTGAGGAGATGCAAACACTGATGGCACCTCACCATCCATAACCCGTAGTCTCCCAAATCTATAGTCATATTATTTTTGCGCAAATGCTCTGAAGAATAAAAGTAAATAACAAAAAGTAGTCACTTTGTGGGAGGTATGTTCATTTAAAATACACAAGTTGAACATCATGGAGGAGCTAAATTATCAGGGAGAGGGAGGAGGGGATGGTGGAGGGTTGACAGTTTAACAGAAGAGCACTGTTGAAGATGCCTCCCAAAAATGCAAAGATCATGTTGCTGAAAACATCAAATATTTGATAACTCTTTCCCAAGGCAGAGATGACCATGTCTTTGCAAACTGACTGGCACTTAGCCAGTTCATTTCACTGCAGTGCAAGTAAAAGGAATGATCTTTAATTGCCATAGAACAAACAAAAACCTGGTGAAAGTAATACAAAATTTCAATGCGAGACTTGCCTTGATGGTGAAGCTTAGAATCTCAATGCCCATCCTGCCCACATCTGGCGATGCAACCTCCCGAACAAGCTGGGCAAACTGGTCTCTGTCCTGGAATACTGCCTCAACGGTGAGTGTCCCTGGCACAGGAGAGGACTCCCCGATGTTACAAGCAATTGGTCAGAATAATTAATCACACTAAAATCGCATTTTCCAAGGAGGAAGTAGTGACTAAAACCAAACTGCAGCACCCCTTGCCCATCAGTGTACATTTATATAAATTACAAGAACATTAGTGTGTATGGACAAATAAGAATGATGAATGTCATCAACTCCACCACTGAAGGTGGAAGGACGTTATGTATTCACCCGTTTGTTTATTTGTCTGTGAGCATGATATCTCAAAAAGATAAAGGTGGATTTGGACTAAATTTGGTGGACAAGTTGGGTGTGTGCCAAGGACAAATTGATTAGATTTTGGTGAAGATCCAGATCTGGATACTATAATTTTTTTAATGATTCTTCACCATTAAAAGATGGGGGCCAAAAACGAAATATCACAGGATATCTCAAAAAGTTATGGATAGGTTATGACAAAACTTGGTGTTCAAGTTGGGTTGGTGACAAGAACAAGTACAGGGTGTCCCAAAAGTCACCAAGGGAATTAGAAATTAAATAACATTTGTTTAATAATTTATGGTTATTTTTCAACCAAAAGAAAATTTACAAAATGGAGATAAATTTGCTTTATTTATGAAAAATGATGCAGCTTAGATGTCCTCCATTTTCGGCTTCGCAGAGACGGGCTCTTTCGACACCATTTTCCATAACAGCGGACAATAACTGGCTGCAGCCCTCGAATTTCTGCACAGATGTTGTCCTTGAGCTGCTGAATTGTATGGGGCTTATTGATGTATACACGCTCCTTGAGGTAACCCCAAAGAAAATAATCGGGAGGCGTCAAATCAGGAGAACGTGATGGCCAAGAAATTTCTGAATTTCGCGAAATTATTTGGTGTCCATGCTCTTTGGGTGAGACTAATTGATCGATTAAATTTAAAATAAAATTCCACGATTTTGGTTTTGTTCAGTTGTGAATTTTTCCATGGGTAATTTCCAAATGTTAATCTAAATTCTGAAAAGAAAAGAAAAACAGATTATTAAAAAACAGAAATGTTATTTAATTTCTAAATCCCCAGGTGACTTTTGGGACACCCTGTAGATTCGATTTTGGTTTAGGTCCGGATTCAGATCTGACCCATCAGTGGGATACAAAACGTAAACTATTCAGCCTGGCAGAAGTATGCGTGTATGCGCTTTACCAAGTGCTGTTCCAGTTTCAATTTGGAATCTCAGAATAATGAGCTGTATGCTTAAACAGAAACACCAAACAGGAAAAAGCAAAATCACAACCATCATCAAAAAGGATCCAAATTAAACCTTTGCCCACCACTACCAAAAGTAACAGCAAAAACTTGGCTGCTCTACCACATATGACATCTATGACTGTGGTGGAAGAAGATATCTTCAACACTTTCTTCTGAGAAATTTCTTCTAATAGAAGTTAAAGCTGCAAAGGAAATTGTCCCTTAGCCATGTTAAAAACGCAACATATTTCACAACAGATACCAAGGATGGAACGAAGGTGTCCTTCAAGGGTTTGTAACACGACGGTCTTGATCTCTTGGACAGTCTTCCCCAAGAACTGCTCACATGCCAATGCCAGCAACTCATGCTCTGTCATCACCTTGATCTAAGGATAATGAGGCAGAAAAATAAAATGTACAATTTTAACTGCAGGCAGCAACACTGCTGGAGCTCACCCAAGGAATGAAAAATGAAAATCCATACAAATGCTGCATTACTTCTGCCAAGATAGTTCAACACAAAGCTGCATCCATTCACAAAGGAGTAAAATTAAGGATTACACCCATTAACTTCACCCATATTTAAAATCGAAAAATAGGACTATACATCTTCATGAAGGCAGTATTTCAATAAATGTTTTGTAAGGGCAGGTCAAGGAAAGTGCCCATCTGATGCTATTTTAAGGAATGCCTACATTAAACACATCTGCAATCACACATCTGCGATCACAAAGCGATTGACAAGGGTAAGCCTCTTCCGTGCCGATGATACAATGATGTCCACTTTTTTTTGGAACACGATATGGCCTTGACTTCACCATTTAGGGATAGAGTGTAAATGAAGAACATATGTACCCATCTACGCAATCTATCCAGAAAACCCAACATCATGAAAATTATTCAAGTTGTGATCAAAAATGTGTGTTCAGTAAATTCGGTCACACTATCATGACTCGTTATTTTTATTTTACTTTACATTTTCCGTGTGTGTGTGTGTGTGTGTGTGTGTGTGTGTGTGTGTGTGTGTGTGTGTGTGTGTGTGTGTGTGTGTGTGTGTGTCCCCTCCATAACTCCAAAACCAAAAAAAAAAAACCAAGCAGCCTGAAACTTTACATGCAAACTAAGAAAACTCCAAGGAAGGGCAAGAGTGAAAATTGGGTGTTTGGGTTAATTAAAACACCCCTTTTGAAGATAATGGCCTTATAAAATTATATCCTTTTTCAGGCGCATCCTCGGTCACTGCTCTATATGGGGTCTTAAGGTATATCCAAGATAACATCGCTGGGGTCTGAAGCAGCTACATTTTTTGGCCTGCTCAACTATACCTCGACTTGCAGTAGGCCGCAATGATTTCTTAACGATAAAGTTTTTCTTTTCTTTTTTTCCCCACTTTTCTCACTCATATTATCGAATGTCTCCATCATAGCTATGAATCACTGGGTACATCACTTTTGTAAGTACTATAGTTTTCAAATTATGAGCTTGGAGTGATTTCATGCATTTTTGATACGATTTTCCATGATCTACTTTCACGACTAATTAAAAGTACATCATTGAAACATCATTTCGGTTTTGAGGATCAGATATTGTCTGGACGAAATCAGTATCGAAATCTCTTGTGAAATCTGATAATTTAAAGCAATGACTAATCTTATAACTAAGCCGATATACCTATATGCCTAGTGTTAGCTTAAATCGCTAGAGTGGTGGGTTTGGGATCCCACAGTCCCGAGTTCAAATTCTGCTTGGCTGTTGAATTTATATCAGGTGGGGTTGATTCAGCCTGTCATCCTTCTGAGGTCAGCAAAATGAGTACCAGCTTGTCGGTATCCTGTGTCGGGGTGGCGACCCGTCCAAGATTGTGCCCAATAGCCCAGGAGACTGCTTATGCAGCACTCTGCGCAGAGTATGGTTCCAACGGATGGATATACCTATTTATTTTAAGCAAGCAAGGCTATGTTCCTTCCTTTTCCATACATACACAAGAAAATGTGAAATTTCCAAAAGCATTAAACTCATCTTTTTCTCCTCTTTGGACAATTATATTGAGAACAAAAAAATATATATTTTAGGAACATGCCAAAATTTACTACCTTTTGTTCACAAAACAAAAGCTATATGATTTAATGCATTCACTGCTAGACCTCACGCTCTGCCCCACAGAGGGACATAACATTTGCCAGATCTGTGTATATTTTTGGAGGTTTCGTGAGGTGCTCTACAGGGCATCAAAGCAAATCTCGTGAAAAACGGACGTTTAAAACAAGAGAAAAAGTACTAACATTTGCGCAGATCCTGAACTGATGTACCACGTGACAGGTGCACTGATGAGTAGGCACCATGGCGGATTTTTGCAACGTTTATTTCACGGGCGATTAAACTTTGCGATGTCTCCAGGGTTGTTCTGCATTAAACAGCAACTCTTTTGTGGATAAAGTCATTATTTGAACGAATTCATTTTATTTCATCAACTGCTGCATGCGGGGTGAAGACCGGCTTTAAAGTTAAAAGGATCCTATATGATATACAGAAACAGCCTGGCCAACCATTCCTTATCAACCATTTAATTGGAGTGCTTGCATGAGTGCTGAAGCCACTTGCCGAGCGCCCATTGTCGATAGCGGTACCGTGCTCTGTCGTTCTGAGCGAATCGTTCACTCACTGTGGATGCTTTTTCCGCACGTCACCCTGAGCGAGTGGTTCGTGCTCCGTCACTCTGAGCGAGTGGTTCATACTCCGTTACCAAGCTCTGTCCCATCCTTGCTCTACCTCCCCCCAATGCAGTGCAGCACCCTCCCCTCTCTCCCTCTCTCTGTCTCTGGACATATCCGGGCAGTGTTTGTCCCTGCGCGATGTTTATGCCCAGACACGTACAGAGAAACTCCTATCCAGGCAGTGTTTGTCCTCGGACGTGTCTGGACGGTGTTTGTCCCTTGGCTGTTTTTGTCTGGACGGCTTGGCTCCAGATGCATCCGGGCAGTGTTTATAATATGACCGGTAGAAAATGGATTTCAGACATTATTTTGTTTTAATCTTCACTGTTATTCTATGCAGATTAATTTTGATGAAACAGTATGAATCGGAATTAACGCTTCACCGTCCGTCTGCCTTCCTCCCTCTCACCTCACACCATATCTATCTATCTATCTATCTATCTATCTATCTATCTATCTATCTATCTATCTATCTATCTATCTGTGTCTCTGTGTCTCTGTGTCTCTGTGTCTCTGTGTCTCTGTGTCTCTGTGTCTCTGTGTCTCTGTGTCTCTGTGTCTCTGTGTCTCTGTGTCTCTGTGTCTCTGTGTCTCTGTGTCTCTGTGTCTCTGTGTCTCTGTGTCTCTGTGTCTCTGTGTCTCTGTGTCTCTGTCTCTCTCTCTCTCTCTCTCTCTCCTCCCCCACTCCCCACCCCCCTTTTCCTCTCTCTCCCCCCTTTAGTATTCCCATCAGTGAAGCGACGGGCGGTATTTGCTAGTGTTTGTAATAAAGCAAACGTGTGAACACTATTAGCCAATTAGTGGAGTCCTTACAGAGAGCCAATTGACGGAGCGGATACCGTAAGGTTTACTTCCAGAAAGCTCGTCCGATGACATCCTTTGGAGCTTTAAGCATGCTTTTATTTGAAAGACTTTCATTTTATTCACAAGTCATTCAACACATCAATATTTCAGTGCCTTTGTTTTTTTGTTACACCATAAAGACTATTGAGCGAAGTGGATTTAGTTTGTTTGGATGAACAACCATGATGACAACAAAAATTTTCTTTTCTGCAAGCCACCTTTGACACCATTTCAAAGCAATGGCAGCTCGATGCCAATAAACCCTTTCTTCTTCACCAACCGCTGGAGAGATGATGGAAGGAGTAATCATCAACTGGATTTCATTTACAACAAGTCTGAGTTTTAAATGTGAGTGAGATTTGTTTTGTTCTGGTTTGAACACCATCATCATAACCAGCACCCTGAAAGCAATTATCACCAGAAATGGAGACCCCGACATGATCGAGTCTTGAATGGAGGATCACGCGTGTCAATGTAGTGAGTAGTGGAGTGTTTAAATGCCACTTCAACGAAGGAATCCAGAGTTATTTCTGCGTACTGTTGAAGGATGGCATCATTATCGGCCACGTGGTTGGACTTATCAAACATTGGACTGACAGAAGGTAAGTATGAGGTGACACCTTTGACACAAAGATTTGTGGAAGAGTAGAGGAGCTTTTCGTTTTTGATGTCCACCAACAATCTAAAATGCTTCAAGAAATCAGCTTGGATGATAGGGATGTACAAGTCAGCAATGATAACAAAAACCATAAAAATTCATTTAAAACGTAATGACATGTAAATGAAGTCCGGTTGATGGCTCCTTCCTTCATCTCTTCAGTAGTTGGTGAAAAAGACGGTTTCTCTGCATCGAGCACCGTCGCTTTAAAATGGCATCACAGATGGCAAGCAGAAGAGAAAATATGCATTATCATCATGGTTGTTCAGCCAACCAAACAAAATCCATTTCACTGAAATAGTCTTGATGGTGTAGAATAAAAGTCACTATTGAATATTGAGTGACTCATAAATAAAATGAAAGTCTTGCAAGGAGAAGCATGCTTCGGGCTCCAAATCGTGTTGGCGGACGAGCTCCCTGTAAATAAACCTTGCAGTATACGCTGCGTCTATTGGCTCTCTGTGGAAGGACCCCACTGAGGGTTAATAGTGTTCACATATTTGTTTTATTTCAAATATTCGCAAAATATAAAGAAAAATGAATGAGTCACTGTAACACGAATCAAATACTAGATGCACACCTTCAGTGCAGGTACATTATTATGATGCAAGAACATCTTGGAAGGCAAAGCAGTCTGAGATTCCACATTCGAAAAATTGAGCGATGACAAATAAATGAAGTAAAAACGCGTTCTGTTTCTTTCAGACTGCCATTTTGATCTCGACCTTTAACTCGGAGGGGTTTGATGTAAATTTACCATAAATGCACCTGACTCGAGGCTATCAAGAGGACAATTTCGTTCTGATCACACAAACCTTAGTCAAATAATGGTGAAAAATATTAAATGTCTCTAATTAGGTGATGACCTGAAGAATTAGGTCAAGGTCAAAAAAGTCAACCCCACACTTTTTCATTCCTATTATTGATGCAAAATTTCATTCTGAAAGTCCCAGCCTGATCCGAGATGCAGCTCAGACATTTTTAGGAAAATAAAGGAAGAAAAAAAACAAAACAAATGGTGGTTTAGTACTCCTTGGGATCTAAAGAACTCTGAGATACCATTAAAACCTGGGGCCACTAATTGTAGAAACAAACCTACAACAGGTGTAAGCCTTCCTTCATCCTATAGTGGGAAGCTTAAATATAGTGCAAATCAAAATTTTAGTCAAGTTAAAATTTCATTTTATACTGTGCATTAGCTTTTGCTCAGGACAGTGGGTCATTTCCCGGAATACAAACGCCTCCGTAATGTCGTTAGTGTTAGAAAAAATAAAATAAAATAAAAACTTGCAATTGAAATCCTTCACTTTTGTCATGTTCTTTTCCCTCAACTTTGCCATCCAGTTTTAAGGCCCAACGATGATATCACAAAAGGAAGACCTCTTTCAAGAGGATATTTTGCTTATTAATCTTTGCCATGTCTTATATGTCCCAAAATGTATGTACAACCTTTTGTACCCAAGATTTCCTCTGTGCAAATGCAAATGTAACACCAATGCAAATGTATATTTACACAAGTGCTACATGCATTTACATCTGTGTTATGCAACAGCACTCATGCAAATGCCCCAACAATCACCAATTTAAGTAGAAAGAACCACATACTGAAGCACCTCATGCATTAAATGACAACGACAGTACACGTGCTGCGAATGAGACTGAAATCCGCAACACCAAGGCTGAATGTTCAGCGATGAGCAAAAGAGATATTCCATTGGATACCGAGATTTACTACATAACATCAAATAGATCAGATTTCCAGAAGCCTTAATGATATAAAAGCAATGAAAATAAAAGAATGAAATATACATACATTGGGGCAGTTAAAGAATACAGGAGGACCTTGTCATTAACAGGGGTTATGTTCTTGAAAATCCCCGTGAACTACAAATCCACAATGTGCAAACTTAAGGAGTAATGGGGAATATAAGATGAATGGGAACTTTAAGATATGTCACCCCTTTTTGCCAAACTGGACCCTTAATTAACACGTTTGTGCATTTATTTATTTTTGTGCCATTTATTTTCATGAATAAAGTGTTATCAAGAACATAAAATAAAGTTTATTTTCTTGGGCTATTAAGAGCATGAAACTCACATTTAATAATGATGATAAACCTGATCCAATAATGCAATGGCGAAGTTGATGATGGCAACGATAAAGACGAGATGATGTGTTGGAGGGTTATTGTGTTGATGGCACATATTGTCAAAAAGAAATGAATAGGTAAATCGGTGAATAGGTGATTATTTGAGCACATTGACCGCAATCTGCAAACCTTGCCTCAATAGATTCATCGCAATAGAGCAAATCCAGGAAGGGGAAACCCACGAACGCAAGGCCCTCCTGTAATAATTGCCTTGAACTGCTGTCAATGCAGTATGAGCACAACATGATGTGCAACCTTCAGGCAAGAGGATCATGGTATGTTTAATGATGCATAAAGTGAGCAAAAAAACAATTATATGAAATAGTGTCATGTTGATGGATAAATGTGTTTAATGAAGGATGTTTTAAAGATCTCACACATCAAATAGTACTGGACCAAACCCTGGAGGTTGCACATGTGTTGAGGAAATGCAGCAAGAGGAAATGCAAGTCTTAGCCATCCATAAGCGGACAAAAAAAAAGAGAAGATGCTATCCACCGGAATAGCCAAAATATATTTTGGGGATAAAACAATTTTCCGGTTTTGGTTTTAGAATGAAAGATGAATTTCCCACAGTTTTCAGTTGAAAAATAATATAATTCACATCTCCAAATTTCAATTAGAAACTAAGTGCACGTTAGTATTACAAATCCAGTCTGCCAATTATGGCTCACCCAAGAATTCTATGACACATGATAGCAATATTAATCTTTGAGATGAGTTTAAACCCTGCAATTTTTCTTACTTTAACATTTAAAAACACATGAATACAACAGAGTTCAGAGAACACTATACCTTCATGCAGTGTTCAAATATATACTTCCATTTTAATAAAATAATGATTTTAAAGATCGTTTAAAAAAATTCTGGAAGTTTTGAAACAATTTTATACACCACTCTATATAACATATCCAAGTACTGAAAAACTAGACATTATCGGAAGTGTAAAGAAGGTGATTTGTGTTCTAAAGTGTTCAAACATATGATTCAATTTAAACAAAATAAAAATTGTAAAAGTCGTATCAATAAAATTGATTCCGGAATTTACCTGCCATTTTACCACCAATGATGCAGTGTCTATTATTTATTACCTTATTTAACACATTACATTAGTTCTTCATGCCTGTTCTTTGTGTCCTTTATAACAGGTTTCCTGTTTGGAATGATTTTCAATTTTGTTTAACTGCCAGGCAGGCAGAGTAAAAAAAATTTCACTCTTCTCTGAAAAGGTGCAATCAGGGCAAATTGAGAAACAAAGTACTGCTAAATGACAGGTTTGTTTTCCCGATTCATGTTCAAAATATAGCATTCAATTTAAATAAGTTGTTCCTTAATCATAAACTGGCGTTTGCAGACAGATATGAACCGATTTTCTTAACCCTGCTTTTTGCTTCATGTGCGTAGGGTAATAAGAAATACAAGCACCTTGTATCCATATAAACACCTACAAATTATTACAATATTATTATTACAAGAAATATACTTGGAAATTATCCAAGACCTCCACTCTTTTGTTCCTTCCTCAATCCCTTCCACCCCCTTTCACTCTCCCCAACCTAAACCAACCCTCTAACTTACAAGTCACTGTTTCTGTTTTTCCTCTCCTTTATTCTTTTTCCTCTTCTTCTTGTGTCCACCTGTAGCAGCACTATCAGTCGGTTGCCTTCTTTCTCTATTACCTTACTCTTCCATGAGCCAAATATGTTACGTACTTAAATAGGAAGACATTTATGCAATACTGTGTTGAAACTTTTCATTAGCCTTTGTGACTAGTAGAAAGTAAAAATATATCCAGAAGAACAATTCATCAAATGAGCAACTTCTGATTACACACGCAAAAAAGTTACCGCTTCTCATTAAAATTTATAGACAACTGTTATGGAATATTATCAACCTAGTTATTAAATATTTATTTTACATCAGATTTTGTTTGTTTCACTCGTTGTTTCTTTCTAAATATAGTACGAATTACTTGCATATACATTGCAAAATAGATGCAGCTTGTGAGTTTTAGTTTTTGTTGGAAGCTTCAAATCTTGTTGATCGCATCTTATAAAGAACTTCAAATTTTTATGACAATTGTCAATAAATATAGGTTATCTGGGATATCTGAGAAATACTTCATATTTTCATTGGTGTTGGCTATACAATTTAAAAGTCATGAAAATATGTTTACAAAAGCTTTCAGCACAAATGTCACATTCTCACAGCAATGACAATGGAAAGTGATATTTCCACCACTAGGAGGTGTAAAAGTGTTTCTCCTGAAACTCGGATAGCTACAGGACTATATAATATATCTATGAGTTTCGAGGGAAATAAAAAAAAAAAAGAGGTTGTAAGAAGAAGGCTAAAATTATTTTATTCGTGACCTCCACCATCAAAGGTGGACGGAGGTTATGTTTTCACCCATTTGTGAGCAGGATATCTCAAAAAGTTATGGTCGAAATTTGGTGGACAGGTTGGATGTGCGACAAGGACAAATTGATTAGATTTTGGTGAAGACCCGGATACTGGAATTTTTCAATTTTTTAAGTGATTCTTGACCATTGAGAGATGGGGCCAAAATGAGCGCGATATTTCAAAAAGTTTTGGATGGATGACAAAATTTGGACGAGTTGGGTAGATAACAAGAACAAGCTGATCAGATTCTGGTTAAGGTCTGGATGCAGATCCAGCTCAAGTGGGATACAAAACGTAAAATGGTCAGCATGGCAGAAGTATGCGCTCTCTCAAGTGCCGTTCTATTTAGGGTACCCTGTGAGTACAGGGTACCCTATTGTTTTTCTTCTGTTTATTATTATTACGCATTATTATTATTATTTTTCCGCCGGCATTTTGCACCCTTTTTCGCTTTAAAAATCATTTTCTCTGGGACACTAAGTCCGATCGACAGGAAATTTTTACCATAGTATGTATCTTTTTTGATAGCACAATCACGTTATAATTATGACGTCATTGGTCACGTGGTACGGTCGCCATCTTGAAAAAAGCGATAAACTTTGGACATCTGTATCTCGGAAACCGTGCAATGGAAAATTTTTTCGTTTGATACATTTTACTAAGCTCCCTATGGGGAACACGTGTGATTTTTCGTGACGTCATAGGTGAAGCGATATACCGATGAAAATTCGTCAAGTAGAACGCTGTATAGGAAAAATCTGAAAAATTTTGAGCATCATCTACGCCTAAAATCACCGACGAAAATGTTTTTCTTGACGTCATTGATGACGTATTTCGGCCGCCATCTTGTTTTTTAGTGTTTTTTAAAAAAAAAATCTTCTTCTCCAGAACGGCTGTGCAGATTGAGGCGAAACTTTACAGGCACATTCCCCCTGAGGTCCTCTTTCAAGTTTGTTAATTTGGTGTTGATACGTCACATGGTTTGGCGGCCATCTTGAAAAAACCCTAAAACCTTCAAACATCTTCTTCTCCAGAAGCGCTGGTCCAATGAAGGCGAGATTTCAGAACTATATTCGTGACATGTATGCGATGCAAGTTTGTTAATTTCGAAGTGATAGGTCACATGGTTTGGCTGCCATGTTGGATTTAAGAAAAAATATTAAATAATGTTTTCTCTGGAATTTCATAAGCCATCGAAGCGAAAATTTGCAAGTGCCTTCCTCCCTCAACTCTGCATACATGGTAAAAAAATTTTTACCTCAGAAGTCACATGGTTTGGCGGCCATCTTGGATATAAAAATAGACCTTATCCGATTTACACGAAACTTCACACACTTGTTCGGATCGACGATGGAAAGCAGAATTTAAATTTATGATATCATAGGTCACAAGGTTCGGCAGCCATCTTGGATTGAAAATGAATAAATTTTAAAAATCTTCTTCTCCAGAAGGGCAAGACAGATAAAGACGAAACTTCACACATATATTCCCCATGAGGTCCTTTCTCAAGTTTGTTAATTTCTTCTTGATCGGTCACATGGTTTGGCGGCCATCTTGAAAAAAACCCTAAAACCTTCAAACATCTTCTTCTCCAGAAGCGCTGGTCCGAGGAAGGGGAGATTTCAGAACTATATTCGGGACAGGTAGGCGATATAAGTTTGTTAATTTCGAATTGATAAGTCACACGGTTTGGCCGCCATGTTGGATTTAAGAAAATATTAAATAATGTTTTCTCTGGAACCGCTTAACCTAACAAATCGAAAGTTTGCAATTATAATCTACCATCGTGTGTGCACGCGTGGTAAAAATTATGACGTCACACGTCACATGGTTTGGCGGCCATCTTGGATAGAAAAACGCACCTTTACCGATTTACACGAAACTTCACAAACGTGTTCCAATACCAAGTTGGATGCAGAATATAAATTTGTGATGTCATAGGTCACATGGTTCGTCAGCCATCTTGGATTGAAAAATAATATCTTTAAATGTCTTTTTCTCTGAAACTACTGAACAGATCCAGGCGAAACTCCACCACTATGACCGCCTCTCCATGACGAATAAAAAGTTCTCACCCCCTTTTGAGGTACGACGCAACGTTTGGCAGCCATAGTGGATTGAAGGAAAAATATTAATTAATGTTTACTCTGGAACTACTGCATCAATAAAGGAGAAACATCACCTTTATGGTGGAACATTCATGCGGAATGAGGGTTTGAAATTTCAACGGGATCGGGCCCAGGGTTTGGCAGCCATGTTGGTTTTAAGAAAAATATTAAATAATGTTTTCTCTGGAACTGCTTAACCTAGCGAAGCGAAAATTTGCGCTTATCGTCTACGTTCGTGTTTGCACATGTGGTGAAAATCATGACGTCATAAGTCACATGGTTTGGCCGCCATCTTGGATTGAAGGATAAATATTAATTAATGTTTACTCTGGAACCACTGCTTCTATATATACGAAACTTCAGATTTGTAATTCAGCCGACATGCGAAACAAACGTTTAAAATTTCAACCTGATCGGTCATGCGGTTTGGCAGCCAGAATTATTTAATTATTTGAATCTGTTCGCCAGTAATAAGGAAATTGAACGCTTTGTGCTGCCCGGTTCGTAACTCGTCTGTTCCGCGCCGTCTCGAAGCAGGCCTGTGTTTCTATCACCATTAAATAATGTTTTCTCTGGCACCGCTTATCCGATAAATGCGAAACTTTGCGACTATGATTTAAGTCTCATGTTGTATCAGTTGTGTCAAAGGCGGACGGACTGGGTACCCGGTCATCACTGCCAGCAGTTATAAAGTGGCAGTTCTAGTTATCTTTGTTATTTTATTTTGAGTGACTTTCAACATTTAAATACCTGTGCATCATGTTTAGGTGTTATCCAAATACTTACTTTTTGTCATACTCATTCCGAATGTATACGGCAGTATTTGAGTACATGGATTTAACCAAACATTTTTGAATCTTAATAGTTTCTTACAGCAGTAAACATACTCTTATTAACCTTGAGTAGATAAAATTCATCGATTTTAATTGTGCACGTGTTCACGCAAGCACGCACACGCGTAGACTGGATGCTGAATGGAATTTTCCCTATTGCTAAATAACCATGAGGTAAGTTAACAAATTCTTGGGTGAGCTCCAAACTGACAAATATATACTCACATTGTTCAGGTTAATAAAGTCAAACATGGCAAGTTAACATAAAATTTATTTTTCAGATCCAAGAATGTTAACCCAAATAAAAGTTTTGCTGCCATGGTTGGGCAATTTACGAAGGTGCAAAAGGTTGCTGCAAAACAGGGCCAAATTCAAATGAAGTTACCTGTGCAACCCCAGTGACTGTCAATGCCACGCCTTCAGCCGTCTCTACATCCTCACAGTACGGATTCACCGTGATGAGTTCTAGGGAAATCCTGGGAAGTACAGGCTGTTAGAATGGAGCATTGAACGTAAAACAATGGCGAGGAAACCATTGCACCAAGAAGGAAAGAAAGCTTCTTCTGACCTGCATTTCCTGTCGTACACAAGTTGGTTGTGCTATGAAAGTTGCTGGTTTTGTGGCATGCATTGTGTCACTATTCCCCCCCCCCCCACAACTTTTAGGTGCAGATTAAGATTTTGTAGAATTTCACAGCAATGAAGCAAGATATTTTTCCCTGCAAATATCAAAGTCTATCTCGCATTAAGAAATCCAGAGAAACGTGGAGGAATCTGAACGTCAAAAGCCTCATGAAAATATGACAGTAACCATTCAGTAGAATTTTATTCCAAATTGGAATTTCTTGCAGGTAAACTTGATTTTTTTTGGAGGCAAGATATTCGCAAAAGCAAGAACAAGTCAGCAACATCCTTAGCACACACCAAATCAGACAAGTGAGGAATAGAGGGGAAAAAAAAGTCAAGTTAAACCATCAGAGGCTGTCCAATTTTCTCAAGTGGCCTGGACTGCAAATGGATGTACTTAGTGCTTGGTGTCCACTTTTGTTCAAAAAGTAAAGTAGACAAATTGACCAAACTTGAAGAAGTTTGTAAATGCAGAGTTCGAAAATAACACCAAAATGAGCCATTTTATGGAAAAGAATTGGGAGTCAAAACAGGCTAAAAACAAATATCTCATGGATTGGTGGAAACAATAGCAGGAAATATTCGTCCAATTTCACCGCATTAAATTCATTTTTGCAATTATTCATTTCGACTTTACAGCAATGTCTCATTGCTTTTGCTTTACATGCTGTCATGTGGCTACAACATGTGTTAAAGGTTCACCCCTTGTGTGGATGGTGCTTTGGTCATCAGTAAAGCTGACATTAACTGGGGAAAAAAAAGTTTAACCAATGTGCGTGTGTGTATGCGTGCGCATGCATGCATATCTCTCTATCTCTATCTCTATCTCTATCTCTATCTTTCTCTCTATCTTTCTCTCTCTCTTCAAAATAAATCTTGTGCAATAAAGAGAAAGTTGAAAACAAAATTATTTCTTTGATCAACCCTTCATGATAATTTACATGTGTGACATGGGGGGGGCACCTTATCCTCTTAAACCCCCCCCCCCATTAAACCCCCCCACTCCACTAAAATACCCCCAGCCCTCTTCCTCCCACCTCTCCCCGCCACCCCCCCCAAAACCTCCATCCAGAATAGTCTTCCCTCTCACAATGACAAAACACATTTCTGAAATGATTTATTCAATGCACAATCATGATATCTGGTAAGGTAGAAATCAATTATGAAATGTTTACAATGTAAAATATTTTGCTCGTGTATCCATCTTGTCCACCCTTTGCATTCTCCCCTAACCCTCATTACCTGCATGCCTTGTTCGTCCGTCTCAATCTACTTTCTCCCTCTGCCCTGCAATTGGTGTTTCCCCTTTCTCCTGCTGTTCACTTTGTTATGTTGTGTCCTGGTCTGTTCTGTCATAGCTCTTCCATTCTTAGACCATGTATCATAAACTATATTAAAAAAAAAAAAAAAAATTTGACAATGTTGTTCCAATTTCATGTTTCAAAAAAATTGAGAAAGAGCTTTCAACTGCAGAGTGCCACCAGAGTACATAGATTATGCTAAATCTTATAATGAATGATCTGTGCAACACAAACAAGTCCACACACATCCCTTCAGAAAAGGGCAAGGCTAGTAATGATTGAAGTATATCCATGGATAAGGATTAGCCAAAATACTCCTGCGACATGAATGAGCTTACAATAAGAATCGGCAGTACCAAATGTAACCATGAGCGTAAATGCATCATTGTGCAGTCCAGGTCAACTGAAGCAATTGCAGTACCTGTGCAACCCCAGTGACCGAGAGGGGCACACCCTCAGCAGTCTCCACCTGGTCACACTGGGGATTCAGAGTCATCACCTCCAGTGTAAGCCTGCCATGGAACCATTCAGTTGGACAACAAAAACATGTGAGAAACCCTAAATTTGAAGTACCCAACATTCTTGCACGAAACAGCACTGCAATATTGTATACCAATGTTGTGTAATTTATAATAAACTATCTCTACTGTTAAGAGAGTAGAATGCTCATATATATACATTTTACAATGAACCATAGGAATACAGCTCCACAGAGTGTTGACAACAAAATGTCAGCACCTTTCTTTTTTTCTGGTGGAAAACTACCTGGCCCTTTTCCACTATTCATCAACCATTGTGCCAATATCACAGATTGCAGGATTTTGCTGGAACAAAGTATTCTTCTCTGTGTATTTTTCAAGTTTACTAACTTTTTGTTCATGCTATGGTTTTGTCACTCGAGGTCGTGGGCTGACAGGATGGCCCAGAGGTACGCACACTCACATAGATTTCAATCCTGAACCAGCTATAAACTGTCGTCCCAGTGTTTCACAGGAAGCGCGATTCATCATTGTGTGTGCCGTCCCTCGGATGGACGTTAAACGGGCGTCTTTCATTGGTGGACGTAAAATATCCAATGGTGTCCTTGCAAAGAGTAGGAAGTTATCACCGGCACCCCGAAGAAATTACAAATTCTGGCCAAACCATGAGGGCATGATATTGCATCAGCGGCATAGTTACACCCCTCAGCCAATGATGCTACCCTGCAGACCAGTGCTGCAAACAAACGAAGAAAACCAGGGGTCATACATGAAATAATTCTCCTCTTTTTTTGATGTCCCTGATTTCCCCCCCCCCACCCCCTGAAAAAAATATATATATATATTGTTTTTTTTTTAAAGACCACCAAAATACCCTTGGCCCTTCTCTCACCACCCCCCCCACCCCACCCCAATCCAGATAGCATTCCTTCTCACTCACAATGACAAAACATTTCTTAAAAGATCGATTCAGTGCACAATCATAATATCCAGTAAGGTACAAGACAATTATGAAATGCTTCCAATGCAAAATATTTGTTCCAAATGAAAGCCATTTTCGACTGCAAATATGGCAAGCAAAATTGGGATAAAGTACAGTTCATGCTCAGATATTCCCCCAGCATGCTCTTCGATATTTTAAAGTTGTAAACAGAAGTTTCACATTGGACATTATTTCTTGATGGCCCCACCTTACCACTACCCCCTCCGTGACGCTCTGGGAAACACCCAAAACGCCATGTATTTAGGTGTTCAACACTAATGCCTAAAAATAATAAAATGTACTGAAATCTATTCGAAATGAAAAATGTGAAATGTTTTCATGTTGAGTGAATTTATATTACGAGCTGTTGACAATTGTTATTCTTAGCAACAAAGACAAGTTATAATACATCGTATTAAAATTTTAAGTGATGTCGTTAAAGAACTTGTTGCCCCTCCTGTCTCGTGCTGTGTCAACCAACTGTCAGTGCAGCCAGTCCTGCCTTTTGGTAAGCTCTCTGCCCTTTCCTAATGCCTCAGTCACAAGTTGTGAAAAAGGCCCACCCAATCATCTGAGATCAAGGGTGTAGTGTAGTACTGTTACAAAAAGAGCTTTATATTAACATTGTTGAATATTTCAGTAACATGTAACAACATGCAAGATTGAATATAGCCAAAACACATTCGGTTTAACCATGGAGGCTTTTTGATTTGGTCAACAACAATTGAAAGGTACATACGTACAACTGTTGGCATTGTATTGTTACGAATTTGGAA
The DNA here is from genome assembly GCF_056783735.1 of Eptatretus burgeri. Taxonomy (NCBI): domain Eukaryota; kingdom Metazoa; phylum Chordata; class Myxini; order Myxiniformes; family Myxinidae; genus Eptatretus; species Eptatretus burgeri. The sequence goes on along the minus strand of NC_140964.1, from coordinate 82,371,712 downwards.
TTCGATTGCACACAGCATACAGGTTCCTTTAGTCAGCTATGTCGATAAGTGCTTGTTCCCTATATAGCTCACCTTCCATTGTTTAAATGTTTAGAAATCGATTAGATGCGCTGCGGATCGATTTAATAGTTAGGGAACGAAACAATGGAGACGTCCCTCCACCTCTTCTGCGAAGAGGAAGAAGAACCCTGCCGTCCCGTGATTCATTATGTCAACAACTCCCTCCCACCTGTAGTTGAGCGGGGGATGGAGCACGAGGGCACGAGTCATGAGTCACGCCGGGAGCGGGGGAAGGGCGGGAGAAGGATAAGAGGAGATCTTTTCTTTGTTCGTGTTTTGAGTGGGAGAAGGGAGTTGAGGGCTGCGTCGTTCAGCAGACCTTCGGGTCCTGTTTGGCTTGGGTTAGGGTTGAGGCCTTCAGAAGCTTTTTGCTTCGGCTGGCTCAGTGAGCTTCGGCTGCGGCCTGGCTCGGGAGGAGGATTTTTGCGTTGGTGTTTCAGTGGGCCTTCGGCTTCTGCTTGGCTCTGTAGACTTCTTGGAGAGCTGCTTTGTTTGGGAGAGAGTTGAGCCGGTTGCTCGGCTCGAGCTGCGAGTGGTGGCTTCTTCTTCTTCTTGATTCGTGGAGCTCTTTGTTCTCCGTTTGGTTCCCGGCTTGGTGCGACTCATCGACCTCATCTTTGGAGGTGGTTCCTCAGGGAAGCAACGCATCGACGGGATGGATCGGCGCCTCGTCTCACCAGCACGTGTTGAGAAGCACGGGGGATTCGCGGGAGCTCGGGAAGGATTGGATCCAGCTCACAGCGATTGGATCCAGTGCACTCTCGCTGGAGCCCGGGTCCGAACAACTTGAAGACCACACGAGGTGGAGAGGTTTGAGATAGGCTCTGGGTTTCAGCTCACCTGTCCTCCGAGCTGGAGCCCGTTTTTAAAGGCCCCAGCCACGTGTGTGTGTGTGTGTGTGTGTGTGTGTGTGTGTGTGTGTGTGTGTGTGTGTGTGTGTGTACGTGTGTCCGTGGGCCCATCTAATAAGTAGTAAAAACTGTTAAGTGATTGCGTAGAATGGTTGTAGTTCTCCTGTCATGCGTGTTGGCCTTGTATAATTGCATACGTGTTTTTGCCTTGTTCAATTGCATACGTGCATGCCTGCTTACGTACTTCATTACAATAAATGTCCTTGTGTGAATGTAAACCGTTTTGTTGCGTCCTCTTCCCTTAATTGAGCTGCCATCTTGCTCTCGGAATATAGTTGGTTTTAAATAGCCGGTAAAGTGATCGGGTCCAATGGGACTGCACGATAATACACTGCTCGGTTATCCCAAAAGGAAGCGAGCTGCTTAAGTGACTTGTGTCCCAGCGGTTCCATTGAGGTACAGTCTCTCGGTCGTCTGCCAGCGCGAATAATTAGGTATATCGACAATTCGGCGCTTGACCCTGTCGCGCGCGGGTGGAATATTGACTAGGCTGTGGTGTGCTTAAAAACACACCCGTGGCTGGTTTTCGGCGTTGATCCGGAAAGTCGCGACTGGATTGTCCGTTCGGTGGGCGAAGCGATCGCTATTGGTTAGACGCGGTCGTTCGCACGCCGGTGGGCGGAAATCTACAACAGTATGTACGATTACCGTTTGTAAACTGCAAGCAAATAAATGAAGAATGACAGGGGTTATGCTTGGTGGGTCGGCTGTGCTGTGAGGTTTGCCATTGCCTTCCCATCAATCAGGGCAGAAATTTGGAACATGTTCAAGGCACCATCAATAGTTTGCCTTCTGTTTGCGAAGGAAAGCTTGGGATTAACGCCCACAAACTAATGCCAGCAGATGTGACGCCTAGTTTAATGTCCATCAGAGGGACGACACACACACAATGATGAATCACCTTGCAAGCTAAACACCAGGATAATCGTTTACAGCTGGGTCAGGATTCAAACCCAGGCTAGACCGTTCAGAGGAGATTGTGTCTACCTTCAGGCTATCCTGCCAGCCTAAAATCAGTGATAAAGATGAAGAAGTGGACCAGTTAAAGGAAGATGTCAAACAGGCAATGGAAGTCTTTCTGCTGTTACCTGAGGAGCTAGAATGTGCAGATTCAGATTCCAGTGAAACAGGAGAGTACTGAAGAATGTTACCTCACTATAAATGAAGCCTTGTTGCCTTAAATATGATAGTCACACATGCTGATAACAGTGAGCAAAGGGAGATACTGTGCATTGCAATGCACAAAGAACGATGGGTGTTTTGCACAAAGACAGTTGAGAGTTAGAGCTGTCAGATTGTGAATATACTTTCTGTGATTTACAAAGATAAGATCAAATCATTTCCCTATAACTTCTGTTATTTAGTACAATGTATTCTTTGGAATAATTGTGCAGACAGTCGATATACATCTTTCACTTCATTTGGAAAACAAATACAGTAAAAGCTGTGTTATCCAGCACAAGAGGAATCTCAATGTTGTTGTTCATACACGACCACACAGCGGACTCACCGATTATTACACCATCAAGCCAGAAAAACAAAACATGCGATTCAGAGTGGACCCAGCCTCAACTGTGAAAACGAGGCTCTTCTCTCGATGACCTTCTGTCACAGCATCATGTTTCAAGAGCCGCATCGATCAGTCATAAATTCACACCATCCGTGGTGCCACGAAAATCTCTTTGCCTCTCAATTTCAGGCATTCACTTCCATGCATTTGAAAACCCTTCGGTGATGTTTCCCGGGTCAAAGTTCAATGTTCCAAAAAAACAGGAACAAATAATGTCCCAATCATCACCATGTTGCATCGAGCTCAGACCCACCCAGAGACCAATCACATGATCCCAAATCTTGGGCAGAACATGGAAGTGAGACCTCAGGGTAGAAGAAGTTCTCCTTCCAAAGCATCATGGATTCTGTTACCCCACCCAGCAGTACTAGTCAGAAAATCAAGAGGAATGTTCTCAAAATCAACCAAAAGATTGAAACATGCAGGAGAATGGAGACAAGAGAAATGCATTGATGCACGAGTACAATAAATTTCCAGTATGGTGATGCAAGCAAGCAACCATGATCCACTTCAAAATTTTACCTAAGCCGAAATTGAAGAGTGGTGCAAAGTGGACCGATATGTTAGTGACCAGTGTTATGACTGACTGAAATAATCGAAAGTTTTGTTAATTCATAGAAGGAAGTTGAACAAGAAAACGACTCAGAAGAAGACTTTTCAACTGAACACGTCACACGTGCTCATGCAGGGGTGTGTTCCATTACCAATCAACTTGTAGAGCACTCGCTAAGTGGCTTAAGGACTCAAGCAAGCACTCCAACAAGACAGTCGATAAGGAACGCCTGGCTTCTAAAGCGATAGCAAGTAGATTTGAAATGGAACACAAAGCTGTTAGGTCTTGAACACGCTTGTGAAGTTTGCTGAAAGGCAGAAAGCTGAGAGCACCCAGGAAGCAATGCAGCAACCTCACACAAGAACATTTCAAGAGGAAGAGGCAAGAAACAACACAGCAGTCAGACATAAGGAAATGGTTCAAGAAAGCCTCAAGTTCATCAAGATGAGCCCGATGAGTCCGACAGTGGATGTTGACCCTTTAGATCATCCATAAACTTCAAAAGACTAGTCTATGTTTTACAATACAGGTACGTTATTGTTTTGGCTAATTCATTGGTAATTGCCTCTATACTATATTGTAATAATGTCATTACATAGTCTATTTTTCACAGGCAAACTTTAATAAGTTGCTATTTTGTACCATTCTACGCAACATTTAGATAACCGGCACTTTTGATCAACCGGCAGCCCTGGGTAAAGTTACATGGGTGTCGGATAACAGCTTTTACTGAAGAAATGTTCAAAACATTCAAATTGTTACCCGTCTGCTGAAGAATATCCAGAATACACAGTTTTGTGTTTCTTTTAACTACTGTTCTGAATTTCTTGCAATCATTGTTTAGGTTACATACTTTTGATCAAGCAACCTCATATTGATGAAGTGCAATTGTCAGGAATTAGCTGAAAGGCATAATTTTCCATCACATGAATAAGAAACATTAGCTGGTGAGACCACTTTAAACTGGAGTACTTGGAGACAAAATATGCTGGGATTGCCTGTCCAAACTTCGACGCCATCAGCTTCTGGGGCCTCGGCAACCCCGAGGTCCCCAACCATTGGTGATTAATCTGTTGCCTCTTACTATATTTGAATCGCCAGCGGCGACTTAAAAAAAGAAATCTCTGCCTTATTCAAATAGTTCTGGTATCATTTTACAATGATACGGTATTTTTCTGCTGTATATTTTATAATTTTGTCTCATATTAATTTCCAATGAAATTTCTCACAATCCTTAAACGTCATACCAAAAGTCAAACGGCAAACATTAAAAAATTGGTGGAAAAAACCCCCCATAAAAAAAAAACAGAGAAAGAACAGAAAGAAGATAAAAACATACTCCACTATGGAAAAATTTCGCACCTTTGAGACTCTGACACCAGCATCCATACCCAAGCCCAGCCACCGATGACATATTTCTTGTCATCAGCACCACAGCACCCACCTGAAAAAAAGAAATGTCCATGACAGGAAATGGAAACCACAAAGATAAGCAAAAGGCTTGCTCAATGGCAAAATATAGCCAACAGCCTACTTTTAATACAGGGCATCACATCATAACTTTAAAATAAATAAATAAAAACCAAAACGATGCCTTCATAGCAATTGAACCCTTTCATTGCGGTCAGCTACAAAAGAGCACACACACATTTGGTAAAAATTTTCATTTTTTTGGTGCCCACAGGCTTCATAAAAATCTGATCCAACCACACCGATGCATGTCAATAGCTCAGTTTGGATCTTATCTTCAATTAGAGCATTGTTTTGGCTTGTCTGCAGGCAGTGGTGGACTCCAAAACCCCTTTAATATCTCTGTAAAATTGTACCAACCAAAATATTTTTGCGGTTCTGCAACACCACCACTCGAGGAAAATGCACACAACATATCATGGTCCTCAGTTATTTCATTAGGATTTGTTTTAGATAGCCCTTCCCTTATGTCATGTGGGTCGATGGGACAATAAGTTGTGAAGGCTTTTAGTCGAGTCTTTAATTCAATTTGCTATTTCTATGTTTGATCTACTTTACACACACTTTACTTTACTTCATGCGTGCATGCCACAGACTGCATAGCGACAGCTTCATTTGCATATACCACCAGAACCCTGTTCAAACTGTGCACCATTCCACAAAGAACATTTCATTTAAACCTTCTCCGTACTCAAACCACAACACAACAACCTTCATACCACCTTCCTAAAAATCCCCACAATAACCTACGCTCAACCTCATCACCACAAATGCTTCAACCACCTCACCACGGCCACGGAAAAGCACCGCAATCGCAGTCGGCACCCCGGATGCTCACCACTGTCCTTTTGGGATATTGGGGAACAATGAAAATTACCCGCCATGACAGATGCTTGAGGTCAGAACAGATTGGCACATAGCTCGGAGCACAAATATGTGCTGTAGTCCGTTCAACATCTGAGTAGCCATGGTGCTCCGCTAAATAGCGAACCTCATTTGGTGCCCAGCACACCTTCGTGGCCGGGAAGCGCTCCCAAAATCCCACACCCCATGTTAATCTCAGAGCTCCATCGCACGACTGAGTTCGGGGGTGAATGAGGTTATTTTTGACTTCGGAGGTGGAGGGCTTGGGCTTGGGAGGTGGAGGGCTTGGGCGGTGGAGTTTGAGGGCTTGGTTTGGGAGGCGGAGGTTGAGGGCTTGGGAGGCGGTGGTTGAGGGCTTGGGCTTGGTTTGGGAGGCGGTGGTTGAGGGCTTGGGCTTGGTTTGGGAGGCGGTGGTTGAGGGCTTGGGCTTGGGCTTGGTTTGGGAGGCGGTGGTTGAGGGCTTGGGCTTGGTTTGGGAGGCGGTGGTTGAGGGCTTGGGCTTGGTTTGGGAGGCGGTGGTTGAGGGCTTGGGCTTGGTTTGGGAGGCGGTGGTTGAGGGCTTGGGCTTGGGCTTGGTTTGTGGAAGTTGAAGGCTTGGGCGGCGCAGGTTGAGGGCTTGGGCGGTTGGGGAATTGACGTCACATTTTACATTGCACAGATGTTCTGCAGGTCGCTGCTCGTCATATAGATAGCATTATTTCATCAACCTCACGAGGTTGACATTTTAAACCAGATAGCCTCACAAAATGAAACTTTCACAATGAATTGCTTGTATGAAAAAGAAACAGTCTTGCAAAATTGCTGCTGAAATCATGTAATTGACATGGGCATTCTGCATACGTGATTTTATCTTTATCGCAGGTACATCCCATTATTTGTTTTGTGATTAATCAATCAGTTTGCTCTCACCTGCGAAATCCTTTTCCATCTTCCATTCTGTCCTTTCCAACCTCTTTTTCCAATTCCCATTCCTCACCTCTGTGACTTTTCCACACTTTCCATCTGTTTTGCTTTTTCCAAAATTATTTCTTCCAGGAATGACAAATTCATTCAATCAATCTTCTGAAGAAGTTCATGCGCAAAATTCAACTCAAGACGATTCATTAGTCACGTGCAGCACATGGCTACTGTATTGCATTAATACTGGACATGGTTGTGCTGCTGATCGAGTGCTTCCTGTGGATTAAAGCAATAATTTGTTTTGCACCGATTGCACGGCTGCTGGATTGCATTTTTAAACCAGTGTCCCAGCGATAACCTACCTTCTCTTCATTGAAAGAGAGAGATATTTAATATCCACCACTTTCTGCAAGCAGCAAAGTCCCTGAAACAGTCAACCAAATGGCAAAAAATTGACAGGATCTCCAATTATTTCCCAATATTTTGCTTACTGTACAAAAATGGGTTACATTGTATTGAAATTGTTACTGTTAAGTGCAACATGTGTGTTCCAGCTGGAATGCAACTGACCTTTGTGTGTTTGACATGGAAGTGGTAGGGAGCACTTCCAACTTGAGTAGAAAGGGTTCAGAGCTTTTTGTGTGCTGCACGGCTGTAATTAACCCAGCAGATAGTTCATAATCTGTGTCATAGATCGAAACATAAACCCAAACATCGAAACACGACATGGTGGCAGCGGCAAACATCTTGTCGTCCACTGGAATGGCAATTTGATGTTGTGGTGGTATTTTTTTTTCTATCAACCAAAACAACATCGACCATCACATTCATCCCTCCAACACCATCCCCGGACTGGGATGCTCTGAACATGACCAACCCTTTTTGATTGTTCCAATGCTTGGAGTCGTACTTCACTGTGAAGGACATTTCTGCACAGAATGAAGTTTCACACATCCTTCTCCGGGTCAGGCAACATGACTTCCAAAAGTACAACTCATGCACCTTGGCTAGTGCACAGGACGATCAATTTAAACTGATTTATTGAAGAATTGGAACCTGTGGACAACTATCATGTCACAGCTGAAACTACGCTATTACAAACAGGAACCAAATGAGACAATGGGTTCCTTTGTCAGTCTGTCACTCTTTGGAAAGGAAATATGACTCGTCGACAAATGAAGAGAACAAACGGATGGTAGAACAAATCATTGCAACTATTCCCATCCCTTAGTTTTAAAAAATAACTCCCTTCCTTTTCAAGGATAAACAGTTCACGGTCGCTAAAGCTCTGGAGCTGGGTTGAACCCATGAAGTTACATCCATGTACCTTGCCGAGCCTCAGGCCATGAACATTTCTAGTACCCTTTCCAATAGCAGTGTGATGCGTTCCACCGAGGAATGTACCAACATCTCTGCTTTCAACAGAAAAACCAGCATGTTGAAATAACTGTGGAAACCCTCATCCGATTGGAAGGAACCATTGTCTGACTAGATATGATAAATGCAAGGTATGTGGAAAATTTGGTCACTGGGCCAAGCTGTGCTTGCCCACAGATTCAGGCAGGCAACACAACGACGCCAACAACTAGAGCGAAGTCTGATGCACCATCACAAGTCCCGACGCTTCCCACCTTAAGCAAAGTTGAAATATGGCACCAGGAATTGTCCATTATCAAATGTGGAGTAAAAAAAAATATATATTCCCCCTATGATCTGAAGTCGCCACCCTTTGGGGAATGAACTGGAGGTCAAATCCCCAAAAAAATCGTTATATATATATATATACAAAATAAATGGCAGTCCTTCTGTCTGTGTCTTTTTTGTGACGAATAAGCTCCAAGAACAGTGAACCGATCTTGATGAAAAACTTTACACACATACATATATATATATATATATATATATATATATATATATATATATATATATATATATATATATATATATATATATATATATATATATATATATATATATATATATATATATTGTTGTGGTTACCAGATTCGCAAACCACCATTCAGGTCCCTTAGGTGAGGTATCTCGGTAAGTGCATGTGTAGTTAGGCCCAAACCCGTTGTCTAGTGGGAATACATGTCATTTATACGTGCTGCGACTCTTCAGGATAGCCGTTTTTCTTTTACTATCTTTATTTTGGACCAACCGCCGTGATTACCATCACAACCACAACAACAACCACCAACCACAACGCCGCTTCACCACAACCGCCACGACCTTTACCGTCACAACTCGCCACCATCGCATCACCGTCATCTCGCGCCACTCATGGGCACCGATGCTGGACTCATGCAGAACGCGCGTCGAACAGCGTGTACAAAATCACGGATTTTGTGCTTCAAAAACGGATCAAAAACGACACACGCCCACTTTTTGCCGTCCAATCGGTGAGCGAGGGGCGATTTGGCCCCGCCTCCAGAACGATCGATATATGCAAATTTGTGGATCAAAAAGCCTTCACGCCCACTTTTTCTCGGGCCAATGGGGAGCGAGGTGAAAGGTCAAAGGGAGGGGGTCAAAGGCGAAGTTACGGGGGGATAAAAGGACGGTGTTCGTCAGTCAGAAAGTGTCGAGTCAGAAGAGAGTCGCAAACGAGAACGAGAAGGAGTCGAGAACGAGAAGGAGTCGGAACGGAGGGGACGAGTGTGGAAGACTGGAGCCCGAAGCCTGCAGTGGCTGGAGAAGCTGAAGAGAGTCGGACGAGGGGGTGCTCGCGTCGGTGCCAGGAGCTGCACGCCCGAGGGAGGCCGGCAGCGCGACCTGGCCGAGGTGGAGACGCACACCAGGGATAATAAAGATCCTCTATACCCCGAGCATCAGCAACCCCCTCCTGTTTCCCCCCGCGCTGAGATAGTGCGACCAAGGGGCCCCGTTCCCACCCCCTGCCAGGCACTGTCCACGAGGCCCGCGGGTTGCGGGGCCATCGCCGCTCCGCGTCTCATCACCAGACGGGTAGGCCCGACCCGGTCTCGGCCTCAGGCCTGCCTCATTCTTGAGGGTATTTCTTTTCCTTGGTTTTGGGTATGTGTTGTCGGCGCCGTCTGTGAAGTAGAATTGTATAAGTGTTGCCGTGTGCTCGGTAGTCGGTATTAGCTCTGCGCTGTGTTTTCACTTTTATGTTTGCTTTTTGTGTAAATGGAATTGTGTTTTCTTTTTTGTGTGCATTTGGTGGAATTGTATTTGTGTGCTTCCCGTGTGCCGCGAATAAATGTGCTTTATTGTTGAACTGTTCTCCCGCTTCGCTTCGTCTTTTCCTCCATTGAATCCCCATCTTGCTTCACGTAAAGGGTTGGTAGTGGGCTGAATACGCCCGATAATTAATCGAACCGTCGAGGTCGACGATAACACCGCTCGGTTATTCTGATAGTACGGAACGGGTCGCTTAAGTGGCCCGTGTCCGAAGTCGACCTGCGGCGAGGTGTGATCGCCCGGTCTACCCTCCGCGTGGGTACTTAGGTAGTTCGAATTTGGCGAGCAACCCTATCCCACGCGGGGGCTGATTGGCTCGATCGCGGTGAGACCGAAAGGTCCACCCGTGACTGGTTCCCGGCGTTAGTCCGAGAGGGTCACGACTGGATTGTCCGTCCGGTGGGCGACGTGCCGCGATTCGAGTTACGTGGCCGTTCGCACGCCGGCGGGCGCGAAGACCGCAACACTGGTGTCAGGTCGTGCGATACAAATTCATCGCCCTCCTCGCGGCACTGGTATCGGAGAACAGGAAAACGGGCTCTCCTGTCTCCGGCTAAATTCACGGGAATCGGTCCAGGGGTGAGAGAAGCGACCCCCGATTCCCTCCAAATTACGAGCGAGCAAATTAACCCTTCACGAGAAGCAAGATGGCGTCTCAAGGCGAGCGGGAGCCGGGGGTATTAGAAATGTATATGTGTAATAATGTAGAGTCCATGGTCCAGGATGGAATCCCCGAGCAGGAAATGTTGATTGTGCAGGAACACGGACACGCCCAACTGAACCCAGGGCCCGAGGTGGGTGCGGCAGCGGCCGCGGTGTATGACACCTCCCCCCCCCCTCTCCACCAAGACCCTTCCCCAACCCTTGCCGAAACGGCTCAGCTGAGTGCATCCAACATGGCCCAGCTATGCGCCATGCTGGCGGCAATGAACAAACAAATGAATGAAGTGAAAACGACGATGGATACAAATACAAATGAAATGAAAAACGAAATGAAAGACATGAACAAGCAAATGAATGAAGTGAAAACGACGATGGATGCGAATACACAGCAAATGAGAAAAGAAATGAAAGAACTACGGGGTGAGACGCAGAACATGGGCCGATGCCTGCAGGCGGGCATGAAGGCCGTGACCAGGGAGCTGGGAATGGCGACTCCACGTGTGGGAGCAAACGAGCTGGGTGGGGGTGCAACGGCTGACAGGCCCGCGGTGGAGGCGGGTGAAAAAATAATTCGTGGAACGTGTTGGGCGAGGGTCGTGACGATGACCGAAAGGGAAAAATTAAATGGGGAGACCAAAACGTGTGAGACGAGACACGAGGTGACGACAACAGAAATAATAGTTGAGACAAGGGAGGTAAAGGGTGAAGAGTTGGCAGAGACACGGGAGATGGGAACGATAGAGGGAAGACTACACGATGAAGACGGGGTAAGTGACGCGCACGCACACACGGAGGTAGTGGAGGACAATGGGGGTGAGCTCGCGGAGCGTGTTGGGACCCGGTGCGAGCACCTGGATGCCCTCCTCCAGGAACGAGGGGAGGGAGTATGCCCCCTTGAGGCGAGTCACGACCAGGTGAGTTCGGTCGTGTTTTGCGAGGTTGAGGGGACGAGTGCTGTGGACGGGTGCACGGAGAGCTTGGGGGGTATAGAGGCCCCGGAGACCCTTGTGGGGACACGAATCCCCAGTGTAGTTGTCCCTGTGTGTGTGGTGCAAGGCGTGAGTGCGTCCCCGTGTGTGGAAGCGACCCCGTGTGTGAGTGGTGTGGTGGCGATGGTGCTGGAGTGCGTGCTTCCCAGCACGCCGTGTTTGGATGAGGCACCGTGTGTGGATGAGGAACCGTGTGTGGAAGAGGCCGTGTGTGTGAGTGAAACGGCCAGTATGAGTGAGGAACCGCGGGTGAGTGCCCCCGCGTGTGTGGATGAGGCACCGCGGTTAAGTGCCCCCGCGTGTATGAGTGAGGCACGGTGTGTGGATGAGGCACCGCGGTTGAGTGCCCCCGCGTGTATGAGTGAGGGACGTTGTGTGGAAGAGACCGCGTGTGTGAGTGTCGCCGTGTGTATGAGTGAGGTACCGCGGGTGAGTGCCCCCGCGTGTATGAGTGAGGCACGGTGTGTGGATGAGGCACAGCGGTTGAGTGCCCTCGCGTTTGTGGGTGAGGCACCGCGGGTGAGTGCCCCCGCGCGAGTGAATGGAGCACCACGTGTGAGTAGTATGGTTTGTGTGAGTAGTGAGGCACGCGTGAGTGAACGGCCGTGTGCAAGGTCGCTGTGTGCCAGGGAGACCGTGTGTGTGAGAGAGCGGTATGAGAGGGAGATGTCGGTTGGCATGCGGGAGCACGCAGCCGCGTCTCCCCGTGTGAATGTGATGGAGTGGACTGTGTGCGTCGTAACACGCAGGTGTGCGTGGGTCGAATGGCGACGACGAAGGCGACAGAAGAAAGAAAGCCGAGTAGCGGCTGTAGTTGTTTCGAGGACCGTGCCGGGTTCACCCAGCAGTGAGCACGCGGTTCGTGCTGTGCAACGCACGAGACCACCACGTGCTCGCTTGCGAGAGTGAAGTCCCGGTCCGGAAACGCACGCGGTGGATTTGCCGATCCCGCGGACGGACAAAGTTAGGCAGGTAAATGGATTTGGACCGGACGGGTTCTCCACGCGATCGTGTGTGTTAAGCTCCAACGGGCAAAGCACATGTGTTCGCGTGGGGAACCCCTCGAGACGTGTGGCTTGTGTTTTTTTTTTTATGCGCACGGTGACGTCATGGCTGCACGTGTGGTTGGAATCCGGCAGGAGGGGCATCTCTGCCGGATGGTAGCGTCCAAGGAGGGACGAGGAACACGTGCAGCTGCATGACGTCACGGGCAGGTGCAAAGTGCGCGAGCTCTGAGTTGCCGCGCAGGTGCTGCGCATGGAAAAGAGAAAAGGCAAGCCTCACTTTCGGGTGTACAGGATTCCTGGGCAAGGGGTGAAAGACCCCCTTACCCTGGGCACAGGATGGAAACTAGTTAGGGGGAAGGGTTAGCTTAGCTAGACCGACTTCATGGGGCAGGGGTAAGTCCTCATGGAGTCCGTGGAATGGATTAGTTAGAGGGATTTAGCGAGATTTAGGATGGGAAATAAAATGAATTTATGATTTGGAGACAGTGACAGACTTGTGGATGTGTAGTGGGGACGTAGTTTAGCTACGTAGTGTTAAAAGGAACGTGCTACTAGTTTAAGGGACGACGTGGGAGCACGAGTTAGTTAGGGGAAGTAGTTAGAAGGATGGCAGAGTTCAGCGGTGTGTGTGTTGAAGAGTTGGTGAGTTATGAGGTGAAGACATGATGAGTGAGTGAGGCCAGCGGGTCTGTGTGAGTGGAGCGAATGGGGAATGCATGGTGCGATGAGTGATTGGGGGAGGAGTGACTCCCGCCCAAGGGACCCCGGGGTCAGAGTAAAGTGAGTTAGCTGGGTTAGTCAAATTGAAATATGGAGGTCGTTTTGTTGTTGGTGGGAAAGTAGGCTCGAGACCCATTTGGAGGGGTGCAGGAGCCCTGTTGACGGGCTTGGGAGCGTGGCTGCGAAAGGTGAGTATCGCTGAGTGGGTACCCCGGGCACCAGGCTAGTCGGCCGCGGTAGGCCATGGGCCCATGGGGGCCGGGATAGAGTAGTGGGCACGGGTGCGCCTGCTTGGTGCGGGGGCCCGGGCGCCATTAGCCGCGTGGGCAGTGTAGTGGGCACGGGTGACCCTCGGAAAGGGACCCGGGAGGCCGGCCTGCCACGTGTGCGTTTCAGGGGAGGTGCCATGGGGGCACTCCCCGGTGTTAGGGAGCTGGTAGGCTCGGAGGCAGTGTAGTGCCCGGGGGTGCCATAGCGGGAGATTCGGCAGAGGGTCGTGCCTGCCAAAGGGAGCCACGTGTCCCAGCCAGGAGACCGTGTGAGGGCACGGAGAGAAAATTGGGGGGCGAGGCCCGAAATTGTGAGGACACCAACACAGGCGACGGGAATCTGGGTTTATAGAACCAATAGTTTAAGCGAGAGGCGCTTGTTGAAAGCCCCGGGGTAGTTTAGCAGTTAAATGGTTAGGGTAGATTAGGAGATGTACCCCTCCGCACCATCCATCCCCTCGCTGTCGTTGTGGGCCGCTGGACCCACTTTGGTTATAGATCGCCGAACTCTGGGGAGGCCATTCTGAGGCTTCGTTGGGCCTCGACACAGGACGTTAGCTCTCCCTTGTTCCCCTCCGGGAAGGGAACGTAGGGGTTGGGAGTAGGCTAGGTGACAGTATAGGTTAGCCGAACAAGGACGATAAAGGGGGTTAGGGGACGATTTATAGTGGGGAAGTAAAAATAAAAAAATAAGTTGGGGCTAAATTGGGGTTTGACAAATTAAGGGAGTGGGTATGTACAGTGACAGGCAAAGGCGATAGGTTGGGAGGGAGACAGGTAGGTAGGTCCGAGCCCGCCTTCCAAGTGGCCAGCACCACCGCACTCCCTCCACCAACTTCCACTGACGGCAAAAGCTGGCCAGCTTCATCTGCTGGCTGTGTTACTGCAAGGCCTGTGCCGGCCAGTTCATCTGCTGGCTGTTTTTCTTCGAGGCCTGTGCCGGCCTGGTTCTGCGGGCTGAGTTTGCCTGCAGCAGCCTTCTTCTGCGGGCTGTGTTTGCCTGCCACCTTTGCCATGCCATGCCCACTGCCCACGTTCACCAGCCCCGTTCAATTTTTGCTTTGCCCCCCCTGTTCATTTCCATGTGCGCCAGGATCAAGGCAACAGTTTGCAAGCTGCGAGAACTGCCCTGTTGGCAGCTACAACACGGGCCTGCAGTGGCAGCCCGTGCACCGTGTTTTGCGTCCATCCATTCATCCATTCATTCGTTGTGCTCATTGCGTGTGCCACTTGAGCTGGCATGGAGACTGCGTTTGTGCAGCCCATGCACCGTTGTGGTTCACTGCATTCGGTCCAACCGTTCATGCATCCATTCGTTGTGCTCATTGCGTGTGCCACTTGAGCTGGCACGGAGACTGCGTTGTGCAGCCCATGCACCGTTGTGGTTCACTGCGTTCAGTTCAAAAGGGAAGGCCTTGGACTGCGTGTGAGCAGCCAGCCACGTTCCCTGTCACCTGCATTGTTTGAGCCAGAGACTGCATGTGGGCAGCCTGGCTCCCTGCTAACTGCTTTTCTTTGCAGAGTTCAATGATCCTGGGCCATGGTTTAGTGTAAAATTTGTAAGTTAAGGTTAAGATGTACTGTAAATATGAGTGCGCCCCCCGGCATGTCTGTCTAGCGCCGGCAATTTTATTTAAGTCGTCCGTGTGAGTGAGTTTGTTTAGATAGTTACGCAGCCCTCAGGTTATTTATTTTGGGGACACGAATACCATGAATGTCGCACTCAGGGATCCGTAGGTAAAATGTACTAGGGGAAAACTACACATGATGGCACACGAAAATTTGACGACTCGGGACGAGTCTGTAAAAAGGGAAGGGGGTAGTGTTGTGGTTACCAGATTCGCAAACCACCATTCAGGTCCCTTAGGTGAGGTATCTCGGTAAGTGCATGTGTAGTTAGGCTCAAACCCGTTGTCTAGTGGGAATACATGTCATTTATACGTGCTGCGACTCTTCAGGATAGCCGTTTTTCTTTTACTATCTTTATTTTGGACCAACCGCCGTGATTACCATCACAACCACAACAACAACCACCAACCACAACGCCGCTTCACCACAACCGCCACGACCTTTACCGTCACAACTCGCCACCATCGCATCACCGTCATCTCGCGCCACTCATGGGCACCGATGCTGGACTCATGCAGAACGCGCGTCGAACAGCGTGTACAAAATCACGGATTTTGTGCTTCAAAAACGGATCAAAAACGACACACGCCCACTTTTTGCCGTCCAATCGGTGAGCGAGGGGCGATTTGGCCCCGCCTCCAGAACGATCGATATATGCAAATTTGTGGATCAAAAAGCCTTCACGCCCACTTTTTCTCGGGCCAATGGGGAGCGAGGTGAAAGGTCAAAGGGAGGGGGTCAAAGGCGAAGTTACGGAGGGATAAAAGGACGGTGTTCGTCAGTCAGAAAGTGTCGAGTCAGAAGAGAGTCGCAAACGAGAACGAGAAGGAGTCGAGAACGAGAAGGAGTCGGAACGGAGGGGACGAGTGTGGAAGACTGGAGCCCGAAGCCTGCAGTGGCTGGAGAAGCTGAAGAGAGTCGGACGAGGGGGTGCTCGCGTCGGTGCCAGGAGCTGCACGCCCGAGGGAGGCCGGCAGCGCGACCTGGCCGAGGTGGAGACGCACACCAGGGATAATAAAGATCCTCTATACCCCGAGCATCAGCAACCCCCTCCTGTTTCCCCCCGCGCTGAGATAGTGCGACCAAGGGGGCCCCGTTCCCACCCCCTGCCAGGCACTGTCCACGAGGCCCGCGGGTTGCGGGGCCATCGCCGCTCCGCGTCTCATCACCAGACGGGTAGGCCCGACCCGGTCTCGGCCTCAGGCCTGCCTCATTCTTGAGGGTATTTCTTTTCCTTGGTTTTGGGTATGTGTTGTCGGCGCCGTCTGTGAAGTAGAATTGTATAAGTGTTGCCGTGTGCTCGGTAGTCGGTATTAGCTCTGCGCTGTGTTTTCACTTTTATGTTTGCTTTTTGTGTAAATGGAATTGTGTTTTCTTTTTTTTGTGTGCATATGGTGGAATTGTATTTGTGTGCTTCCCGTGTGCCGCGAATAAATGTGCTTTATTGTTGAACTGTTCTCCCGCTTCGCTTCGTCTTTTCCTCCATTGAATCCCCATCTTGCTTCACGTAAAGGGTTGGTAGTGGGCTGAATACGCCCGATAATTAATCGAACCGTCGAGGTCGACGATAACACCGCTCGGTTATTCTGATAGTACGGAACGGGTCACTTAAGTGGCCCGTGTCCAAAGTCGACCTGCGGCGAGGTGTGATCGCCCGGTCTACCCTCCGCGTGGGTACTTAGGTAGTTCGAATTTGGCGAGCAACCCTATCCCACGCGGGGGCTGATTGGCTCGATCGCGGTGAGACCGAAAGGTCCACCCGTGACTGGTTCCCGGCGTTAGTCCGAGAGGGTCACGACTGGATTGTCCGTCCGGTGGGCGACGTGCCGCGATTCGAGTTACGTGGCCGTTCGCACGCCGGCGGGCGCGAAGACCGCAACAATATATATATAACTAACATTCAGCTCCAGGATGCACAAAGTGGCTCTCCATAAAAATGAAAAAAAAAAATATATATATATATATATATATATATATACATATACATATACATATACATATATATATATATATATATACATATACATATACATATACATATACATATACATATAAATAAAATAAATAAAATTTCCATCAGAAAAAAAAAATGCCTTTCGAATAGTGCGCTGGCGTATTAATCATAACAAAAGGCTTCATGGTTAAAAACGCTAGAGTTTTTTGAAATACAAAATGTTCATATTCGTTGACTTTTTAAACATACACATTCTCCTCCTGTTACTTGAATTCTCGAACCGCACGCGCACGACAACAGCTAACTGCTGATCGATCTGCTCATGAAAGAGCCAAGCAAGCGGAGTCAGCTGCAGAGAGAGAGAGAGAGGAAATCGAGAGAGAGAGAGAGAGAGAAAATCGAGAGAGAGAGAGGAAATCGAGAGAGAGAGAGGAAATCGAGAGAGAGAGAGGAAATCGAGAGAGAGAGAGGAAATCGAGAGAGAGAGAGGAAATCGAGAGAGAGAGAGGAAATCGAGAGAGAGAGAGAGG
>NC_140964.1:82336916-82341916 GCF_056783735.1 Eptatretus burgeri | reverse complement strand
ATTATTTAATCATTAAAGTGATTTGGCACCATTGAGATCAGGCCAAAAAACGATATAGCACTGTCTTGCGTGATATTTCAAAAATGTATTGAGCCCAATATGTTCTCGTGGATCAGGCATAACGTGGTGGATGTATGCGTTCTACCGAGTGTCCTAGTTCTTTAGGCGATCAACATTCCAAATAAGTCATGAGATGAAGCATTCACTCAGGTTAACTAACGTACAATAAGTCTTGACAACAGACCAAGCACTCATGAATCTGATGTCCCAAAGGTGGACACCGATGCCAAGGGGAATACCCTTCCTTCACGCCTACTTCATAAATCAGTTTTCAAATAATTCATTTAAGGGATTAGAGCTAAAAGATAACCCTGCAACATTATATCAAGTAAGAAACCAAAAATGCATGCAAACTCAAAAGCGTCGGGGGAGGGAAAATGTGGTAATCTAGTTTTGAGTTTTAGACTGCACTGTACGATATCATACACGAGTACAACCCGTCGCAAGCAGATGGGAATAGTACGACAGGGTGGAGGAGAGAGGCGCAGAGAGGGAGAGAGAGAGAGAGAGAGAGGGAGAGAGAGAGAGAGAGGCAGAGGCAGAGGCAGAGGCAGAGAGGGAGGGAGAGGCAGAGAGAGGCAGAGAGGGAGACAGAGACAGGCAGAGGCAGGGAGAGGCAGAGACAGAGACAGGCAGAGGCAGGGAGAGAGGGAGGGAGAGGCAGAGGCAGAGAGAGGCAGAGGCAGAGAGAGGCAGAGGCAGAGAGAGGCAGAGGCAGAGAGAGGCAGAGGCAGAGAGAGGCAGAGGCAGAGAGAGGCAGAGGCAGAGAGAGGCAGAGGCAGAGAGAGGCAGAGGCAGAGAGAGGCAGAGGCAGAGAGAGGCAGAGGCAGAGAGAGGCAGAGGCAGAGAGAGGCAGAGGCAGAGAGAGGCAGAGGCAGAGAGAGGCAGAGGCAGAGAGAGGCAGAGGCAGAGGCAGAGAGAGGCAGAGGCAGAGGCAGAGGCAGAGGCAGAGAGAGGCAGAGGCAGAGGCAGAGGCAGAGGCAGAGGCAGAGAGAGGCAGAGGCAGAGAGAGGCAGAGGCAGAGAGAGGCAGAGGCAGAGAGAGGCAGAGGCAGAGAGAGGCAGAGGCAGAGAGAGGCAGAGGCAGAGAGAGGCAGAGGCAGAGAGAGGCAGAGGCAGAGAGAGGCAGAGGCAGAGAGAGGCAGAGGCAGAGAGAGGCAGAGGCAGAGAGAGGCAGAGGCAGAGAGAGGCAGAGGCAGAGAGAGGCAGAGGCAGAGAGAGGCAGAGGCAGAGAGAGGCAGAGGCAGAGAGAGGCAGAGGCAGAGAGAGGCAGAGGCAGAGAGAGGGAGGCAGAGAGGGAGGCAGAGAGAGGGAGGCAGAGAGAGGGAGGCAGAGAGAGGGAGGCAGAGAGAGGGAGGCAGAGAGAGGGAGGCAGAGAGAGGGAGGCAGAGAGAGGGAGGCAGAGAGAGGGAGGCAGAGGCAGAGGCAGAGGCAGAGAGAGAGAGAGAGAGAGGGAGGCAGAGAGAGGGAGGCAGAGAGAGGGAGGCAGAGAGAGGGAGGCAGAGAGAGGGAGGCAGAGAGAGGGAGGCAGAGAGAGGGAGGCAGAGGCAGAGGCAGAGGCAGAGGCAGAGGCAGAGAGAGAGAGAGAGAGAGAGAGAGAGAGAGAGAGAGAGAGGGAGGGACAGAGGCAGAGGCAGAGGCAGAGGCAGAGGCAGAGGCAGAGGCAGAGGCAGAGAGAGAGAGAGAGAGGCAGAGGCAGAGGCAGAGGCAGAGGCAGAGGCAGAGCCAGAGAGAGAGAGGGAGGGAGAGGCAGAGGCAGAGAGAGAGAGGGAGGGAGAGGCAGAGGCAGAGGCAGAGAGAGAGAGAGGGAGGGAGAGGCAGAGGCAGAGAGAGAGAGAGGGAGGGAGAGGCAGAGGCAGAGAGAGAGAGAGAGGGAGGGAGAGGCAGAGGGAGAGCGAGAGAGAGAGGAGGGAGAGGCAGAGGCAGAGAGAGAGAGAGAGGGAGGGAGAGGCAGAGGCAGAGAGAGAGAGAGAGAGAGAGGGAGGGAGAGGCAGAGGCAGAGAGAGAGAGGGAGGGAGAGGCCGAGGCAGAGAGAGAGAGAGGGAGGGAGAGGCAGAGGCAGAGAGAGAGAGAGGGAGGGAGATGCAGAGGCAGAGAGAGAGAGAGGGAGGGAGAGGCAGAGGCAGAGAGAGAGAGGGAGGGAGAGGCAGAGGCAGAGAGAGAGAGGGAGGGAGAGGCAGAGGCAGAGAGAGAGAGGGAGGGAGAGGCAGAGGCAGAGAGAGAGAGGGAGGGAGAGGCAGAGGCAGAGAGAGAGAGGGAGGGAGAGGCAGAGGCAGAGAGAGAGAGGGAGGGAGAGGCAGAGGCAGAGAGAGAGAGGGAGGGAGAGGCAGAGGCAGAGAGAGAGAGGGAGGGAGAGGCAGAGGCAGAGAGAGAGAGGGAGGGAGAGGCAGAGGCAGAGGCAGAGAGAGAGGGAGGGAGAGGCAGAGGCAGAGAGAGAGAGGGAGGGAGAGGCAGAGGCAGAGGGAGAGAGAGAGGGAGGGAGAGGCAGAGGCAGAGAGAGAGAGGGAGGGAGAGGCAGAGGCAGAGGGAGAGAGGGAGGGAGAGGCAGAGGCAGAGGCAGAGGCAGAGAGAGAGAGAGGGAGGGAGAGGCAGAGGCAGAGAGAGAGAGAGGGAGGGAGAGGCAGAGGCAGAGGCAGAGAGAGAGGGAGGGAGAGGCAGAGGCAGAGAGAGGGAGGGAGGGGCAGAGGCAGAGAGAGAGAGGGAGGGGCAGAGGAAGAGAGAGAGGGAGGGAGAGGCAGAGGAAGAGAGAGAGGGAGGGAGAGGCAGAGGCAGAGAGAGAGGGAGGGAGAGGCAGAGGCAGACAGACAGAGGGAGGGAGAGGCAGACAGACAGAGGGAGGGAGAGGCAGACAGACAGAGGGAGGGAGAGGCAGACAGACAGAGGGAGGGAGAGGGAGACAGAGAGAGGGAGGGAGAGGCAGACAGACAGAGGGAGGGAGAGGCAGAGAGAGAGGGAGGGAGAGGCAGAGAGAGAGGGAGGGAGAGGCAGAGAGAGAGGGAGGGAGAGGCAGAGAGAGAGGGAGGGAGAGGCAGAGGCAGAGGGAGGGGCAGAGGCAGAGGCAGAGGCAGAGGCAGAGGCGGAGGCGGAGGCAGAGGCGGAGGCGGAGGCGGAGGCGGAGAGGGAGAGGGAGAGGGAGAGGGAGGCAGAGGCAGGGAGGCAGAGAGACAGACAGAGGCACAGAGAGGGGAAGAGGAACAGAGAGGGGCAGAGGCACAGAGGGGCAGAGGCACAGAGAGGGGCAGAGGCACAGAGAGGGGCAGAGGCACAGAGAGGGGCAGAGGCACAGAGAGGGGCAGAGGCACAGAGAGGGGCAGAGGCACAGAGAGGGGCAGAGGCACAGAGAGGGGCAGAGGAACAGAGAGGGGCAGAGGCACAGAGAGGGGCAGAGGCACAGAGAGGGGCAGAGGAACAGAGAGGGGCAGAGGAACAGAGAGGGGCAGAGGAACAGAGAGGGGCAGAGGCACAGAGAGGGGCAGAGGCACAGAGAGGGGAAGAGGCACAGAGAGGGGAAGAGGAACAGAGAAGCAGATAAGAGGCACAGAGAAGCAGATAAGAGGCACAGAGAGGAACAGGGCACAGAGGCACAGAGAGGCAGAGGGAGAGACGACCCTAACCCTAAGAGCTTGTAAGGGTACAAGCCACCAGAGATCCGTGAGCGGCTAAGCACAGTCCACACAGCTTGAGAATGTGGAACAAACAATCAAATGGAAGACCAAATTCTGCACTGGAGTCATCAGAAGGAATACCCTCCCTTGGGTGTGTTCAGTTAGTTATCAAACAGCTAGTCCGAGTTTGCCAAGACACCCGTTCCTCATTAACGGCTTCCAATGGAATGCTTGCTCGAGCGCTTAAGCCACTTGGCGAACGCTCCACAATCAACTTGGTCACCCTGGTTGGAGCAGCCACTGTGAGTGTGGCAGCTTGGAGGTTCGATTTCTTCGTCAGGGAATGCATATAAAATGTAGAGTGGAAGTTGCGACTTGCGACGAGCGAGACACCACACTTGAAAATCTGTTGCAATCAATTTCGAAGTCAAAGCACGTTGTGACCATCTTTGGATCGAGTCTCACACGAAACCATAGATGTCGAGACGGCAGAGTCGGTGATCGGGTCAACGAGACTTGTTGATTTTTTTTTTTTTTTTTTAAATCACGAGTAAAAATAAAAACTAAAAATAAAAACTCGCTAAACTCACACTCTGCCCAAACGAGTTTTTCAATGAGAGGATAAAAAAATATATATATATATATATATATATATATATATATATATATATATATATATATATATATATATATATATATATACACACACACACAAGAACCCCGTGCACGTCACAGATTGCACAAGATTTGGTGGATTAACGTCGAATCGTTCGGCGATCACGTGACAAGGCAGGCATCTGTGGAGATTTTCCGCTTCACCGACGGACGACGAATGTAACCGCAACAAGAACACGAAATCCGTCCCACAGAATACTACTAAATGTATACTACCCGCACGTCGTGTGGACACTGCAGTGACACAACACGATCCACCCCGAAACGATATCAGAGGCGATATGATGGGCGCCACGCCCGATGAGGAAAAAAACATTTCATACTCTTTTTCATGTATTCCTCCATTGAAGAATATTCTTTTAAAAAACATTCTGGCGCAAATTTACCTGACACCACCAAAGCTTCATTTGGTCCCACCGTCTGGCAGTTCCCCATGGCTGAACTCTGCGAATGACAGTTCAGCTTCACCCAATCCTCGTCTTCTTCGACGTTGTCCTGAACCCTTGTGATTCTTCCTCTTCTTCTATGGAGTTTCAATGACGTTTTGAGAGCCGCTTGGCTCTATATATGCCACTCAACTAAAATTCCTCATTCGGAGCCGACAAGTTCCGGCAGACGACACATATATATATATATATATATATATATATATATATATATA
>NC_140964.1:82274416-82334416 GCF_056783735.1 Eptatretus burgeri | reverse complement strand
ATCTCGCGCCACTCGTGGGCACCGATGCTGGACTCGTGTAGGGCGCGCACCGTGCAGCGTGTTCAAAAGCATCGCGGACTTTCCGAAGAAAAACGGATCAAAAACGACTCACGCCCACTTTTGTTCCGTCCAATCGGTGAGCGAGGGGCGATTTGGCCCTGCCTCCAGGGCGTTGGAGGGCGGTCGCTATATGCAAATTCATGGATCAAAAAGCATTCACGCCCACTTTTCCTCGGGCCAATGGGGAGCCAGCAAGAGAGGTGAAAGGTCGGAGGCAGAGGGTCAAAGATGAAGGAGCGAGGCCACGGGGGATATAAGGGGCCGCGTTCGTCAGTCGAAGCAGTTCAGTTCGCAGGAGGAAGAGTTGAGTTGGAAGCGGAGGAAGAGTTGAGTGCAGTTGGGAGTTCGCGGAGTCGGAGTGAAGATGACGGAGCTGTGGAGAGGCGGCGGCGGCGAAGGCGGACGAGGGGGTGCTCGCGTCGGATTCGGGGAACTGCGGAGAGAAAGGCCGGCGGCGCGACCGAGGTCGTGGTGGAGACGCTCGTCGCGGGACCCGCGATTTTGTGAAATCCTCCTTTCCCCGAGCATCAGCAACCCCCTCCTGTTTCCCCCCGCGCTGAGATAGTGCGAGAACGGGGCACCCCTTCCCAGCCCCTACCAGACACTGTCCGCGAGGCCCGCGGAGTTGAGGCACCACCGCCGCTCCGCGTCTCATCATCAGACGGGTAGGCCCGACACGGTCTCGGCCCCAGGCCCGCCTACCCCCTCATCCTGGAGGGTGGTTCTCTTTTCTTTTGCTTTGGGAATGTGTGTTGTCGGCGCCGTCTGTGAAGTAAAATTGTATAAGTGTTGCCGAGTGCCCGGTAGTCGGATAGATCTGCATTGTCGCATTTGCTTTTTGTCTTCTTCTTTTCCATGTGCTTTTGGTGGAATTGTATATGTGTGCTTTCCGTTCATCGCGAAATAAATGTGCTTATTATTGAACTGTTTTCCCGCTTCGCTTCGTCATTTCTTTCATTGAATCCCCATCTTGCTTCACGTAAAGGGTTGGTCGTGGGCTAAGACGCCCGATAATTAATCGAACCGTCGAGGCCGACGAATAACACCGCTCGGTTATCCCTATAGTACGGAACGGGTCGCTTAAGTGGCCCGTGTCCGAAGTCGACCTGCGGCGAGGTGCGATCGCCCGGTCAACCTCCGTGTGGGTACTTAGGTAGGTCGAATTTGGCGAGCAACCCTATCCCACGCGGGGGCCGATTGGCTCGATCGCGGTGAGACCGAAAGGTCCACCCGTGACTGGTTCCCGGCGTTAGTCCGAGAGGGTCACGACTGGATTGTCCGTCCGGTGGGCGACGTGCCGCGATTCGAGTTACGTGGCCGTTCGCACGCCGGCGGGCGCGAATCCGCAACACTGGTGTCAGGTCGTGCGATACAAACTCATCGCCCTCCTCACGGCACTGGTAACGGAGAACAGGAAAATGGGCTCTCCTGTCTCCGGCTAAATTCACGGGAATCGGTTCAGGGGTGAGAGAAGCGACCCCCGATTCCCTCCAAATTACGAGCGATTCAAATTAACCTTTTAAGAGAAGCAAGATGGCGTCTCAAGGCGAGCGGGAGCCGGGGGTATTAGGTATGTGTCGTCATGTAGGATCCATGGCCCAGGTCGGTTCTTTTTATAATTATAACCCCACCACTTACTGTGGTCAGTGGGAGCGGCTTGAGCACGAACTTTGCCGGCAAACGGAGTCGCACAATGGCAGCGCGATCGCACCTCAGTGCAGCACGGAGCGGGCTGATATTAATGGCACAGCACGAGGCGTGAGCTCCCAATCACCGGTTCAAGGCACGTGGTCACGGCATGTGCCATGGCAGGCGTGGCAGGATGACTATGCGAGCATTGGCAGGCTTCAGGCACAATTGGGGGATGTCTTGGAAAAGGTGAAGCGTTATGAAGAATATATCGAGGAGGTGCAAAGTGGAGTGGACGAGTCACAACGGCACGCAGATGAGCTTCAGAAAAATTACGTGTACGGGGGGACACAGCGATTGGACGATTTACTGGAACGAATTCGGTGGCAAAAACATGACTTGGCCAATAGAGTCGACAAATTACGTGGGAAAGAGAATTTGGTAGTGTTTTATACCCGTCAGTTGGAATATGCGAAGAGCAAACTGAACAAAAGAATAGAGGAACAGCAGATTGGTATCTCCCAGGAAAGGAAACAATGGGAGGAAGAATGGAAAACCGAGCTCGAAAAGAAACAAAAGGAGCACGACTTGGAAGTAAAACAATTAATGGAAAAATTATTGGAGCAAGCAAGGCGGTTCAAAGAACTGGAGGAGAGAGTGAGGGAAATACAGTTGGAGGAGAAAAAATGTGAACACGATGGGGAGTTGGAACAATTGAAGGAAGAGATAAGAACAGGCAATCAGGAAAGAGAAAGCCTACAATGGAAGATAAAAAGAGGAGAGAGACAGCTCGAGGAAAGGGCGGAGGAATTGCTGGAAAAGTCAGAACGGTTCGAAGAACTGCAGGGAGAATTGAGGGAGGAAGGAGAAAGGAAAACAAAGCTCGAAAAGGAAAAACTCGAACAAGATGGGGAATTGGAACTACTGAAGCGAGAGGTAAGGGCAAGCCAGTTTAAAAGAGAAATCCTGGAAGGGGAGATAAGAATGGGAAAGGAATGGCAGAAAAAACTAAATGAATACAGTAAAAAAAGGGACGAATTGAGGAGGGAAGCGGTGGAAAGAAGAGATGAAATGAGTGAAGAAGCACGCAAATTGAGAAAGGAATTGGAAACAAAAACTTCTGAGATACTGAAACACGAAAACAAAGAAAGAGGATTACAAGACGAACTGAGGATGTTAAAAGAGGAAAGGAAGAGAACAGAGAATGAAACGTTAAGGAACCACACTGAGCAGATTGAACAATTAGAAGCCAAAGCAAAGTCTGAATGTGCGGAGATAAGAAAGGAATTTGAAAAGAAAGCTTCTGAGTTACAGAAACACCAAAACAAAGAGAGGGAATTACAAAACGAGTTGAGGATGGTGAGAGAAGAAAGAACGACAACAGAGAATGAAACGTTAAGGAACCACACTGAGCAGATTGAACAATTAGAAGCCAAAGCAAAGTCGGAGTGTGCAGAGATGAGAAAGGAATTGGAAAAGAAAGTTTCTGAGTTACAGAAACACCAGAACAAAGAGAGGGAACTACAAAACGAACTGAGAGTGTTAAAAGAGGAAAGGAAGAGAACGGAAAATGAAACTTTAAGAAACCACACTGTACAGATCGAACAGCTGGAAGCGAAGGCCAGATTAAAGAATGAGGAACAAGAAAGGGTACTGAAAGAACAAGGAATGAGACAGGAGAAGGAAATCAGCCAACTGAAGGAAACCACGAGATTGCAGAATGAGATGCAAAAAAGAGTAATGATGGAAGAACGAATCAGACAGGAGAAGGAAGTCAGCCAACTGAAAGAAA
Organism: Eptatretus burgeri; assembly: GCF_056783735.1. Taxonomy (NCBI): domain Eukaryota; kingdom Metazoa; phylum Chordata; class Myxini; order Myxiniformes; family Myxinidae; genus Eptatretus; species Eptatretus burgeri. Next base: position 82,330,935 of record NC_140964.1, on the reverse strand, counting down.
TAACGAGATTGCAGAATGAGGAACAAGGAAGACAGTGGAATAGGAAATACAAAGAACAAGGAATGAGGCAGGAGAAAGAAATCCGTCAATTGAAGGAAACGATGAGATTGCAGAACGAGGGACAAGAGAGACAGTGGAATAAAAAACTGAAAGTGTATGAATTTGAAACTGTGACAAAAGGAAAAAAATAGGTTGGAATACGAGGAGAAGTTGAAGGAGCAAGGAATGAAGCAGGAAGGAGAAATCAGGAGATTGAAGGACACAAGGAGATTGGAGAGGGAAGAACGAGAGGAACAATGGAATAGAAAACAAAAAGAACATGAATCTGAGGTTGACCAATTGAAAGAAAAGCTGAGGCTGGAGTACGAGGAGATAGACAAAGAACAGCGAATGAAACACAAAATGGAGATGAACCAAATGAAGAAAACCATGAAACTGGATAAGGAAAGACAGGAGAGGAAACGAGGAAGAGTAATTAGACAGCAGCAAATGAAACACAAAAAGGAGATTAACCAAATGAAGAAAACCATGAAACTGGAGAAGGAAGGACAGGAGAGGAAACGAGGAAGAGTAGTGAGAGAACAGCGAATGAAACACAGGAAGGAAATGAGCCAATTGAAAGAAACAATGAGATTGGAAAACAAAGAGCAGGAGGCACAGTGGGAGAGAAAACAACAACTATATGAGTGTGAAATTGAACAACTAAAACGGAGAGCGAGATTGGAGTCAACGGAGATTGAGGAGCTCCGGAGGGAGAACGAACAGCTAATGGGGCTCAGAGAGAAAGAACGACTCAGATGGGAAGGAAAAAGGAACCAGGAAGAGACAGAAATAAGGAACAAGGAGAGAAAATGTATAGAGACACGGGAGACAAGAGACGAGGTGAAAGGAATTGCGAGGGAGAGAAAAGAACAATTAAGACGGAAAGCAAGGATGAGGTACGCAGAGATCGTGAAAGAGCAAGGAGTGAAAAACAGGGAAGGACGGGAGCGACTGAAGGAGAAAGCAAGGTTGACCTACATAAAGATAAGGGAAAGACGCCAGAAAGAAGCAGAGACCAATAGACAAGAGGAGACGACAGAAAGAATAAAATGTATAGAAACACGGGAGATAGAGGGTGAATTGGACAAGGTTAGTGACGCACACACACACACACACACAGAGGTAGTGGAGGACCATGAGGGGAGCTGGCTGACTGGGTGGAGGCCCAGTGCGAGCAGCTGGATGGCCTCCTCCAGGAACGAGGGGAGGGAGTATGCCCCCTTGAGGCGAGTCACGACCAGGTGAGTTCGGTCGTGCTTTGCGAGGTCGGGGGGAGGAGTGCTGCGAACGGGTGCACGGAGAGCTTGGGGGGTATAGAGGCCCCGGAGACCCTTGTGGGGACACGAATCCCCAGTGTGGTTGTCCCGGTGTGTGTGATGCAAGGTGTGAGTGCGTCCCCGTGTGTGAGTGGTGTGGTGGCGATGGTGCCAGAGTACGTGCTTCCCAGCACGCCGTGTGTGGATGAGGCACCGTGTGTGGAAGAGGCCGTGTGTGTGGATGGAACGGCCAGTGTGGATGAGGCACCGCGGTTGAGTGCCCCCGCGTGTATGAGTGAGGGACGGTGTGTGGATGAGGCACCGCGGGTGAGTTCCCCCGCGTGTGTGAGTGAGGCACCGCGGGTGAGTTCCCCCGCGCGAGTGAATGGAGCACCACGTGTGAGTGTTATGGGTTATGCAAGGGAGACCGTGTGTGTGAGAGAGCGGTATGTGAGGGAGATGTCGGTGGGCATGCGGGAGCACGCAGCCGCGTCTCCCGGGGTGAATGTGATGGAATGGACTGTGAGCGTCGTAACACGCAGGTGTGCGTGGGTGGAATGGAGGCGACGACGGAGACATGTGAGGAAAGAAAGCCGAGTAGCGGCTGTAGTTGTTTCGGGGACCGTTCCGGGTTCACCCAGCAGTGAGCACGAGGTCCGTGCTGTGCAACGCACGAGGCCCCCACGTGCTCGCTTGCGAGAGTGAAGTCCCGGTCCGGAAACGCACGCGGTGGATTTGCCGATCCCGCGGACGGAAAAAGTTTAGGCAGGATTACGGATTTGGACCGGACGGGTTCTCCACGCGATCGTGTGTGTTAAGCTCCAATGGGCAAAGCACATGTGTTCGCGTGGGGAACCCCTCGAGACGTGGGGCTTGTGTTTTTTTTTATGCGCACGGTGACGTCATGGCTGCACGTGTGGTTGGAATCCGGCAGGAGGGGAATCCCTGCCGGATGGTACCGTCCAAGGAGTGACGAGGAACACGTGCAGCTGCATGACGTCACGGGCAGGTGCAAAGTGCGCGAGTTGCCGCGCTGGTGCTGCGCATGAAAAAAAAAAAAAATCAGGCCTCACTTTCGGGTGTACAGGATTCCTGGGCAAGGGGTGGAAGAGCCCCTTAACCCTAGGGCACAGGATGGAAACTAGTTAGGGGGAAGGGTTAGCTTAGCTAGACCGACTTCATGGGGCAGGGGTAAGTCCTCATGGAGTCCGTGGAATGGATTAGTTAGAGGGATTTAGTGAGCTTCAGGTTGGGAAATAAAATGATTGATTTGGAAACAGTGACAGACTTGTGGATGTGTAGCGGGGGACGTAGCTTAGCTACGTAGTGTTAAAAGGAACGTGCTGTAGTTTAAGGGACGACGTGGGAGCACGAGTTAGTTAGGGGAGGTAGTTAGAAGGATGGCAGAGTTCAGTGGTGTGTGTGTTGAAGAGTTGTTGGTGAGTGAAGTGGAAGCATGTGCTTGGTGAGTGAGTGAGGCCAGCGGGTCTGTGTGTGTGGAGCGAATGGGGAATGCATGGTGCGATGAGTGATTGGGGGGAGGAGTGACTCCCGCCCAAGGGACCCCGGGGTCAGTGTAGAGTGAGTTAGCTGGGTTAGTCAAATTGAAAAATGGAGGTCGTTTTGTTGTTGGTGGGAAAGTAGGCTCGAGACCCATTTGGAGGGGTGCAGGAGCCCTGTTGACGGGCTTGGGAGCATGGCTGCGAAAGGTGAGTATCGCTGAGTGGGTACCCCGGGCACCAGGCTAGTCGGCCGCGGTAGGCCATGGGCCCATGGGGGGCCGGGATAGAGTAGTGGGCACGGGTGCGCCTGCTTGCTGCGGGGGCCCGGGGCGCCATTAGCCGCGTGGGCAGTGTTGTGGGCATGGGTGACCCTCGGAAAGGGGCCTGGGAAGCCAGCCTGCCACGTGTGCGTTTCAGGGGAGGTGCCATGGGGGGCACTCCCCGGTGTTAGGGAGCTGGTAGGCTCGGAGGCAGTGTAGTGCCCGGGGGTGCCATAGCGGGAGATTCGGCAGAGGGTCGTGCCTGCCAAAGGGAGCCACGTGTCCCAGCCAGGAGACCGTGTGAGGGCACGGAGAGAAAATTGGGGGGGGCGAGGCCCGAAATTGTGAGGACACCAACACAGGCGATGGGAATCTGGGTTGTTAGAACCAATAGTTTAAGCGAGAGGCGCTTGTTGAAAGCCCCGGGGTAGTTTAACAGTTAAATGGTTAGGGTAGATTAGGAGATGTACCCCTCCGCACCATCCATCCCCTCGCTCTCGTTGTGGGCCGCTGGACCCACTTTGGGTTAGATCGCCGAACTCTGGGGAGGCCATCCTGAGGCTTCGTTGGGCCTCGGCACAGGACGTTAGCTCTCCCTTGTTCCCCTCCGGGAAGGGAACGTAGGGGCTGGGAGTAGGCTAGGTGACAGGATAGGTTAGCCGAACAAAGACGATAAAGGGGGTTAGGGGACGATTTATCGTGGGGAAGTAAGAAAAAAAAAAGTTGGGGCTAAATTGGGGTTTGACAAATTAAGGGAGTGGGTATGTACAGTGACAGGCAAAGGCGATAGGTGGGAGGGAGACAGGTAGGTAGGTCCGAGCCCGCCTTCCAAGTGGCCAGCACCACCGCACTCCCTCCACCAACCTCCACTGAACGGCAAAGGCTGGCCAACTTCATCGGCTGGCCGTGTTTTGCTTCAAGGCGGAGGCCGGCCAACTTCATCGGCAGCTGTTGTTTTGCTGCAAGGCCTGTGCCATCGGCTGGCCGTGTTTTGCTTCAAGGCCTGTGCCGGCCACTTCATCGGCTGGCTGTTTTTCTTCAAGGCCTGTGCCGGCCAGTTCATCTGCCGGCTGTGTTTGCCTGCAGCGGTCTTCTTCTGCGGGCTGTGTTTGCCTGCTGCCTTTGCCATGCCCACTGCCCATGTTCACCAGCCCCGTTCAATTTTTGCTTTGCCCCCCCCTGTTCATTTCCATGTGCAAAAGGATCCGCAAGGCAACAGTTTGCAAGCTGCGAGAACTGCCCTGTTGGCAGCTACAACACGGGCCTGCAGTGGCGGCCCGTGCACCGTGTTTGCGTCCATCCATTCACTCATCCATTTGTAGTGTTCATTGCGTGTGCCACTTGAGCTGGCACGGAGACTGCATTTGTGCAGCCCATGCACCGTTGTGGTTCACTGCGTTCAGTTCAAACCATTCATCCATCCATTCGTTGTGTTCATTGCGTGTGCCACTTGAGCTGGCACGGAGACTGCATTTGTGCAGCCCATGCACCGTTGTGGTTCACTGCGTTCAGTTCAAAAGGGAAGGCCTTGGACTGCGTGTGAGCAGCCAGCCACGTTCCCTGTCACCTGCATTGTTTGAGCCAGAGACTGCATGCGAGCAGCCTGGCTCCCTGCTAACTGCTTTTCTTTTGCAGAGTTCATTGATCCTGGGCCATGGTTTAGTGTAAAATTTGTAAGTTAAGGTAAGATGTACTGTAAATATGAGTGCGCCCCCGGCATGTATGTCTTAGCGCCGGCAATTTTATTTAAGTCGTCCGTGTGAGTGAGTTTGTTTAGCTAGTTACTCAGCCCTTAGGTTATTTATTTTGGGGACACGAATACCATGAATGTCACACTCAGGGATCTGTAGGTAAAATGTACTAGGGGAAAACTACACATGATGGCACACGAAAATTTGACGACTTGGGACGAGTCTGTAAAAAGGGGAGGGGGTAGTGTTGTGGTTGACCAAATTCGCAAACCACCATTCAGGTCCCTTAGGTGAGATATCTCGGTAAGTATATGTGTAGTTAGGCCCAAACCCGTTGTCTAGAGGGAATAAATGTCATTCATGAGGGCTGCGACTCTTCAGGATAGCCGTTTTTCTTTTACTATCTTTATTTTGGACCAACCGCCATTATTACCACCACCAACCACGTCTCAACAGCCATCACAACAACAACCACCAGCCACAACGCCGCTTCACCACAACCGCCACGACCTTTACCGTCACAACTCGCCACCATCGCATCACCGTCATCTCGCGCCACTCGTGGGCACCGATGCTGGACTCGTGTAGGGCGCGCACCGTGCAGCGTGTTCAAAAGCATCGCGGACTTTCCGAAGAAAAACGGATCAAAAACGACTCACGCCCACTTTTGTTCCGTCCAATCGGTGAGCGAGGGGCGATTTGGCCCCGCCTCCAGGGCGTTGGAGGGCGGTCGCTATATGCAAATTCATGGATCAAAAAGCATTCACGCCCACTTTTCCTCGGGCCAATGGGGAGCCAGCAAGAGAGGTGAAAGGTCGGAGGCAGAGGGTCAAAGATGAAGGAGCGAGGCCACGGGGGATATAAGGGGCCGCGTTCGTCAGTCGAAGCAGTTCAGTTCGCAGGAGGAAGAGTTGAGTTGGAAGCAGAGGAAGAGTTGAGTGCAGTTGGGAGTTCGCGGAGTCGGAGTGAAGAGGACGGAGCTGTGGAGAGGCGGCGGCGGTGAAGGCGGACGAGGGGGTGCTCGCGTCGGATTCGGGGAACTGCGGAGAGAAAGGCCGGCGGCGCGACCGAGGTCGTGGTGGAGACGCTCGTCGCGGGACCCGCGATTTTGTGAAATCCTCCTTTCCCCGAGCATCAGCAACCCCCTCCTGTTTCCCCCCGCGCTGAGATAGTGCGACAAAAGGGGGCCCCCTTCCCACCCCCTACAAGACACTGTCCGCGAGGCCCGCGGAGTTGAGGCACCACCGCCGCTCCGCGTCTCATCATCAGACGGGTAGGCCCGACACGGTCTCGGCCCCAGGCCCGCCTACCCCCTCATCCTGGAGGGTGGTTCTCTTTTCTTTTGCTTTGGGAATGTGTGTTGTCGGCGCCGTCTGTGAAGTAAAATTGTACAAGTGTTGCCGAGTGCCCGGTAGTCGGATAGATCTGCATTGGCGCATTTGCTTTTTGTCTTCTTCTTTTCCATGTGCTTTTGGTGGAATTGTATATGTGTGCTTTCCGTTCATCGCGAAATAAATGTGCTTAATATTGAACTGTTTTCCCGCTTCGCTTCGTCATTTCTTTCATTGAATCCCCATCTTGCTTCACGTAAAGGGTTGGTCGTGGGCTAAGACGCCCGATAATTAATCGAACCGTCGAGGCCGACGAATAACACCGCTCGGTTATCCCGATAGTACGGAACGGGTCGCTTAAGTGGCCCGTGTCCGAAGTCGACCTGCGGCGAGGTGCGATCGCCCGGTCTACCCTCCGTGTGGGTACTTAGGTAGGTCGAATTTGGCGAGCAACCCTATCCCACGCGGGGGCCGATTGGCTCGATCGCGGTGAGACCGAAAGGTCCACCCGTGACTGGTTCCCGGCGTTAGTCCGAGAGGGTCACGACTGGATTGTCCGTCCGGTGGGCGACGTGCCGCGATTCGAGTTACGTGGCCGTTCGCACGCCGGCGGGCGCGAATCCGCAACAATATATAAATATATATATATATATATATATATATATATATATATATATATATATATATATATATATATATATATATATATATATATTTATTTGGTTTGCAGTGGAACAAAACAAGAAAAGATGAAAAAAAAATCACTAAATCTTAGTTTATTCAACACAGAAATCCTAAAATGGTCCAGACAATATTATTGGCACCTTTTATAAGTTGTTCGAAACAATTTGATTTCAAGCAGGTGATTCTCGTTTACTTTGGAATTGAATTCACCTGTAGTGAGTTGCAGGTGGCCACAATATAAAAATCACTCATTTAACCAGTTTGAACAGAGAAAAGGAGTCCTTCTGCAATGAGCGTGGAGAAAAGAAAGAAAGAAAGAAAGAAAGAAAGAAAGAAAGAAAGAAGACCAGACCAGAGAATTGTCTGAGGACATCAGACACAAGATTGTAGCCAAGCATGGACAATCTCAAGGCTACAAGTCCATCTCCAGAGATCTTGATGTTCCTGTGTCCACAGTACATAATGTTATCATGAAGTTTAAGGCCCAAGGCACTGTAGCCAACCTCCCTGGAAGTGGTCGCAAGAGAAAACTTGATCGAAGATCACAGTGAAGGATTGTTTGAATGGTGGAGAAAGTACCACGATCAACTGTCAAACAGATTCAAGATGACCTTCAGACACAAGGTACGACAGTTTCAACTCACACCATCCGTCGCCAACTCAATGAAAGGGGGTTCTATGGTAGGAGACCCAGGAAGACCCCACTGCTGAGAGAGAGACATGAGAAAGCCCGACTGGAGTTTGCCAAAACACACCTGAACAAGCCAAAATCCTTCCGAGAGAATGTCCTGTGGACAGATGAGACCAAATTCGAGCTTTTTGGTAAAGCACATCATCTCTGTTTACAGAAAATAAAATGAAGTCTTCAATGAAAAGAACATCTTCCCTACAATCAAACATGGAGGAGGTTCAGTGATGTATTGGGGTTGCTGTGCTGCCTCTGGTACTGAGTGCCTTGAATGTGTGCATGGCATCATGAAATCAGGAGATTACCAAGGTATTTTGGAGTGCAATGTTCAACCTCGTGTGAGAAAGCTGGGTCTCTGTGGAAGGTCATGGGTCTTGCAGCAGGACAATGACTCCAAATACATTCAAAAAGCACCCAGGAATGGTTCAAGACAAAACGCTGGACTGTTCTGAAGTGGCCAGCAATGAGTCCAGATCTAAATGCCATTGAACACCTGTGGGTAGATCTGAAAACAGCAGTTGGGAGAAGGCACCCTTCAAATCTGGGAGAACTGGAGCAGTTTGCACAAGAAGAGTGGGTCAAACTACCAGTCGAGAGGTGGAGGAAGCTCATTCTTGGCTATAGGAAGAGCTTGTCTGCAGTTATTTTGTCCAAAGGTTGTGCTACCAAATATTAAGTTGAGGGTGTCAATAATTTTGTCAATGGCATTTATTTTTATTTTCTGATTAAAAAGGATATATTAAGTTCTGCATCAAAAACAAAGGTTGTGTAATATTAACTATGAAACAAAGAATTGTGGAGACTAAATACTGTTACGTTTGAGGGGGGGGGGTTATGCATTCAAAGGGTAATTAGGATGTTTAATTAGGTATGCCATGCTGTTCGAGTGTACCAGGATCTCGATGTAATAAGTAGCAATTCAGTGGTGATAAGTTGTCTAGTAAATGTCCATTTCTTCAAGGGGGAAATGATAATTGTCACGTAATTAGATAGGGACACGGGATAGGGTAAGTGTGTCTGCGTAAACCCCTTTTAGTATTCTCTGGAGGCTTGCCGTGACGTCACAGGACAGTGCTGCGGATGTCTCCGCCCCGTGATCACGATTGGCGGAAGGCGACGGCGGTGGGCCAATAAAACGGCGCGATTAGAAGTGACGAGGACGGGAGGATAAAAAGGTTCTGTTCGGGGTCGAAAAGGAAGAGGAAGAAGATCGGGAGAGAAAGATCGTTTTTTTGGGGTGGAGGTTGTTGTGCTGGGAGCGTGCTTGTTGTTGCGCTGATTCGGCCCTGGTTTCTTCGTGTCTTGTAGCCTTGCTGAGCCTCGTGCCTCACCTTGGTTGGCTCTGGGGTTCTGCTGGCTCGGAGTACGGGGTCGAACGGTGGGCGGACCTGCCTCCCTCTCGTGCTCACGGTTTGGCGCCGGAGCTGGTTCCCTGGCGGCTGTGAGCGGACTTGGGCCAAGACCAGGAGGTCGACAGCACCACGGTTTCTCCTGCCCCCCTGACGAGAGCAAGGCCAGCTCGTCCAACGCCAATCCAAGGACTGTTGCGTCCACACCACGGTCCAGCCTGACTACCAGGAATAGCTGCGTTGTGTGTGTGTGTGTGTGTGTGTGTGTGTGTGTGTGTGTGTGTGTGTGTGTGTGTGTGTGTGTGTGTGTGTGTGTGTGTGTGTGTGTGTGTACCTGGCGCCTTAGAGGGTTTGAGATTTGTCTTTTTATTGGAATTGTCTGTGTTTTCCCCACGCCCGATCCCACACCATCCCGTCGAATCGCCCCGGATCCCTCTTCTTGCCGAGTCTTGTTATTTTTGGTTAGAGGAATAAACGTTATCAACTCAGTGAAAAGTGACTCGTGCCACCTTCCTCGTCCCGTTTGCGGTAGAGCGATTAGAACCGCCATCTTTGGGTTATAAATAAATAAACCGCCTCCATCGTTTCGGCTCATTCTACGTTGGCGGGACTGTTCAAGTCCCGTGAACGTCACAATACTTTTGTCAATTTGAAATTAATTTTGGAGAAAATTGTGAGTTATTTTAAAAAAGTGCAAGGGTGCCAATATTTTTGGCCACGACTGTAAAAGCAAGGCTGCCTGACCGCAGGCATCATTGCCTCCAATGCCAACATGGGCAGGAATCCAGCACAGGTCAAGGACCGAGCTCCTGCAATTGGTGGTATGAATTAGATGTGGGTCCTCAAGAACCGGGTCATACCTGCATCCAGACTGTAGGGACTCCCAGCACCTTAAGCGAATCGGTGAATATGAGTGCGCTGAGGGGTTTAAAGTCAGTTATCCACTCCAGAGCCAAAACTGGCAAAGAGCTTAGCCAAGAATACCGAAAGGTCATCAAAGAGTTGAACAGACTTTATCACCTTGACACCTGGGATGCAAATACCAGCAGCTGTACTCGTTGGTACGTCTTTTGAACCTTAAATAGAGACGTGGAAGGATTGACTCCAAACCATGTGGATATATTGTTGCGGGCCGGGCGTCGGCTGTGAGCATGACCGCCAGGTGGAGCAGTAGAGTCGGCTCCACTGATCACCCGGAATTTAGGTCGTATCTTTTCGGAAAACTCCGAAGACTATGGGTCCCTTATCGGACCGTGAAGCGTCAATATTTCTACCACGTGGTACAGGGTTAGTTGCCAATTTTCAAAATACATAGGTATTCACGTGGCGATTTACCGAGTCTCCACACCCTCGACGGCACCTGTACGGAACGAGCCGCTAGCGTACTCGAACCGTGTGTGACCCGAGCGGATGGTCACTGAGATCCGTCGGTCCAAAGGTCCCCTTACGGCAGCACAACGGCCTTGCTACTTTTCCAACACGCAGCACGCTAGGCCAATGGAGGAAAGGACACGAATGAGCTGATACATTTCACAAATGGGGATATATATTAAACAATAGGGAAATGAGGGGAGCACGTAAGGGCAGAGTTATCCGAATATTGATAAGCACGTATGTACAGCAAGGCACTTAACAATTCATTACTTAGAAAACTGGCGCCACACACACACACACACACACACACACACACACACACACACACACACACACACACACACACACACACACACACACACACACACACACACACACACACACACACACAATGGTGGCTGGGGCCTTTAATAACGGGTTAGAATCAATCTCAATCGGACCCAAAGTGGTCTTTATTGAGGCCTCCAGCTCGGATGGAGAGGCAAACTGAAGACCAGAACCTGCCTCGGACCTGTCCACCTCATGTGGTCTTGGAGCTGATTTGAACCGGGCACCAGTGAGACGCCTCGTATCCGCGCGACGCAGTCGGCCCCAGTCCCGGACAGAGACGCGCACTCAAGCAGACTGGACGCACACTCGACAGACTGGACGCGCACTCGAGAGACTGGACGCAAGCGTGCGATGCAGTCAGCGCCAAAAACCAGACTGAAGCGCTTTGAGCCGACGGACGCAAGCATTTGTTGCTCCTTCGTCGTTTTCGGGTGCGCCCTCGCTCCAGCGTGGCCTGCGCCTATTCGTCGACAATCGCCAACCTCCTCGCATTCTCCGGATTGAGCGAGAGAGGCGTCAGGTCCTCGTGACTCCGCCCACGTATGTGCCGACACACACGCGGGCAATGGTGCCGGGCAAGGATGGTGGGAGGAAGCAAGGTGAAGGCGTGTTATATTATAAGGGGTGTAAAAATCCTAACTATTAAAATAACGCACAGCACACATACATTTAATTACCCATTAGACAAGGGAAAAGGGAGCTATGTATCCACATTTACTTATCGATATAACTGAGCTATAGGACCTGTATGTTGAGTGCAGTAAACTTCCAAATCCGTAACAATATTTGACCACCCGGTTACATGTCACAACTGGGTTGTCCCTATCAGTTTTACCCCTAGATCAAGGTGGATATGAAAGGCTTCTACAGTCCAAGGGGGGCCAAATTGCCACTTTATTTGAGAGAATTACTGAGAAAGAATCCATTTCTTTGACCGCCCTCGTACATGCAAGTCCGAAAGTTGGGGAATCAGAGTTTCTGCCGAGATTTTGGAATTCCCAAGAGTCTGAAAACAAAGCTTTAACTGGATGATTATCCCTAGAATATATTATCTCAGCGCAGTATTTCAATCTGGAAACTTCCCAGCAAAGAGGCAAGGGCATCTCATCAGCTTCCACAAGAAGGCCAGAAACCAGTCCTTTAAAGCCCCCCAGTGTCCCCCAGATTCTTATATGAAGTGTTTTAGACTGATTGTTTTCCTTTTTTTTGCAGTTGACTTTGGACATATCCCCAAAAGCCTGGTTGCCATAGTCAAATTGAGAGCAGATAAGGGCTTTGTATAGGAGTAGGAGACTTTTCTGATGAGCTCCCCAAGTTGTACCGGATAGGCTCCGCATGAGATTAAGGCCTTTTAATACAGTGGCTGAGGGTGGTCTTGCATGCGTTTTGATGTGCCTAAGTTACTGTTAATTTTCTTTGAGAACATACCGAGGGGTAATAAAAAAAATCAAGGGTAAAATTTTCCGACCGAGGCAAGGAGGGAATCAATGAATAGGCCACGCCCCTTTTTATCAACGAAAGTAATGATGTTTGTATTTTTTTTGCAACCCCTGTCAATATGCATATCAAATGAAAGCTGCTGATGAGCAAAACACAACTATCATGTTTATTGTCATACACTGACACAACTAGTATTCAATAAAACCTATATTTGTGTTTTTAAATGAGAAAATACATGTTTTTTTATATGTTAATTTTCACATCATTACGACACATATTAAATGTGTACATGCTATGTACTTATGTGAACCAAAAGCCAAACTATTTACAATTGGATTTCCACAGTCTCCATCAGTATGTGTACTTTGACATTTACAAAATTTACAGCATGGCATTCCATGTTTTTCATAGGACATTTCATGCAGGTAAAATACTGAGCAAAGTGCTCAGGTACTAATCAGCAGAGACTGTTTGGTAAGACAAGGTCATCTATTACTTAATTTCCAAACATAGCTGGATCCAAGTTTTGGTAGTTTATATTTAGACAGTTCACTGTAACTGATTCGTGGTAAAGAAAGCCCTCTGAATATGGCCGCTTGTGGCATCGCTTGTTGGAGGCAGCTGTACAAGAGTTGTTCCCTTACTGTGGTGGTACAACCAGTGCCCGAGTTAATCCATAGTTTTACAAGCACATCCATGTTTCAGCACCTGCACTAGATATTCTTCTGCCTTTGAGTAGATTTCTTCAGTGGAAGGATCATTGGCATTCTTGTCAAATTCAGGGACATGCAATTGGATTTGTTTGTAGAGCTGCATGTTTTGTTCCAAATTTGCAGTTTATATCACAACCAGTGAGGGTGTGTATCGCAGGAAGAACATGACATATATTCATGTACATCTCAGCTAATATATGGAGTAGTATATATCTTGGAGAATTTCCTACACCTGCTTTGATCCAGAGCTCTTTCAAACCACACCACTGAAGAATGACCCAGAAATGATCATTTGTTAGGGTTAGTAACAAATGTTACTGTTATTGTTATTTTGATAATTGTTATTAACAAATAACAGCGAGTACAATCGTATCCATGTCGTGAGAGAGAATAACAATTATCTCTATTCTGTGCCATGCAGAATTCATTACATTAGGGATTATGCAAACATCAGTTTCCTCTATGGCGAGATCAAGACTGGGAATTTGGGACACAAGACCCTGTTATATAGACTGGCATACATGTTTTTGGCCTAGAGCTATTCCACTCAGCACTACTTCTTTATCAGGACATAATGTTGCGAATCTGGAAGCCATTTGCACACAAACAGACAGCAGTCCCTAAGCTTAGTTATTTCAATAAGTATGTGTATAGTTATATTCCTCCCTATGTCTATAGGGAATTACATGTGAGCGCTGCGAGTTATTTTGTAGTTAGTTTTTTATATTCCCCAACAACAACATCCTACTTCGTTCCGCCACCCAACCAAACTTTCGCGCACCGACTCCATTATCCACGTGTTTTTGGCTGAAGGCGTGGGCGGAGCCTCCATCACCTCAGATCGAGGCTCCGCTCCGAAGAAGGGCAGGGAGTGTTTCCTCCAGCCAATGGACAAAGAGCGAGCAAAGCCGAGGCGCTCCAGCCAATGGGAAGCCAGAAAGCCAGAAACAACTACAGAGCCTCTTTGGGGGGGGGGGGCGGGCCACCGACACGCCACCCATCCAATGGGAGGCAGAGTTACCTTAGAACGGATCCCCCCCCCACCTCGCAGGAGGGGTTGAATAATTGTCGGTGCGATCCATCTGGATTGTCTCATCTGGTCTGCTGGCCATCTTCCGTCTTGGTGCTGGCTCGCGTCTGCCGCTTCGTCTTGGTTCCTTGGCGCTTGGTGCGAGGTTGTCCGTGTGGGTTCGAGTCCCACCATGGTGGTTGGAGCGTCCGATCTTCCCAAGCCCTTCCACAAGAATCCCGAGCTCCACTAGGGCAGGTCGGCAAGCTGTGCGAATGTGGCCAGGTACCAGCAGAACTCTGACCCTCCAGCTAGCCTATCCTCCAGGTCTGGAGGTCCGAATAAAGGCCGGCCGGCCCCTTTTCTTTTGGTGTGTGTGTGTGTCTGTGGTGGTGCCGTCCTATAAGTAGAAATTGTATAAGTGTTGATTGCTCATTGTACATTGCCTGCATATTCGTGATAACTCTGCTCTATCTCCCTCCCTCTTGTAAAATAAATCCCCTGTTAAATGTTCCAGTTCGTTGCCTGTCGTTTCTACCATTGACCCAGCATGGTGCAGGCTTGAGAGTTAGGGAGGCCGTTTGTGCCGTAAGTTGTTATTTGGACCGGCACGGCTTTGGTAACTCCCGCTTGGTTACGCCTGATCTGAGTCAGTAACAGCGACTCGGTTTAGACAAAGCCGGCCGAGGGTGTGGTTTCCCCAGTAGCTAGACTGCGTGGTTATTTAGGTATATTGGAGATCAAGACAATTAACCCTATGCCACGCGGTCGAAATATTAGCATCCACGGTCCTTTAAGCGACCCTTCGACTCTGGAGTTATCCGGGGTGACGACCTTCCATTCCGGTCTAAGGTGGGAGACGGCCCAACTGCTCTGTCTATCGGTCATCCTCGCCACCGACCCCCGGCCCACAACAATAAATCTGTCACTTTGCTGACAATGTAATCTCTCAGAATAATCTGGATAAGAAGGAATAAGAAGGATTATCAGGTTGTACTGTACCAAGTTATGTTGGCTTGGTTTCACATCTACGCATCCTTTCACCATCCTTTGTCGATCCATCCACATATGTATCAAACACAAAGTCAAATCTAGATGTGCTTTTAGCTTTCAGGGCTGAATCCAAGAAACTTTCAGCTAGTTTTCCAAATGTTTTGAGTTCCTTGGTCCTGATTTTTTGGAGGTTAGCCATGACATCTACTCTGTACATGCAGTATCACATTTGGTCCATCTTTATGGCTGGATATACTCATCAGGGTTCATGAGTTTTTCTAAGTTACAAGACTAGATTTGGCTGGCTTTCTCATTAGACCTTCATCACAAACTAGATATGGTGATGGCACTACATCATATTTCAGGAGCTCTGTCATATCATATCCTCTGACTTGAGCTAGGTCCAGTATCCTCGGTGACTGAGCATACTCTTGTTGCATTGCCTTCTTGCTTCCAGGTTTGTTTTTTGGCTCAGAGGTGTTATTGCAAAAAAAATATTAATTTATTTTATTCAACTTTTTAAAACAAGTAAATGGAAGTTTTAAAAAAGATAAAAAAAAGAAAACAAAATAAATGAGTAAATCCCCCACACCCCCCTAAAAAAACAGATTTCATTCTGCTGATAAACCTTTCGAGCTCCCTAATGTTAAGCGAAAGTCTGCAAGGGCTTTCGGATGAAGCTTGGGAGGAGCCCCCTGATCTGGGCTCGGGTGATCAGCCATGCTGTGACGTCAGCCCCAAGCAGGATCAACCAGACCACTCGTCTCAGGCTCCCATCAACCAGGCCACAAGTCTACTGCTAAATGCTTTCAAGTTTGTACGGTGAATTGTGGCTGAGAGCTTGGTGGTCCTGTCAATAAATCTCTTGATGGAATTTCATATATAATTCAGAACCAATGTCCTGGTCTCCCAGCAACTGTTTTCTAATTTCATCATTCATTAATTTTTGTGTAAGAATGTTGTGTAATTTAGGTTCGGCAACTGTTGTGAATGGGTTTTAATGGGATTTGATATACCGGTATAAAGCAATCATGGCTGTGATACTCCTTTCACTCACATCAGTCTCTGCCCTACTGAACTCATGATTTACCATTAAAGTCATCATGGCTTGTCCAAACATCACTTAGCTGTCTGTAGACGCTGCTCACAGCTAGCGTTTCATGGTAGATCATCTCCCACTCTTCAATAAATTTTTTATTTCAAGTGCTGCCTATAATGCCTGAGAGTTAGCATTCAAAATCTGAAGAAAGAGTGAATGAGTACAACTTATTTTGTGTTACTTAATAACATTTTAAGTCAGCATTCTGCAACAAAAAACAACAGATCGAATTAATATTCCAACACCCATTAGGACATGCTGCGAGAAAGAAAATATCAAGAGGTAAACCAAATCAAACCGACTTAATGGTGTACACTAGATACAGGATGGGGCATTTATATCTGACGCATTTGCAATCTTTCTATCCGGAAGCAGTCTTGGCATAACTCATTATTGTTTTCTTTGTTTTACAGATAATACTTGAAAGCTTTTAATGATGGAGCACTTTAAATGCAATTAGCATTTTTTTTTAAATGCAATGAGCATGCCAATTTCACAAACAATGTCATCATGCCAGATGAGGCACACTTTGATTTGGCAGATTTAACTCCACCAGATTTCTTCCTATGGAGATTTCTGAAGGGCAAAGTTTATAAGGAACATCCAATATCGATCAATGAATTGAAGGCAAACATCACTGCAACCATCCGTTCTATTGATCAAGAGACATTGCTTGCGGTAATGAACAATATGATGATCCGCCGTCGTGAATGCACAAATTCGAAAGGGGTTCATTTGTCTGATGTAATTTTTAAGAAATAAAGAATCAAAATTGATTTTAAAAACTTGAAGTATGTGCCTGTGTTGTATGGAAATTTTATTTTATTTGGTTTAGAAACAAAAAAGTTATAAGGAGAATAACAAGCTCAAATGAGCTAAGATCCTCGTCCTCTTAATGATGACGTCATAAAAACGAATATGACGTCATTGTGATGTACCAGGTTTGCGATAAATTATCTGTGCTAATGCCCGGCTTAATTCCCGCAAACAAAATTCAAACAGCTTGCCGAGTTTCGGAGATAATGGTACAGGCGATTTCCATTAGCGGCGATATTATGACGTCAACTTTTTTTTAGGAAGAATTTCCAAAATCGGAGATGGTTACCGCCTGCGCGTGGGCTTTCTGCATATACATGGCAAGTTTCACGAAGATCCGATGAAAACTCTGGGATGTGAAACAAAAAATGCCAAAAATAGGAATGACGTCATAAAAATTGATATGACGTCATAGTGATGTATCATATTGTTGTGGTTACCAAATTCGCAAACCACCATTCAGGTCCCTTAGGTGAGGTATCTCGGTAAGTATATGTGTAGTTAGGCCCAAATCCGTTGTCTAGTGGGAATACATGTCATTTATGCGTGCTGCGACTCTTCAGGATAGCCGTTTTTCTTTTACTATCTTTATTTTGGACCAACCGCCATTGTTACCACCACCAACCACAACATCAACCACCCACCACAACGCCGCTTCACCACAACAGCCACGACCTTTCCCGTCACACCTCGCAACCGTCGCATCGCCACGGTTCTTGCGCCGCTTGTGGGTACCGGTGTTGGACTCGTGCAGGGCGCGCGCCGAACAGCGTGTACAAAACCACGGATTTTCCGCTCCGAAAACGGATCAAAAACGACACACGCCCACTTTTGTTCCGTCCAATCGGTGAGCGAGGGGCGATTTGGCCCCGCCTCCAGGGCGTTGGAGGGCGGTCGCTATATGCAAATTTATGGATCAAAAAGCATTCACGCCCACTTTTTCTCGGGCCAATGGGGAGCGAGGTGAAAGGTCGAAGGCAGGGGGTCAAAGATGAGAGAGCGAAGCCACGGGGCTTATATAAGCGACCGCGTTCGTCAGTAGAGAGAGTTAAGACTTCGCAGTCGGTGGAGTTGGGAAGAAGAAGCAAGAAGGAGTTGGTCGTCGTCGTCGTCGTCGTCGTCGTCGTCGTGTGCGTTGGAGTCGGAGCGAAGGGGACGGAGCTGTGGAGAGGCGGCGAGGGCAGACGAGGGGGTGCTCGCGTCGTGCCGGGAGCTGCACACCAGGGAGGCCGACGGCGCGACCTGGCCGAGGTGGAGACGCTCGTCGCGGGACTCGAGGCAGAGTAGAAATCCTCCTTTCCCCCGAGCATCAGCAACCCCCTCCTGTTTCCCCCCGCGCTGAGATAGTGCGACCAAGGGGGCCCCTTTCCCACCCCCTACCAGACACTGCCCGCGAGGCCCGCGGAGTTGAGGCACCATCGCCGCTCCGCGTCTCATCACCAGACGGGTAGGCCCGACCCGGTCTCGGCCTCAGGCCCGCCTCATCTTTGAGGGTGTTCTTTTTCTTTGCTTTGAGTGTGTGTGTTGTCGGCGCCGTCTGTGAAGTAAAATTGTATAAGTGTTGCCGTGTGCTCGCGTAGTCGGTATTAGCTCTGCATTGTGTTTCTTTTCCTTCTATGTGCTTTTGGTGGAATTGCATTGTGTTTCTTTCCTTTTCTATGTGCTTTTGGTGGAATTGAATATGTGTGCTTTCCGTTCAGCGCGAATAAATGTGCTTTGTGTTGAACTGTTTCCCGCTTCACTTCGTCATTTCTTTCATTGAATCCTCATCTTGCTTCACGTAAAGGGTTGGTAGTGGGCTGAATACGCCCGATAATTAATCGAACCGTCGAGGCCGACGATAACACCGCTCGGTTATCCCGATAGTACGGAATGGGTCGCTTAAGTGGCCCGTGTCCGAAGTCGACCTGCGGCGAGGTGCGATCGCCCGGTCTACCCTCCGTGTGGGTACTTAGGTAGGTCGAATTTGGCGAGCAACCCTATCCCACGCGGGGGCTGATTGGCTCGATCGCGGTGAGACCGAAAGGTCCACCCGTGACTGGTTCCCGGCGTTAGTCCGAGAGGGTCACGACTGGATTGTCCGTCCGGTGGGCGACGTGCCGCGATTCGAGTTACGTGGCCGTCAGCACGCCGGCGGGCGCGAATCCGTAACAATATGTACAGTAATTCATCTCTGCTAATGCCCTGTTTGATTCCCGCAAACAGAATTCAAAAAGCTTGCCTAGTTTCGGAGATAATTTTTTAGGCGATTTCCATTAGCGGAGATATTTTGACGTCATAACTTTTTTTGTAGGAGAAATTTTCAAAATCGGAGATGGTTACTGTCTGCGCAGGGTATCTTTATATATATATATATATATATATATATATATATATATATATATATATATATATATATATATATATATATATATATATATATATATATATATATATATATATATATATATATATATATATATATACCGGGCGTAGTGGCGTGCGCCTGTAATCCGGCTACTCGGAGGCTTGGGTTGGAGGATCGCTTGAGGATGGGGGCTCTGCACTGGGCAGGGTGTAGAGCAGCCCGGAATCATGGCGAAACCCAAATCCTGATCCCTGTGTCGTAAGAGGCGACCAGGGTTGCGTCAGGAAGGGCATCCGGCGTAAAAACCTGTGCCAAATCAGTATGCGGATCATAACGGATGATCCGCTGTGGCGACCCCTAACGGGAGCAGCCGAAAGATGAACAACAACAACATATATATATATATATATATATATATATATATATATATATATATATATATATATATATATATATATATATATATATATATATATACATGCCAAGTTTCAGGAAGTTTCGATGAAAACTGTAGGCTGTGAAACAAAAAAGTCCACAAGAAGAAGATGAAGAACAACAATGTGAGTAAGACTTAGAGATCCTCCACGAGGATCTAAAAACCATCAGATATAAATGCCCCACCCTGTATTTTCCGCTTGAAACGTAAAATCATGAATACATACATTTTTCTAATGTACAAACGTCTTTTTGAGGGGAGAAATTGTAATATTTGAATTCTGTGAATCAAAAGCTTTCATTTGATATGCATATTGATAGGGGTTGCAAAAAACAAAATAAACATCATTACTGTCATTGATGCAAAAAGAGGCGTGGCCTATTTCATTGATTCCTGCCTTATTGCCAGAATTGGAAAATTTTACCCTTGATTTTTTTTATTACCCCTCGGTATGTTCTCAAAGAAAATGAAGAGTAACTTCGGGCACATCAAAGCGCATGCAGGACCACCCTCAGCCACGAGACTATTTTGCACATTTGGCAGCAAGTGTTTTAATTTTTGAAGTTTGGCCCTTATCAACGGAAATTCTTAAAAAGGACACATCCAAGGAAGCTTGAAAAAAGTGCTGTTGACTATTAATGATATGTACTTGACCTTCATTTTGCATGTGTAAATGATGAATTTGGACCTGGGACCTAGAATCGTAAATCCCCATTTTTCGGCCCACTGCTCGGTGCTACAAATATCAGTGTTGAGTTTTTTGGCCACAAAATTTAGGTTTCTGCTCCGGGTCCACAAAGCAATGTCATCCGCAGAGATATCTTACTATGAGACTGAGGGAGAGGCTGCATCATTAATCATAATATTAAATAGAGTGGGACTAAGACAGCTCCCCTGAGACAGAGGGATGCCATTAACCATGTAGAATACCGGTGATAGGGTTAAGCCTACCTTGTAGGTGACTATTCTGAGTATTTCTCTGGGTTAAAAGACATATTCCAATATACCTGAAAGAATTTGTTGGACAAAAAGTCCCGGATCCACCAGAACCATTCCGCCATTGATTCCGAGTTGATGTATCTTATAAAGAACGCCTTCTTTTCAGACTGTCATAGGTCTTGTGAATACGGAGAAATACTCAATGGCATATTGTTCCTTTATAAACCCACTCTGGTATTTGTACAGCAGGTTGTTTTTTTCAATTAAGAAAACCGAACTTTAATTAACCGTCGTCTCCATTGTTGTACTAATAACAGAAATGAGAGCAATTGGTCGATAATAGGATGGGTTTGAGGGATCTTTTCCAACTTTAGGATTAGGAATGACGATGGAGTGTTTCCAGTTTCAGGGAACAGGGAAGATTTCCTAAAGACCAGATTTTGTTGAATAGTTGATGGAACACTACCAACACCCTATATCATCCATGTGCTTGAACAAGGAGTAGGTTAAATGGTTGAGACCAAGAGCACTGTTTTTGGACTTTGGAATAACTTGCTTGAGTTCCCGAAGTGAGAAGTCCAGATTCAGCGTGGATTTTACAGGACGGGAGTCATTGATGATGGCTTTGTGTTGGTTGATAAATTGTAGCTTATTTGCTTTGAGCTCCGAGTCATTGTTGATTTCTCAAATAAGGTTAGAAGAGTGTTTTCCCAGGGTTTAAGCCTTATTTTTAGATCCTCGTCAAAGGATCTCGAAGTCTTACTCACGTTGTTGTTCTTGTTCTTCTTCTTGTGGACTTTTTCGATCCTCGTGGAGGATCTCTAAGTCTTACTCACGTTGTTGTTCTTGTTCTTCTTCTTGTGGACTTTTTAGATCCTTGTGGAGGATCTCTAAGTCTTACTCACATTGTTATTCTTGTGGACTTTTTTGTTTCACAGCCTACAGTTTTCATCGAAACTTCCTGAAACTTGGCATACATATGTAAAAATACCCCGCACAGACAGTAACCATCTCCGATTTTGAAAATTCCTCATAGAAAAAAAAGTTATGACGTCAAAATATCTCCGCTAATGGAAATCGCCTAAAAAATTATCTCCGAAACTTGGCAAGCTTTTAAAATTGTGTTTGCGGGAATCGAACAGGGCGTTAGCAGAGATGAATTACCGCACATATGATACATTACTATGACGTCATATCAATTTTTATGACGTCATTCCTATTTTTTGACATTTTTTGTTTCACAACCCAGAGTTTTCATCGGATCTTCGTGAAACTTGCCATGTATATGCAGAAAGCCCATGCGCAGGCAGTAACCATCTCCGATTTTGGAAATTTTTCCTAGAAAAAAAGTTATGACGTCATCACCGCTGATGGAAATCGCCTATACCATTATCTCCGAAACTAGGGAAGCTTTTTAAATTCTGTTTGCGGGAATCGAACAGGGCATTAGCAGAGATAATTTGTCGCAAACCTGATACATCACAATGACGTCATATTCGTTTTTATGACGTCATCATTAAGAGGACGAGGATCTTAGCTCATTCGAGCTTGTTTGTTTCACAGCCTACAGTTTTCATCGAAACTTCCTGAAGCTTGGCAGATATATGTAAAAAGACCCTGCACAGACAGTAACCATCTCCGATTGTGAAAATTCATCCCAGAAAAAGTTATGACGTCATAATGTCTCTGCAAATGGAAATCGCCCAAAAAATTATCTCTGAAACTGGAAAGCTTTTTGAATTCTGTTTGTGGGAATGGAACGGGGCATTAGCAGAGATAATTTAACGCACAATTAATACATTGTTATGACATCGTATCCGTTTTTATGACGTCATTCCTATTTTTTGCACATTTATTTTTCACAGTCCAGAGTTTTCATCGGATCTTCGTGAAAAGTGGCATGTATATGCATAAGGTCCATGCGCAGGCAGTAACCATCTCCGATTTAGAAAATTCTTCCTAGAAAAAAAGTTATGACGTCATATCACCGCTGATGGAAATCGCCTATACCATTATCTCCGAAACTAGGGAAGCTTTTTGAATTCTGTTTGCAGGAATCAAACGGGGCATTTGCCCAGATCATTTGACCCAAATCTGATACATCAACATGACGTCATATTCGTTTTATGACGTCATCACTTTTTTCTGAAAATTTTTGTTTCACAACCAAGTTTTCATCACAACATCTTGAAACTTGACATGTTCATGCAGAAAGCTCACACGCAGGCAGTAACCATCTCAGATTGAGGAAATTCTTCCAAGAAAAAAGTTATGACGTCATAATATTGCAATGAAAATCGCATAAACAATTATTTCCAAAACAACGCAAGCTTTTTGAATACTTCAGATGGAATCGAATAGGGCATTAGAGATAATATACTGCATACCTGATACATAACTGATAACTATAACGTCATCACTAAGAGGACGAGGATCTTCGCTCATTTAAGCTTGTTGTTCAGAAAGAGGGATTCATTATGGCAGACGAGCATGGGGATAGTGCTCCCTCCATCTTTTCTTCCATTCATTTACTCCATCAGATATAATTTACAGTATTTGATGCCTCCAGATGGCTTGAAGAGAGATGCCCAGGCTGATAGATGAACAGGAACACCAATAAGCAGTCTTAGCTCACTTGATTACTCACTTGGCTTGGCCTCTTTTCACTTTGTATACAATGACGTCTTGGATCAACACAGATTTACTTACTCTTTTGAGAGCAGCAGTCTTTGCCTGGATAGCTTGTTTGCACTCATCATTCCACCAGGGAACTTTGATTTTCCGACCGACTGAGCTTTTACAAATGGGGATCGAGTCCTGGGCATTGGTGTACTGTTATATAGCTTTGACTCTATTACGAATAAAATTGTCAACGTTTTTGTTAGCAAGCTCTTCTCTCACTTCCTCAGAGCAGCAACTGGAAAAGCTGACCCAGTTAGCCTTGGAAAGATTCCAAGAGGAGAATCTGTCTAAATCATCTACTGTAGGTCCCTTTCCAGTTTGAGGTTAGTGTTTACAGGGAAGTGGTCACCACCAAAACTGTGAAACCTCCGATCACACCTCATTGTTACAGATGCAGCGATAAAGGTGTGGTCGAGTGGGGAAGACCGTCTACTAGGTGGATTGATAAAGGTCCCATTGCCATCATTTAAAAGCACCAAGTCAAATTTATAAATGATATTTTTGATGCATTCATCATTTTTATAGGGTAGCTTGGAGCCACATGGAATATTATGGCTGTTGAAGTCACCACACCAAATAATCACACCTTTCATACATTCTTAGGACCTCCTGGAGTATGTTATAGATCAACGATTGGCAAGGATTATGGAAATTTACGATGGTACCAGTTTCACTTGTGCAAGGGACTTTGATAATTTGGCTGAGGCCGAGCGAAGCGAGGTCGAGTTCGTTTATTCCTGATATGTGAAACACCCTGCAACCCATGCCTGCAGAAAACTGACTTTTTGGAATGACAGCCACATTTTCCATCCAATTATCATGTAACTTTGATGAAAAATTCTCCATGGGTAAGTGCTCCGCTGTTGAAAGCTTCGTGTCAATCGATCAAATAGTTGCGGAGAAAAATAATTTAACAACAAATAAAGGTGAAAAGTGATGGCAGAAGAAAGAAAAAAAGTGATGGCAGAAGAAAACAAGAAGCGGATACTTCGATATCGCGCGGCTGGGGGCAGTAAAAGGTTAAGAATGATGAAACAACTTTGCAGTTATAAAATTTAAATGTAGACACGGTGAATTAGCATGCATGATGGGAAGAGTTGTGACGTTGGACAAATTTATATTTATAGCCCTCAGATCAAAGGGACGTACGCGGCCATAAGTGTGACAGAACACGTGACAGAAGACACAGGACAGAATAGCCAATTATACAAGACGTTTTAAAAACACTTCTGGTGAAAAACAATGAAGAACGAGAGTTACAACGCTGCGGTCAACAACGAACGGAACAGGAAGATTATCACTTCCTGCTCAGAAAATCAACTTCCGGCGTCACACAGAAAACGATTCAGCACAAAAACGTCGCTTTTCCGCATTAACCCCGCCCACAATTCACCCGGCAATCTCCGCCCACGATTCACCCGGCAATCTCCGCCCACAATTCACCCGGCAATCTCCGCCCACAATTCACCCGGCAATCTCCGCCCACAATTCATCCGGCAATCTCCGCCCACAATTCATCCGGCAATCTCCGCCCACAATTCACCCGGAAATCTCCGCCCACAATTCACACGGCAATCTCCGCCCACAATCCACCCGGCAATCGCCGCCCACAATCCACCCGGCAATCTCCGCCCACAATTCATCCGGCAATCTCCGCCCACAATTCACCCGGCAATCTCCGCCCACAATTCACCCGGCAATCTCCGCCCACAATTCATCCGGCAATCTCCGCCCACAATTCACCCGGCAATCTCCGCCCACAATTCACCCGGCAATCTCCGCCCACAATTCACCCGGCAATCTCCGCCCACAATTCACCCGGCAATCTCCGCCCACAATTCACCCCGGCAATCTCCACCCACAATCCACCCGGCAATCTCCGCCCACAATTCACCCGGCAATCTCCGCCCACAATTCACCCGGCAATCTCCGCCCACAATTCACCCCGGCAATCTCCACCCACAATCCACCCGGCAATCTCCGCCCACAATTCACCCGGCAATCTCCGCCCACAATTCACCCGGCAATCTCCGCCTACAATTCACCCGGCAATCTCCGCCCACAATCCACCCGGCAATCTCCGCCCACAATTCACCCGGCAATCTCCGCCCACAATTCACCCGGCAATCTCCGCCCACAATTCACCCCGGCAATCTCCGCCCACAATTCATCCGGCAATCTCCGCCCACAATTCACCCGGCAATCTTCGCCCACAATCCACCCGGCAATCTCCGCCCACAATTCACCCGGCAATCTCCGCCCACAATCCACCCGGCAATCTCCGCCCACAATCCACCCGGCAATCTCCGCCCACAATTCACCCGGCAATCTCCGCCCACAATTCACCCGGCAATTTCCGCCCACAATCCACCCGGCAATCTCCGCCCACAATTCACCCGGCAATCTCCGCCCACAATTCACCCGGCAATCTCCGCCCACAATTCACCCGGCAATCTCCGCCCACAATTCACCCGGCAATCTCCGCCCACAATTCACCCGGCAATCTCCGCCCACAATTCACCCGGCAATCTCCGCCCACAATTCACCCGGCAATCTCCGCCCACAATTCACCCGGCAATCTCCGCCCACAATTCACCCGGCAATCTCCGCCCACAATTCATCCGGCAATCTCCGCCCACAATTCACCCGGAAATCTCCGCCCACAATTCACACGGCAATCTCCGCCCACAATCCACCCGGCAATCGCCGCCCACAGTCCACCCGGCAATCTCCGCCCACAATTGATCCGGCAATCTCCGCCCACAATTCACCCGGCAATCTCCGCCCACAATTCAGCCGGCAATCTACGCCCACGATTCCTCCGGCAATCTCCGCCCACAATTCACCCGGCAATCTCCGCCCACAATTCACCCGGCAATCTCCACCCACAATTCACCCGGCAATCTCCGCCCACAATTCACCCGGCAATCTCCGCCCACAATCCACCCGGCAATCTCCGCCCACAATTCACCCGGCAATCTCCGCCCACAATTCACCCGGCAATCTCCGCCCACAATTCACCCGGCAATCTCCGCCCACAATCCACCCGGCAATCTCCGCCCACAATTCACCCGGCAATCTCCGCCCACAATTCACCCGGCAATCTCCGCCCACAATTCACCCCGGCAATCTCCGCCCACAATTCATCCGGCAATCTCCGCCCACAATCCACCCGGCAATCTTCGCCCACAATCCACCCGGCAATCTCCGCCCACAATTCACCCGGCAATCTCCGCCCACAATCCACCCGGCAATCTCCGCCCACAATCCACCCGGCAATCTCCGCCCACAATTCACCCGGCAATCTCCGCCCACAATTCACCCGGCAATCTCCGCCCACAACCCACCCGGCAATCTCCGCCCACAAGTCACCCGGCAATCTCCGCCCACAATTCACCCGGCAATCTCCGCCCACAATTCACCCGGCAATCTCCACCCACAATTCACCCGGCAATCTCCGCCCACAATTCACCCGGCAATCTCCGCCCACAATTCACCCGGCAATCTCCGCCCACAATTCACCCGGCAATCTCCGCCCACAATCCACCCGGCAATCTCCGCCCACAATTCACCCGGCAATCTCCGCCCACAATTCACCCGGCAATCTCCGCCCACAATCCACCCGGCAATCTCCGCCCACAATTCACCCGGCAATCTCCGCCCACAATTCACCCGGCAATCTCCGCCCACAATTCATCCGGCAATCTCCGCCCACAATTCACCCGGCAATCTCCGCCCACAATTCACCCGGCAATCTCCGCCCACAATTCACCCGGCAATCTCCGCCCACAATTCACCCGGCAATCTCCGCCCACAATTCACCCGGCAATCTCCGCCCACAATTCACCCGGCAATCTCCGCCCACAATTCACCCGGCAATCTCCGCCCACAATTCACCCGGCAATCTCCGCACACAATTCACCCGGCAATCTCCGCCCACAATTCACCCGGCAATCTCCGCCCACAATTCATCCGGCAATCTCCGCCCACAATTCACCCGGAAATCTCCGCCCACAATTCACACGGCAATCTCCGCCCACAATCCACCCGGCAATCTCCGCCCACAATTTATCCGGCAATCTCCGCCCACAATTCACCCGGCAATCTCCGCCCACAATTCATCCGGCAATCTCCGCCCACAATTCACCCGGAAATCTCCGCCCACAATTCACACGGCAATCTCCGCCCACAATCCACCCGGCAATCTCCGCCCACAATTCATCCGGCAATCTCCGCCCACAATTCACCCGGCAATCTCCGCCCACAATTCACCCGGCAATCTCCGCCCACAATTCATCCGGCAATCTCCGCCCACAATTCACCCGGCAATCTCCGCCCACAATTCACCCGGCAATCTCCGCCCACAATTCACCCGGCAATCTCCGCCCACAATTCACCCGGCAATCTCCGCCCACAATTCACCCGGCAATCTCCGCCCACAATTCACCCGGCAATCTCCGCCCACAATTCACCCGGCAATCTCCGCCCACAATTCACCCGGCAATCTCCGCCCACAATTCACCCGGCAATCTCCGCCCACAATTCACCCGGCAATCTCCGCACACAATTCACCCGGCAATCTCCGCCCACAATTCACCCGGCAATCTCCGCCCACAATTCATCCGGCAATCTCCGCCCACAATTCACCCGGAAATCTCCGCCCACAATTCACACGGCAATCTCCGCCCACAATCCACCCGGCAATCTCCGCCCACAATTCATCCGGCAATCTCCGCCCACAATTCACCCGGCAATCTCCGCCCACAATTCATCCGGCAATCTCCGCCCACAATTCACCCGGAAATCTCCGCCCACAATTCACACGGCAATCTCCGCCCACAATCCACCCGGCAATCTCCGCCCACGATTCATCCGGCAATCTCCGCCCACAATTCACCCGGCAATCTCCGCCCACAATTCACCCGGCAATCTCCGCCCACAATTCACCCGGCAATCTCCGCCCACAATTCACCCGGCAATCTCCGCCCACAATTCACCCGGCAATCTCCGCCCACAATTCACCCGGCAATCTCCGCCCACAATTCACCCGGCAATCTCCGCCCACAATTCATCCGGCAATCTCCGCCCACAATTCACCCGGAAATCTCCGCCCACAATTCACACGGCAATCTCCGCCCACAATCCACCCGGCAATCGCCGCCCACAATCCACCCGGCAATCTCCGCCCACAATTCATCCGGCAATCTCCGCCCACAATTCACCCGGCAATCTCCGCCCACAATTCACCCGGCAATCTCCGCCCACAATTCACCCGGCAATCTCCGCCCACAATTCACCCGGCAATCTCCGCCCACAATTCACCCGGCAATCTCCGCCCACAATTCATCCGGCAATCTCCGCCCACAATCCACCCGGCAATCTCCGCCCACAATTCACACGGCAATCTCCGCCCACAATCCACCCGGCAATCGCCGCCCACAATCCACCCGGCAATCTCCGCCCACAATTCATCCGGCAATCTCCGCCCACAATTCACCCCGGCAATCTCCACCCACAATTCACCCGGCAATCTCCGCCCACAATTCATCCGGCAATCTCCGCCCACAATTCACCCGGCAATCTCCGCCCACAATTCACCCGGCAATCTCCGCCCACAATTCACCCGGCAATCGCCGCCCACAATCCACCCGGCAATCTCCGCCCACAATTCATCCGGCAATCTCCGCCCACAATTCACCCGGCAATCTCCGCCCACAATTCACCCGGCAATCTCCGCCCACAATTCATCCGGCAATCTCCGCCCACAATTCACCCGGCAATCTCCGCCCACAATTCACCCGGCAATCTCCGCCCACAATTCATCCGGCAATCTCCGCCCACAATTCATCCGGCAATCTCCGCCCACAATTCACCCGGCAATCTCCGCCCACAATTCACCCGGCAATCTCCGCCCACAATTCACCCGGCAATCTCCGCCCACAATTCACCCGGCAATCTCCGCCCACAATTCACCCCGGCAATCTCCACCCACAATCCACCCGGCAATCTCCACCCACAATCCACCCGGCAATCTCCGCCCACAATTCACCCGGCAATCTCCGCCCACAATCCACCCGGCAATCTCCGCCCACAATTCATCCGGCAATCTCCGCCCACAATTCACCCGGCAATCTCCGCCCACAATTCATCCGGCAATCTCCGCCCACAATTCACCCGGAAATCTCCGCCCACAATTCACACGGCAATCTCCGCCCACAATCCACCCGGCAATCTCCGCCCACAATTCATCCGGCAATCTCCGCCCACAATTCACCCGGCAATCTCCGCCCACAATTCACCCGGCAATCTCCGCCCACAATTCATCCGGCAATCTCCGCCCACAATTCACCCGGCAATCTCCGCCCACAATTCACCCGGCAATCTCCGCCCACAATTCACCCGGCAATCTCCGCCCACAATTCACCCGGCAATCTCCGCCCACAATTCACCCGGCAATCTCCGCCCACAATTCACCCGGCAATCTCCGCCCACAATTCACCCGGCAATCTCCGCCCACAATTCACCCGGCAATCTCCGCCCACAATTCACCCGGCAATCTCCGCCCACAATTCACCCGGCAATCTCCGCACACAATTCACCCGGCAATCTCCGCCCACAATTCACCCGGCAATCTCCGCCCACAATTCATCCGGCAATCTCCGCCCACAATTCACCCGGAAATCTCCGCCCACAATTCACACGGCAATCTCCGCCCACAATCCACCCGGCAATCTCCGCCCACAATTCATCCGGCAATCTCCGCCCACAATTCACCCGGCAATCTCCGCCCACAATTCATCCGGCAATCTCCGCCCACAATTCACCCGGAAATCTCCGCCCACAATTCACACGGCAATCTCCGCCCACAATCCACCCGGCAATCTCCGCCCACGATTCATCCGGCAATCTCCGCCCACAATTCACCCAGCAATCTCCGCCCACAATTCACCCGGCAATCTCCGCCCACAATTCACCCGGCAATCTCCGCCCACAATTCACCCGGCAATCTCCGCCCACAATTCACCCGGCAATCTCCGCCCACAATTCACCCGGCAATCTCCGCCCACAATTCACCCGGCAATCTCCGCCCACAATTCATCCGGCAATCTCCGCCCACAATTCACCCGGAAATCTCCGCCCACAATTCACACGGCAATCTCCGCCCACAATCCACCCGGCAATCGCCGCCCACAATCCACCCGGCAATCTCCGCCCACAATTCATCCGGCAATCTCCGCCCACAATTCACCCGGCAATCTCCGCCCACAATTCACCCGGCAATCTCCGCCCACAATTCACCCGGCAATCTCCGCCCACAATTCACCCGGCAATCTCCGCCCACAATTCACCCGGCAATCTCCGCCCACAATTCATCCGGCAATCTCCGCCCACAATCCACCCGGCAATCTCCGCCCACAATTCACACGGCAATCTCCGCCCACAATCCACCCGGCAATCGCCGCCCACAATCCACCCGGCAATCTCCGCCCACAATTCATCCGGCAATCTCCGCCCACAATTCACCCCGGCAATCTCCACCCACAATTCACCCGGCAATCTCCGCCCACAATTCATCCGGCAATCTCCGCCCACAATTCACCCGGCAATCTCCGCCCACAATTCACCCGGCAATCTCCGCCCACAATTCACCCGGCAATCGCCGCCCACAATCCACCCGGCAATCTCCGCCCACAATTCATCCGGCAATCTCCGCCCACAATTCACCCGGCAATCTCCGCCCACAATTCACCCGGCAATCTCCGCCCACAATTCATCCGGCAATCTCCGCCCACAATTCACCCGGCAATCTCCGCCCACAATTCACCCGGCAATCTCCGCCCACAATTCATCCGGCAATCTCCGCCCACAATTCATCCGGCAATCTCCGCCCACAATTCACCCGGCAATCTCCGCCCACAATTCACCCGGCAATCTCCGCCCACAATTCACCC
This sequence comes from Eptatretus burgeri, assembly GCF_056783735.1. Classification (NCBI taxonomy): domain Eukaryota; kingdom Metazoa; phylum Chordata; class Myxini; order Myxiniformes; family Myxinidae; genus Eptatretus; species Eptatretus burgeri. Next base: position 82,300,002 of record NC_140964.1, on the reverse strand, counting down.
GGCAATCTCCGCCCACAATTCACCCGGCAATCTCCGCCCACAATTCACCCCGGCAATCTCCACCCACAATCCACCCGGCAATCTCCACCCACAATCCACCCGGCAATCTCCGCCCACAATTCACCCGGCAATCTCCGCCCACAATCCATCCGGCAATCTCCGCCCACAATTCACCCCGCAATCTCCGCCCACATCACACCCAACAATAAGTGTGACAGAAGACACAGGACAGAATAGCCAATTATATAACAGCGTGATGTCGCCGCGCTGTAATCAACCAGATTATGTGCATGAAGCAAAAACATACCTACCACTTATAATTCAAAACACCACAATGCACTGGAAAACGTGGGGACAAGAATACTGTACTGACTAGAGGGGGAGCACTCGGTAGAGTGCAAAACCTCCGCCGCCAATACTGCGAGGTCACTCAAGTGAACCTGATATCCTATTTATTCAATTTGACGTCAACAGTGCTCACAGAGTTATAGTTTGCAACTTTCCCTTTTACTTTTAACTTTTACATACTCGATTCATTCGTCATAACTAGATTCCTTGAGACAGAAATTGATATCCACCTGATATTTACGTTATCCACCAGAAATTGATATTTACGTGGGAATATCCACCTGAAGTTCCAAAATCAGCCGCAATTATAATTTGGCATGTTTTTTGTTGGAAATCACTTATAACATGTAGTAATGCAAAAAAAAAAAAATCGAAATTTTTTTGAAAATAAAGTTGTAAAATTTTGGTTTTTTTTCTCCAATAATTTTTTTTTGGGGGGGGGGGGGTTGGAAATCACTTAAAACATGTAGAAATGCAAAAAAAAAAAAATTCAAATTTTTTTTTTCAAAATGGCTGCTATATTGGACTTTGGACTTTGGACCAAGTCCAAAATTTAATGGCATGATACTTGGACCATACCTAATCCCCCCACCAAGTTTCGTCAAAATCCGTCCAGGAGTTTTTCCGTAATACTGTTCACAAACAAACACACAAACAAACAGACAGGGGTGAAAACAGTAACCTTCGTCCATCTTCGATGGCAGAGGTTAAAAATGGTGGAGACTTGTAATACCCTCTCCTACCTGGAGCGGCACTACACGATATACCTTTACATAGAGAATTTGCATCCTCCCCTTCCCCTCCCCCCCCCACCCCCCAACACCACTGACAAAGATAAAAACACCCCTATACACTAATTAGGGTCGTGCTGGTCCTATGTAGCAAGTTTGGATGTAATCGGCACATAACTGTAGGAGTAGCACAAAATACAAACAAACATACAAACAAACATACAAACAAACACCTGTCTGTGAATTAAAGTAAGGAGTTCATTCCAATTCAGCATTACATTTGATTTCCATCAAGGAACACTAAGTTGAACAAACACCCCACATCAACCTCCATTCCCACTTGCTCTATCCCTACATATGAGGGTATGTATAACCAGGGATCTTAAATTTGTTGACATTCAATCCAGGTTTCTTGTATGCAGATTATATCTGGTCTGATTGGAAGATCAGAAGCGAGTTGAGACCGTTTATTCCTGATATGTGAAACACCCTTGTAACCCAATGCCTACAGAAAACTGATTTTTTTTTAAATGCCAGCTGCATTTTCCATCTAATGATGCTGTAACTTTATTTTTTTTTAATCAGCATGGGTAGGCACTCCTATGTTGAAAGCTTTGTGTCAATGGATCAAGCAGTTGTGGAGAAAATGAATTTAAAAGCGAATAAAGGTGAAAAAGTGAGGGCGGAAGAAAAAAAAGTGAGGCCCTCGTCTGACATTCCACAACATGGTCAAGGATGGCTGTGGACGCTTATTACGAGCAAATTCGGACCCATGGACAGCTAAGCGTTTTGCATTCCATTGGATAACTTTCATTATTCCACGGAGAAGTCATGAAACTGTTTTGGATCCATCCCATTAATTTTATTTCCTGACTGACTGAATATTTCATTAACCTCCATGGAAGAAATGCTCTCCCAATCCAGATGTTTGATCATTGCAGAACAAAGTAGAACGGCACTCGGTAGAGCGCATACCTCCGCCAGGCTGAACAGTTTACATTTTGTATCCCAATGATAGACTGGATCTGCATCTGGACCGAAAGGAAAATCTAATTTGCTTGTTCTTATCACTTACCCAACTCATCCACCAAGTTTTGTCATAATCCGTCGATAATTTTTTGAAATATCATGCTATATATCGTTTTGGGCTCCATCTCTCAATGGTGAAGTCATTCAAAAAATATATTAAAATCCTCTTATCTGGATCCGGATTTTCACAAATATCAAACAAATTCGGCCTTATCACCCACCCAACTTGTACAACAAGTTTCGTCCAAATCCGTCCAAGATTTTTTGAGATCTCATGCTATACCATATATCATTTTTGGTTCTCTCTCAATGGTGAAGAATCACTGAAAAATTAAAGTATCCAGATCCGGATCCGGATCTTCACCAAAATCTAATCAATTAGTTCTTGTCACACACCCAAACTGTCCACCAAATTTCGTCTGAATCCCAGTCATAACTTTTTGAGATATCCTGCTCACAGACAGAACAAGCTCGAATGAGCTGATATCCTCGTCCTCTTAATGATGACGTCATAAAAAACGAATATGACGTCATTGTGATGTATCAGGTTTGCGATAAATTATCTGTGCTAATGCCCGGCTTGATTCCCGCAAACAAAATTCAAACAGCTTGCCTAGTTTCAGAGATAATGCTATCGGCGATTTCCATTAGCGGCGATATTATGACGACAACTTTTTTTCTAGGAATAATTTCCAAAATCGGAGATAGTTACTGCCTGTGCATGGGTTTTCTGCATATAACTGGCAAGTTTCACAAAGAACCGATGAAAACTCTGGGTTGTGAAACAAAAAATGTGAAAATATAGGAATGACGTCATAAAAATTGATATGACGTCATAGTGATGTATCATATGTGCGGTAATTCATCTCTGCTAATGCCCTGTTTGATTCCCGCAAACAGAATTCAAAAAGCTTGCCTAGTTTCGGAGATAATTTTTTCGGAGATTTCCATTAGCGGAGATATTTTGACGTCATAACTTTTTTCTCGGAGGAATTTTTAAAATCGGAGATGATTACTGTCTGCGCAGGGTATTTTTACATATATATGCGAAGTTTCAGGAAGTTTCGATGAAAACTGTAGGCTGTGAAACAAACTAGTTTCGGAGATAATGGTACAGGCGATTTCCATTAGTGGCGATATTATGACGTTAACTTTTTTCTAGGAAGAATTTCAAAATCGGAGATGGTTACTGCCTGTGCGTGGGCTTTCTGCATATACATGGCAAGTTTCACGAAGATCCAATGAAAACTCTGGGTTGTGAAACAAAAAGTCAAAATATAGTAATGACGTCAAAAATTGATACGATGTCATAGTGATGTATCATATGTGCGGTAATTCATCTCTGCAAATGCCCTGTTTGATTCCCGCAAACAGAATTCAAAAAGCTTGCCTAGTTTCGGAGATAATTTTTTAGGCGATTTCCATTAGCGGAGATATTTTGACATCATAACTTTTTTTCTAGGAGGAATTTTGAAAATCGGAGATCTTTACTGTCTGCGCAGGGTATTTTTACATATATATGCGAAGTTTCAGGAAGTTTGGATGAAAACTGTAGGCTGTGAAACAAATGAAACAAAAAACAAAAAATGTCAAAAAATAGGAATGACGTCATAAAAATTGATATGACGTCATAGTGATGTATCATATGTGCGGTAATTCATCTCTGCTAATGCCCTGTTTGATTCCCACAAACAGAATTCAAAAAGCTTGCCTAGTTTTGGAGATAATTTTTTAGGCGATTTCCATTAGCGGAGATATTTTGACGTCATAACTTTTTTTTCTTGGAGGAATTTTAAAAATCGGAGATCGTTACTGTCTGCGCAGGGTATTCTTACATATATACGCCAAGTTTCAGGAAGTTTTGATGAAAACTGTAGGCTGTGAAACAAAAAAGTCCACAAGAACAACAATGTGAGTAAGACTTATAGATCCTCCACGAGGATCTAAAAACAGATGGACAGATAAACAGACAAGGGTGAAAACATAATCTATGTTGACCTTCGGTAACGGAGGTAATTGTGCTTATATTATTGGATCTCCTTTTTGCTTGAACAGCACAATTTACTTTGGTGATATAACCAATGACTCCCATTCTGGTAATCTTCCTTTCTACAACAGTGATTGCACTCTCAGTTTGTATGAGATTCTTTATCCTTAATCTTGGTCAAAACTCCCACCGATTTTGTCAATATTTTGACCTGGCCATAGGTTTTTGTGTTATGCTGACTTAATTTATTGCAGTGTTGATTTTGGGAACCTTGAGAACAGCCTCGGAAAAGGACAGCTTCCCTTCAGTTTTAACATGTTGGTTCTGGGCAGTTCTTTGGAATGTTGGGAATCCTCTAAAGGCTGCACTGTGATCCCCAGCACAGTTGGCACAAGACATTTTAGTCCTGGTGCAGTTTCCATATTTGTGGTCTCCATTACATTTGCTGCAGTGTTGTTTGCTCCTCCAGGCTGGAGCAGTATGCCCAAACTTTTGGCACTTGTAACATCTTGGAGGTGTCGAGAAAACTCACTCAGACCAAGCAATGACCAATAGTCTGAGTTGAAATATTTATTGTTACGTGCACGGAGACAGATTTCAGCAGCAAAGTAGAAAATCTGTCTTTCTAGGACAGAACACTCGTTTATATAAAATTTAGTTATGGGCGTTTTCCCACCTGATGAAAAAGCAGGAGGTAAGAAAACAGGGAGTGGTAGCCATCTCATTCTGACAAAGCATAGACCAAGGCTTTGTGAGATCTTAAACAAAAGAACATATCACTCATTGTTCCTCAGTCTCTTAATTAGCAGAACACCATATATGGTTTGTGTGTGAGCATGGGAACACTGGTCACAATGTGCGAGCATGGGAATTCATCTCCCACTCATACGTGGTTTGATTACAAGCAAGCAGTTCAATTCACAGGATAAAGGGCCCCCTAATCCTTAGGGCAGTACATGTTGCAGTTGTGCTCAGGCAGATGTGTGGGCTGCTTCCTCTCTTCAAGGATGTGATAAACATGTTTCGTTTCTAACACAAAAACACTTTCATTTGCCTCAACTCTGGGTCACATATTTTACCCATGATCCTTCTTGGTGAACAACTCCATATATGGCGACAAAATGACTTCACTTAATTACAATGCTTTACAATGGACTTTATACCTTTACAAGTATTTAAAAGCATTTGAAAGCATACAAGAGGAAATGAGTATCATCATCACCTTACACATCAGAAAATGGTTGGTGCAGCATATTATACATTTCACAAGACAGAATTCTTTTTCTTCCACAGGGGGAAGGAATGTTTCAACGTACAGTGAAGGCCTGATAACACAGAAACACTTTCGGAAGTAAGACAGGGTTGCCAAAGGTCAAAACCATCTAATGTGGTTTTGACCTTCAACCCATGCAGTACCGAACAGTAGTGAGACGGCAGGCATCAACAACTCCCACATCAGCTAAATGGCTCTTAACGTCGTCGAGTTCACTGGAGAAAGCAATCCTGTAAGACCTAGGGAGACCTCGGGATCTGACAAGAGACTCGACATCACCAGAAAGAGAGGCGCTCAAAACTGTTTATCGCTTCAGCACTTAAAAAAAAAAAAATAGGCACAATACTCCTGGGCACTCACCTGGTAGAATAATGATACTAAAGAGGAAGTAAACGTGGGACGGAATCTCTCAGACACCATTTTTTTTAATGCTGTGAACAAGTTTTGGTACATCACGAGCAGGGTTGGATTTTCTAATAGGCAACATAGGCCATTGGCCTAAGGCCCACCAGTAACTGGGGGCCCACCGGGAACTTGTGGGTTCTCTGATCGGCCAAGGAGTAGGCTAGTAGGCCCTATAGTAAAATGAATAAAATAAAATAAGGTAACGAAAAATATAACAGTACATTTTTAAATGCCCGTTTCCCACCATCTATCTATCTGTCTATTTGTAGATTATATACATTACGTGTTGTATTTAGTGGACTTCATTGTTATATTACGTGTGTTTTTGTGTTCTTATTTTGTGATATTGGTATCTCTTATACGAGACTTGAACTAATTTATTATTACTTTATGCTTACAGATTATTATTGGAATCTATCTTGGGGATTCTCATGAGATAGATTAATTATGTCGTCCCAGAAGAAATATATGAGTGGCTCACAAAAGAGAAAGTTAAAAGAAACCAAAGCTGCACAACTCCAATCACTTCCAAAGCTGACAACCTTTTAAAAACCAAAACCAAAAGAAGATTCAGAGCCTAGTAACAGTGACGGTAAACTCCCAGGCGATGACCACGACGAAGCAAGGTCAGGTGAGTCACAGTCAGATATCGAGTGAATCAGCAATGGAAGTACAAGTACCACCTGTGATGGAAGCTTCATCCGATTCATCTCAGTTGACCGATATGGAACTAATTGATATGGAACTAATTTGATTAAAAATTATTGATGTGTTACATTATGTTGTAATTCTTTTTTTTTTACATTACAATATTACGATATATATTTTTTGGGGGGAGGGGGGGGCACTGATAAGGTTTGGCCTGGGGCCCACAAGCAAGTAAATCCGGCCCTGATCACGGGTGATGAAGGTTGTGGTCAGGTTTCATCAGAATTGCTTGTGTAGTTTCTGAGAAGAAAGCAAATACCTATTTTGGGGGGCAATCTCCTTAGACCACCTCAGAGCCTGATTTTTTTCAATGTCATGAATAACTTTGGTACATACACGATGATGAACGTTGTGGTAAAGTTTCATCAAAATCCGATGTGAAGTTTCAGGGAAGAAGTTGAAAGTATCTGTGGACGGAAGGACGGACAATATCCCGATGTTCCAGGTGAGTTCGCAAGTGAGAAATGACCACACTGTGGTCACAACCTGCGACGCAAAAAAACAAACCCCAGCAGCGTACAGTCAGCAGAGGCCAACATGCCGAATGTGTTTGGCCCACCAAAAAAACCAAGATGGCAGCCATATCATTTCGTACAGGTGCCATGGTGGGTTGGTGGGTGGAGTCAAGCGACAGATGTGGGTGTGGTCCGGCAGTTGTCTGACCAATGGGTGCACATATCAAAAATCGACCCCAACAATAACAACAGCAATGTGGAGCTTTTGGAGATCTGCAACATGTCGCAGGTAAAGAAAACAAACAAAAAACTTGCATCTGTTTATTCCTACTCTGCTGATACAAGACCGATTCCAGTGCCGTTATTTTGTACCTAATTAATGCCTTCTGCTTGTCCTTAATTGCACTCCATACCTGCCTACTCAACTCAACCACCCTGTCGTCTCTTCCTACCACCAACTTTACGTCTGACTGGAATATTCTTACGCTGTCCAGTGCCCATTTACCCCTTGAATTTTAGCACTTCTTTTTCCTCTTTCGCATCATTGGCTGAGGGTGCGTCTGTGTCACTGATGTAAGTTAAGGCATGAATTTGTAATTTGTTCATGGTTGTAATGCAAAGCAGTTCCTGCGGCTTGATCTGGATCGCGTATGATCTTGCGAGACTCGGGATGCTGCTTCGGCCTTGGATAAAAGCCAGTATCTCACATGGTGTCAGAAGTTAACTGGACCTGCTGCTTTCGAACAAACGACCACCCATAAGGATGGTGTGGCATTTCAGGACTTTGAATACCCGACCATCGACTGGGATGCAGTGGATTTATTACAGCGCATGCGCTGTATACAATTGCACCGAGTTTGAAATGTCCCTGGCGTCTACCACGTCTCCGGTGTCCCTCCGTCCCCCCCCACACGTGCCTCAAGACGGCCAATGACGGCCGTCCGGTAGATGCAGTGCGTAACCTAGACGGAAATGGTGACAATTGACGGAAATACCCGAGTATTTCAATGGAAATTTGTGAAACTAATGTGTTATATATGTGAAAACCATTTAATTTTTTGGAGAATTAACTCGCTTTCGAGACCACGTTCAGTTCGTGTTTGCGGGCTCGCTATCAGAGCTAAATCCAAAACAAAAAGCCAGATGGCTGGGCACGTGGATGGGTGATCACGCCCATGAGGTTTATAAAATGTTCACATGGGAGGACACTGAGATGATCCCTACAAGGTACTCGATCATTTTGAAACGTATGTGCGACCGAGAAAGAACAAGCGGATCGCCCAACACCGGTTCAAGCAATGAGAATAAAAGAGTGAGGAGAACTTTGATAACTTTTAAAAGGACCTGAGGATTATTCTCATGGACTGCGAGTATGCCGATCCTGAGGACATTCTAATAGATGCGATCGTTGATGGCATTTTTTAATCCAGGGTGCGGCAAAGGCTCTGGAAATTGGACAACAGTTTGAGTTGTCTCCTAAGCAAATCCGCATTGTGCGGAATGAAGATAACTACAAACTTGGGGTGTCAGCTATCGCAGCTCAGTGCAAATCACATCGCAAGTCTTATGCCTCGTCATCGCAGTTGCAAGCATTTAAAGCATGCGGTAGATGTGGCAAGGATGAGCGGCATTTGTGAAACCAAGGGAAATGTCCTGCAGTCGGCTCCACCTGTTCCTATTGCAAACGCCCGAACCATTGGATGTTGGTCTGCCGTAGGCAACAGCGACTGGGCAAAACACTCCTCGTCGATGCTGGAGAAAACGAGGAACAACTACCTGAAGGCAATTCGGAGGTTCTTCGAATATACAAGGTTGACAACATCGGCACTCTGGCAGATGACAAATGGTCTCAGCCTGTCAGAGTCAATAGCATTGCGAACATTACCTTCTGCATTGATACAGGGACAAGGTGCAATATACTTACACTCAGGGATTTTCAAAGACGACCAGTTAACACTGAACTTCACAAGGCGAAGAGAACCCTGAGAACGTACTCCAACCACATCATTCGACCAGTTGCTTCGATGGATCTTTCCCTAGAATTTGAGGAGAGGTCTTAATAGCTTCATGCGAGCTGGTCAATCGGGATCAGGAGAACGTGATATCGGGGGAGACCGCTGAGAACCTTGGCTTCATTGCTCGACTGAGTTCCCTGTTTGGGGTTCAGTCAGTGGATGATGAATCAGTTCCACCAGAGCTATGAGGTTTTCCTGATATCATCGGTACTTCAGGTACCCTACCAGGGGTCTACCAAATCAAAATACACCCAACAGCCAATGGGGTTGTACATGCTGTACGTCAGCAACCCGCTGCGCTAATGCCTCGGATCATCGATGAATTAAACAACATGGTAGATAACCGCTTCATAACTCCGGTGGAGGAGCCAACCGAATGGGTCAGCTCAATGGTAGCTGCAGTTTGCAATGGCAAGCTAAGAATATGTTTGGATCCTAGAGATCTCAACAAGGCCATTAAACGTTAACATTATCCCTTGAAGACGGTTGAAGAGGTGGTCTCGAACATACAAGCCAACTTATTCTCAGTCTTGGATGCAAAGAGTGGGTTTCTACAGATTCTCCTGGATGAGGAGTCATCAAAAATGACGACCTTCAATGCACCGATGGTGCATTGTTTTTGGTGCATGCACCGATGGTGGTCGTTTTCGTTGGCTGAGGCTACTATTGGGATTGAAATTTGCCCCAGAAATATGTCAGCGTATCATGGATCAAATGTTGGATGGAATTATTGGAGCCACAACGATCATGGACGATATCTTGACTGCAAGATGAGACCGAGATCATCACGACAGCATTTTAAAGCAAGTCTTGGAGAGGGCTACATCGTACAACCTCAAATTGAACATGAAAAAAATGCAAAGTTCGCCAAAAGGAGGTTCGGTATGTCTAACATCTACTTACTGTGATGGACTCAAGCCTGACCCTTCAAGAATTGAAGCCCTCCGTAATATGCTTATTCCACGGAATAAAGTGGACATGAGGAATTTCATTGGATTTGTTGCTTACCTGGCTAAATTTATTTCACAACTGAGTAAAGTCAATGCACCACTTCGAGCTTTACTGAGAGCTGATAGTATTTTTGACTGGCAACCTGCACAGTACCAAGCTTTCCATAAACTATTGGATCTCTGCTGTCAGCAGCCTGTACTGAGATGCGTTGATGTGAAGGTCAGGGTCAGGTATGGGAGCATGTGCCAGAACAGCGCGTCGCTGCGTCCACTTTCCGCCGGTACTCCAGGGGTCTCCGTCTGGCCATCCCCCAGGCAGATGCCAGGCCCATCCCCATCTCCTTGAGATGATGGTCAACCTGCTGCAACCACGAGGCATGTGGTCGGCCCACTGGCCTCCTCCACTCATGAGACTCCCTCGCTGAGAGAATCTGGTGAGCAGGATCAGCGTCAGGAAAACGAGCCACATGCCCATACAGCCACAACTGACGCTCACGGACTATGCAGGTAACAAATCTCATCCGAGTCTCTCTCAGAAACCGCTCGTTGGACACAAAATCCAACCAGCGATAGCCAAGGATTCTCCGAAGAGACCTGGTACCAAAGAAATTAAGTCTCCGTCTCAGATCCTTGGTCAGAGTCCAAGTCTCGCATCCATAGAGCAAGACTGGAAGTACCAAGGACCTGAAGACTCGGACTTTCGTCCTCCCGCACAGGTACCGGTAGCGCCACACCCCATGATCCAGTGAATCCATGACTCCCCAGGCCCGACCCAGACGTCTATTGACCTCTGACTCACAGCCAGCAGAGACATGAATATCACTGCCATGGTAAGTGAATCTCTCCACGACCTCAACATCCTCACCACAAACAGACACAGACAGGACAGCAGCATCCAAGATGTCACCGAAAGCCTGGATCTTAGTTTTGACCCAAGAAACCCGTAATCCCAGCGGCTCCGACTCCTCTTTCAGCACCTCGAGGGCCCCCAAAAGGATATCTAAAGTCTCCGCAAATATGACTGCATCATCTGCAAAGTCAAGGTCCGAGATCTTGACATTCCCAAACAATGCACCGCAGCTTGATCTCTCCGACATCCTCCCTAAAATCCAGTCCATGCAAGTGCTGAAAAGTGTGGGGGCCAGTACACACCCCTGACGAACTCCAGTAACAACTGGAAATAAGTCAGAGATGGTACCACCACACTTCACAGCACTCTCAGTACCAGAGTAGAGTTCAGACATCAGATCGATCAGTTTTGGTGGCACCCCACGAAGACCAAGAATCCTCCAGAGGACATCCGATTCACTGAATCGAACGCTTTACAGAGATAAACATAGGCTGCAAGCAGCCCCTGCCAAAACTCTCGTCTGCATTCGGTGAGAACACGAAGGGAAGGATACGGTCAATCGTTGACCTCTTTGGTGTAAAACCTGACTGCTCTGGACGCTGGTGCTCAAGCAGATGGTGGCGAACCTTATCAAGAATTATCCGAGCAAAGACCTTGCCGGACACTGAGAGCAGCGTCACCGCTCGGTAGTTGTTGCAGTCTTGGCGATCACCCTTCCCTTTCCAGAGAGGGACAACAAGGCCCCTCTTCCAGTCAGTTGGGATGATGCCAGTGTTCCAGGCAGAGCACAAAACTGCATGCAACGACACGAGTGCAGCATTTCCATCAGCATTGAGAAGTTCAGAAGGTGAGATGTGAAGGCACCAGTAGAGATCCATGCAGATGCAAGTCAAAGCAGTCTCGGTGGTGTATTAATGTAGGAGGGGAAGCCGGTTGTATAAACTTTGCGATCCCCCTCGGAGGTGGAACAACGGCATGCTCAAATTGAAAAATAAATGCTTGCAATCCTCCATGCCTGTATGAAATTCCACTGCTACATAGTTGGCAAGACAGTGACTGTATTTACGGATCACAATCCACTTCAAGAGATTTTCAAAAAAACGCTTCTGTGTGTTCCCATGCATCTGCAGAGGATGCTGTTACGTCTGCAGTGGTACGATCTCAAGGTAGTGTATTGAAGTGGCAAAAGCATACAGCTACCAGATACACTATCTCATGCTTATCAGACTCACCAGTTGTCAGGACAAGAAGTCAATCTGGAGCAGGTTTCCATGTTAGACTTCATCTCCATCACCAAGGAGAGATATGTCCAGCTGAAGGATTGTATTGGACAGACTTGACAAGAGTTACAACTTCTGTTGGACGTGATCCACACTGGATGGCCCAGCTATCGAAACGAAGTGCCCATTCCATTGAGACCATACTGGGATTCAAAGAGCGAGTTAGGTGTCTCTAATGGAATTATCTATAAAGGTATGCATAGAGTAGTGCCTCCTAGTCTCCGTCAGCACATGCTCTCCATCAAACACAGCTCTCACCTTGGGATTGTAATGTACAAACAGTGTGCTCAAGAAGTGCTCTATTGGCCAACAATGAACCAACAGATCGAAGAGGCAGTGAAAAACTGCACTACATGTGCAGTTTACCAAAATAAGCTTCCTCCAGAACAGTTCATACCGACACAGATTCCAGATTTACCATTCAACCAGGTCGCCGTGGAACGATTCGAGTTTGTGTCAAAACAATACATTTTGGTTGTCGATTATTATTCGAAATTTCTAGAGGTATGTGAGCTCAAGGATATGAGAAGCTGCACAACGATTGATGCTCGAAAATCCATCTTTCATACACATATGGTATACCTGAGGGTCTTCGGAGCGACAATGCATCCTTGTTAGTGTCTAAAGAGTTCACTTCGTTCAGTTTTGATTACGACATTAACCAAACTACTTCCACAGCCCTCGATTTGCTCGTGCTAACGGTGAAGCTGAAAGAGCATTGCAAACTGTCAAAAGAATTGTGGAAGAAAGCGGAGGACAAACATCTGGCTTTGTTAGACTACCGCACCACTCCCCGAGAAGGACTACACTTGTCGCCTGCACAGCTGTTGATGGGTAAAAGGCCACATAAAAAGTTGCCTGCAAAGTGCAGCTTACTTGTACCAAAACCCTACAGCTTTCAGGAGATTAAACGGCATTTTGACATGGAAAAGACCAAGCAAAAGTTCTATCATGACCGAGTAGCACAAGAGTGGCCACCTTTTAAGGGTTGGCAAGTACGTATGGAACCGCTTCCTGGCACGAGAAAATGGGTTCCTGGTGAAATCATACAAAAACACGCATCCCCTAGGTCCTACGTGCTCCAAGCAGGAAACCGTTTGTTCCGCAGGAATCGCCAACATCTCCAATCTTCAAACAAGCTGGCCAACCACACTGGCTATGTGTGCAAACCAGAGATGGGAAAATCGGGCGATGATGAACACAGAGATACTGTTACGAATCTGGCAGCCATGAGCACTCAACATTCATGTCCCCATAGCTCAGTTATTTCGTTAAATAAATGTGGATAGATAGCTCCCTTTCCCCTGTGTCTAATGGGAATTAAGTGTACGTGCGCTGCAAAGTTGCTTTATAGTCAGGTCTTTGAATCCTTAGATCCAACAAACCAACCACCCTCCACTGAACTAGCGCTTTACAGCGTGTTCACATTCACAGCCCCTCCACTGAACTAGCGCTTTACAGCGTGTTCACATTTACAGCTCCTCCACTGAACTTGCGCTTTACAGCGTGTCCACATTCATAGCTCCTCCACTGAACTAGCGCTTTACAGTGCGTTCCCATTCGCAGCTCCTCCACTGAACTAGCGCTTTACAGCGCATTCACATTCACAGCCCCTCCACTGAACTAGCGCTTTACAGCGTGTTCCCATCCACAGCTCCTCCACTGAACTAGCGCTTTACAGCGTGTTCACATTCACAGCCCCTCCACTGAACAGGCGCTTTACAGCGTGTTCCCATCCACAGCTCCTCCACTGAACTAGCGCTTTACAGCGTGTTCACATTCACAGCTCCTCCACTGAACTAGCACTTTACAGCGTGTTCCCATCCACAGCTCCTCCACTGAACTAGCGCTTTACAGCGTGTTCACATTCACAGCCCCTCCACTGAACTAGCGCTTTACAGCGTGTTCACATTTACAGCTCCTCCACTGAACTTGCGCTTTACAGCGTGTTCACATTCATAGCTCCTCCACTGAACTAGCGCTTTACAGTGCGTTCCCATTCACAGCTCCTCCACTGAACTAGCGCTTTACAGTGCATTCACATTCACAGCCCCTCCACTGAACTAGCGCTTTACAGCGTGTTCCCATCCACAGCTCCTCCACTGAACTAGTGCTTTACAGCGTGTTCACATTCACAGCCCCTCCACTGAACTAGCGCTTTACAGCGTGTTCCCATCCACAGCTCCTCCACTGAACTAGCGCTTTACAGCGCGTTCACATTCACAGCCCCTCCACTGAACTAGCGCTTTACAGCGTGTTCACATTCACAGCCCCTCCACTGAACTAGCGCTTTACAGCGCGTTCACATTCACAGCTCCTCCACTGAACTAGCGCTTTACAGCGCGTTCACATTCACAGCCCCTCCACTGAACTAGCGCTTTACAGCGTGTTCCCATCCACAGCTCCTCCACTGAACTAGCGCTTTGCAGCGCGTTCACATTCACAGCCCCTCCACTGAACTAGCGCTTTACAGCGTGTTCACATCCACAGCCTCTCCACTGAACTAGCGCTTTACAGCGTGTTCACATTCACAGATCCTCCACTGAACTAGCGCTTTACAGCGCGTTCCCATTCACAGCTCCTCCACTGAACTAGCGCTTTACAGCGTGTTCCAATCCACAGCTCCTCCACTGAACTAGCGCTTTACAGCGCGTTCACAATCACAGCTCCTCCACTGAACTAGCGCTTTACAGCGCGTTCACATTCACAGCTCCTCCACTGAACTAGCGCTTTACAGCGTGTTCACATTCACAGCTCTCCACTGAACTAGCGCTTTACAGCGCGTTCCCATCCACAGCTCCTCCACTGAACTAGCGCTTTACAGCGTGTTCACATTCACAGCTCCTCCACTGAACTAGCGCTTTACAGCGCGTTCACATTCACAGCTCCTCCACTGAACTAGCGCTTTACAGCGCGTTCACATTCACAGCTCCTCCACTGAACTAGCGCTTTACAGCGTGTTCACATTCACAGCTCCTCCACTGAACTAGCGCTTTACAGCGTGTTCACATTCACAGCTCCTCCACTGAACTAGCGCTTTACAGCGTGTTCACATTCACAGCTCCTCCACTGAACTAGCACTTTACAGCGTGTTCCCATCCACAGCTCCTCCACTGAACTAGCGCTTTACAGCGTGTTCACATTCACAGCCCCTCCACTGAACTAGCACTTTACAGCGTGTTCACATTCACAGCTCCTCCACTGAACTAGCGCTTTACAGCGTGTTCACATTCACAGCTCCTCCACTGAACTAGCGCTTTACAGCGTGTTCACATTCACAGCTCCTCCACTGAACTAGCGCTTTACAGCGTGTTCACATTCACAGCTCCTCCACTGAACTAGCGCTTTACAGCGTGTTCACATTCACAGCTCCTCCACTGAACTAGCGCTTTACAGCGTGTTCACATTCACAGCTCCTCCACTGAACTAGCACTTTACAGCGTGTTCCCATCCACAGCTCCTCCACTGAACTAGCGCTTTACAGCGTGTTCACATTCACAGCCCCTCCACTGAACTAGCACTTTACAGCATGTTCCCATTCACAGCTCCTCCACTGAACTAGCACTTTACAGCGTGTTCCCATTTACAGCCCCTCCACTGAACTAGCGCTTTACAGCGTGTTCCCATCCACAGATCCTCCACTGAACTAGCGCTTTACAGCGCGTTCCCATTCACAGCTCCTCCACTGAACTAGCGCTTTACAGCGTGTTCCAATCCACAGCTCCTCCACTGAACTAGCGCTTTACAGCGCGTTCACATTCACAGCTCCTCCACTGAACTAGCGCTTTACAGCGCGTTCACATTCACAGCTCTCCACTGAACTAGCGCTTTACAGCGCGTTCCCATCCACAGCTCCTCCACTGAACTAGCGCTTTACAGCGTGTTCACATTCACAGCTCCTCCACTGAACTAGCACTTTACAGCGTGTTCCCATCCACAGCTCCTCCACTGAACTAGCGCTTTACAGCGTGTTCACATTCACAGCCCCTCCACTGAACTAGCACTTTACAGCGTGTTCCCATTCACAGCTCCTCCACTGAACTAGCGCTTTACAGCGTGTTCACATTCACAGCTCCTCCACTGAACTAGCGCTTTACAGCGTGTTCACATTCACAGCTCCTCCACTGAACTAGCACTTTACAGCGTGTTCCCATCCACAGCTCCTCCACTGAACTAGCGCTTTACAGCGTGTTCACATTCACAGCCCCTCCACTGAACTAGCACTTTACAGCATGTTCCCATTCACAGCTCCTCCACTGAACTAGCACTTTACAGCGTGTTCCCATTTACAGCCCCTCCACTGAACTAGCGCTTTACAGCGTGTTCCCATCCACAGCTCCTCCACTGAACTAGCGCTTTACAGCGCGTTCACATTCACAGCTCCTCCACTGAACTAGCACTTTCCAGCGTGTTCCCATCCACAGCTCCTCCACTGAACTCGCCCTTTACAGCGTGTTCACATTCACAGCTCCTCCACTGAACTAGCACTTTACAGCGTGTTCACATTCACAGCTCCTCCACTGAACTAGCGCTTTCCAGCGTGTTCCCATTCACAGCTCCTCCACTGAACTAGCACTTTACAGCGTGTTCCCATCCACAGCTCCTCCACTGAACTCGCCCTTTACAGCGTGTTCACATTCACAGCTCCTCCACTGAACTAGCACTTTACAGCGTGTTCCCATCCACAGCTCCTCCACTGAACTAGCACTTTACAGCGTGTTCCCATCCACAGCTCTCCACTGAACTAGCGCTTTACAGTGTGTTCCCATTCACAGCTCCTCCACTGAACTAGTGCTTTACAGCGTGTTCACATTCACAGCTCCTCCACTGAACTAGCACTTTACAGCGTGTTCCCATCCACAGCTCCTCCACTGAACTAGCGCTTTACAGCGTGTTCACATTCACAGCTCCTCCACTGAACTAGCGCTTTACAGCGTGTTCACATTCACAGCTCCTCCACTGAACTAGCGCTTTACAGCGTGTTCACATTCACAGCTCCTCCACTGAACTAGCGCTTTACAGCGTGTTCACATTCACAGCTCCTCCACTGAACTAGCGCTTTACAGCGTGTTCACATTCACAGCTCCTCCACTGAACTAGCACTTTACAGCGTGTTCCCATCCACAGCTCCTCCACTGAACTAGCGCTTTACAGCGTGTTCACATTCACAGCTCCTCCACTGAACTAGCACTTTACAGCGTGTTCCCATCCACAGCTCCTCCAGTGAACTAGCGCTTTACAGCGTGTTCATATTCACAGCTCCTTCACTGAACTAGCGCTTTACAGCGCGTTCACATTCACAGCTCCTCCACTGAACTAGCGCTTTACAGCGCGTTCACATTCACAGCTCCTCCACTGAACTAGCGCTTTACAGCGCGTTCACATTCACAGCTCTCCACTGAACTAGCGCTTTACAGTGCGTTCACATTCACAGCTCCTCCACTGAACTAGCGCTTTACAGTGCGTTCACATTCACAGCTCCTCCACTGAACTAGCGCTTTACAGTGCGTTCCCATCCACAGCTCCTCCACTGAACTAGCGCTTTACAGCGTGTTCACATTCACAGCTCCTCCACTGAACTAGCGCTTTACAGCGTGTGCCCATTCACAGCTCCTCCACTGAACTAGCACTTTACAGCGCGTTCACATTCACAGCTCCTCCACTGAACTAGCGCTTTACAGTGCGTTCCCATTCACAGCTCCTCCACTGAACTAGCCCTTTACAGCACGTTCACATTCACAGCTCCTCCACTGAACTAGCGCTTTACAGCACGTTCACATTCACAGCTCTCCACTGAACTAGCGCTTTACAGTGCGTTCCCATCCACAGCTCCTCCACTGAACTAGCGCTTTACAGCGTGTTCACATTCACAGCTTCTCCACTGAACTAGCACTTTACAGCGTGTTCCCATCCACAGCTCCTCCACTGAACTAGCGCTTTACAGCGTGTTCCCATCCACAGCTCCTCCACTGAACTAGCACTTTACAGCGTGTTCACATTCACAGCTTCTCCACTGAACTAGCACTTTACAGCGCGTTCACATTCACAGCCCCTCCACTGAACTAGCGCTTTACAGCGTGTTCACATTCACAGCCCCTCCACTGAACTAGCGCTTTACAGCGTGTTCCCATTCACAGCTCCTCCACTGAACTAGCGCTTTACAGCGTGTTCCAATCCACAGCTCCTCCACTGAACTAGCGCTTTACAGCGCGTTCACATTCACAGCTCCTACACTGAACTAGCGCTTTACAGCGTGTTCACATTCACAGCTCCTCCACTGAACTAGCGCTTTACAGCGCGTTCACATTCACAGCTCCTACACTGAACTAGCGCTTTACAGCGCGTTCCCATTCACAGCTCCTCCACTGAACTAGCGCTTTACAGCGCGTTCCAATCCACAGCTCCTCCACTGAACTAGCGCTTTACAGCGCGTTCACATTCACAGCTCCTCCACTGAACTAGCGCTTTACAGTGCGTTCCTATCCACAGCTCCTCCACTGAACTAGCGCTTTACAGCGTGTTCACATTCACAGCTCCTCCACTGAACTCGCACTTTACAGCGTGTTCCCATCCACAGCTCCTCCACTGAACTCGCACTTTACAGCGTGTTCACATTCACAGCTCCTCCACTGAACTAGCGCTTTACAGCGTGTTCACATTCACAGCTCCTCCACTGAACTAGCACTTTACAGCGCGTTCACATTCACAGCTCCTCTACTGAACTAGCACTTTACAGCGCGTTCACATTCACAGCTCCTCCACTGAACTAGCGCTTTACAGCGCGTTCACATTCACAGCTCCTCCACTGAACTAGCGCTTTACAGCGTGATCACATTCACAGCTCCTCCACTGAACTAGCGCTTTACAGCGTGTTCACATTCAGAGCTCCTCCACTGAACTAGCGCTTTACAGCGTGTGCCCATCCACAGCTCCTCCACTGAACTGGCGCTTTACAGCGTGTTCACATTCACAGCTCCTCCACTGAACTAGCGCTTTACAGCGTGTTCACATTCACAGCCCCTCCACTGAACTAGCGCTTTACAGCGTGATCACATTCACAGGTCCTCCACTGAACTAGCGCTTTACAGCGTGTTCACATCCACAGCTCCCCCACTGAACTAGCGCTTTACAGCGTGATCACATTCACAGGTCCTCCACTGAACTAGCGCTTTACAGCGTGTTCACATCCACAGCTCCCCCACTGAACTGGCGCTTTACAGCATGTTCACATTCACAGCTCCTCAACTGAACCAGCACTTTAGAGCGTGTTCCGATTCACGACTCCTCTACTGAACTAGCACTTTACAGCGTGTTCCGATTCACGACTCCTCCACTGAACTAGCGCTTTACAGAGCGTTACGATTCACGACTCCTCCACTGAACGAGTGCTTTACCAGGCTCTCCTTGCTGTCCAATCAGGAGCGAACAGCGCGTCGACACACCTGATCCCTGTCCAACCAAGCGCGCATAGTGCGTCCGACACCGAGGCTTCACCCCCTCTCAGGGAGCGGATAAAAGACCAGGCTCCCTTTGGAGGTGTCATGTTGTTCGGGTTCGAGTTCGTGTTCATGATCGTGTTGGCATCGGAGCCTGGCTGTGTGTCAGAGCCTGAGGAGGATCATTTGCTTCACCTGCCTCGTTGCCTCCTCGCTTGCTTTTGCCGATCGTGCTGGCGTCTGCCGCTCCACTCCTGGTGCCTTCGTCCTTGATGCCACGTGAATGCTGCGGGTTTGAGTCCCACCACTGAGCCAGATTGTCGAAGACCGCACGAGGCGGAGAGGTCCAAACACAGGCTCTGGTCTCACATTTCCTCGAGCTGGAAGCCTTCAATAAAGACCCGACGGGGTCCATTTCTTTGGGTGTGTGTCTATGTGTTGGCCCGTCTCTTAAGTAGAACTGTTAAGTGCTTTTGCTCATTGTATATTGCCTGCCTGATATTCGGATGACTCTGCCCTTACGTGCTTCCCGCCCCACTTATTATTGTAATAAATTTCCCTATTGTCGAATGTCCCAGCTCGTTCCCTGTCATTTCTTTTATTGGCTTAGCACAGTGCGTGTTGAGAAATGGCGAGACAGTAAATTGTGCATTTGGACCGACAGGCTTTGGTGACCATCCACTCGGGTTAAACATGGTTCGGGCACGGTAACGGCTCGTTCCGCTCGAGGTCTGTCGAGGGTGTCAATTCCCCGGTAGCTTTGCCGCGTGGGTAATTAAGTATATTGAAATTTGGCAATTGACCCTACCCTAGGTGGTCAAATTATTGGCGATTCATGATCCTGTAAGGGACCTGTGCCTTTCGGACTTATCCGAGGGTCACGACCTAAATTCCGGTGTGTTCGGTGGAGCCGACTCTACTGCTCTCTCTAGCGGTCGTGCTCGCCACCGATACCCGGCACCACAACAATACTTCCTCCCGTTCTTTCGCCAGCAATGGTGATCACTGCAATGTTTCTCCTTTGCCCCCTTCCCCTTTGAGATGTATCAGTAGTTTATGATAATGCATGCATACATGGGTGCACCGGGGCACGGTTAAGCAGAGTCATGTGACCCGTCCATGTTCTGTGCTGTGCTGTGTTGTGTCCGTGTCCGAATTAAACCTGTTGTTCCCACTTCAGAGCCTTCGTCCCTGTCTATTGCGTACATTACAGTGGCGACGAGGATGTCTTAGTGCATCTGCATATTGCAAGAATACGCAGTGGGGGATGATTGGGGAGACAATATCGATTGTCTGAAGCAGTACTTTGTGGCAAACAAAATGGACACCGATGAGGACGCTGAAAGGCAGCGAGCTGTATTACTGACTGTATACGGCGCCCCGACGTACAACCTCAAGGCCCAGTTACACCTTGACGTTTTAGCCAGGAATGGCAACGTATAAAAATGCACGTAAAACGTTGGCGTACGCTGAAGTTTTGAGTTTTTTTTTTTAAGTTTTGGTCGTATTCATAACGTGTTGGTCGTATGCATAACGTATTAGTAACGGGCACAGAATGTTTCGTTGTGTTAAAGGTAACTTATACCAACGAATGCTTAGCCTGTTGTTGGCGTTCACAACCTATGCCCAACGATAGTTTAACTTAGTCATAGTGCGCTGCACGTATCGCCGACGAACTCGTGGCGTTCTCTGTTAAAAACCTGCCGCTCGCCGATTTAAATCATAACCGCCTGAAAATCGGAAGTGTCAACATCGCAGTCACACCTTGACGATTTAGCCAGCGTATGCCGACCTATGAAAAATGTGTCTAAAACGCTGGGACACGTCGAATACGGTATAGGTAAGTTGTGTATACGTTAGGAGCACAATGAAAAACAATGAAGTACGCTGGCATATTACGTGGTACGTCTCGTACGTCGTGAAATTTCAAGCATGCTGAAAATTTTACGACGTACTCGACGTACGGCTCACAAGTTCCGCATACGCTGGCGTAAGTTCTCGGCACGCTCCGCAATCGTTTACACACGTCGGCCACACGTTACTTGTAAGTCGAAACACGTCGAGGTAATGTTTAGCATACCTGAAACTTAATTTTTAACCTACGAGTAGTGTGCTTTAAACCTATGAGTAGCGTGCTTTGAACCTATGTGTAACGTATCTCAAATGCACATTGGCGTATGTAGACGAATTTGATTGACGTCTTCCGGACGACCACAGAACTTACTGAACGTGTTTCTAACTTACAGCTACCGTATATTGGCGTATTGGCAGCATTTAGGGGAATTGGTATATACAAATGGGCTTCACAGGAGGAACCCATCAGTGTTCCAGACTCCATGTTGAGTAGATGTCAATGTCAGTAGCAGTGGCAGTAGCAGTAGTAGTAGTTCGAGAGAATTTAGTGATGTCGATGTTATTCGTAGTAGTAGTAGTAGTTCGAGAGAATTTAGTGTTGTCAATGTTAGTAGTAGTAGTATTAGTATTAGTAGTAGCAGTAGTAGTGGCAGTAAGTTCGAGAGAATTTAGTGATGTCGATGTTTGTAGTAGTAGTAGTAGTAGTAGTTCGAGAGAATTTACTGATCTCGATGTTGGTAGTAGTAGTAGTAGTACTTTCAAGTAACGTGTTGCAAAGTGTGAACAACGTTCGTGTAGCGTGCTTACAAAACGTTACTCATAGGTTAGAAATAAGTTTCGGGTACGCTAAACATTACCTCGACGTGTTTCGACTTATGAGTAACTTACAAGTAACTTGTTTCAACGTGTGTCAACGATCGCATAACGTGCCTACAACTTATGGCCAGCGTAGCGGAACGTGTGAGTCATACGCCAGCATACTTCGTAAAATTTCAAGCATGAAAAATTCGAGGAAAACCCAAAAGTTCAATGTTTAAAGCCAGCGTACTACCACTTATGGCAGTGTTTTTCAGCGTGGTCTTAACACATACAAAACTTACCCATAACGTATTCGACATGTACCAGCGTTTTACACAAATTTTCCAAAAATCGGCATAAGCTGGCTAAAACGTCAAGGTGTGACTGGGCCTTCATCAAAGATCTTCTTGCGCCAGTCAAACCTTCTGACAAGTCGTATGAAGTGCTCGTCAATCTCGTGAAAAGACATTATCACCCGGTAAGATCGTCTCGAGATATAAATTTTATATCCAACATCGTCCAATATGGTCAGTCAGCATTTGAGTTTGTGGCTATTTATGCCGATTTGTCGAACATTGTGAGTTTACAGATAAACTCGAAGAGATGTTACGTGATTTCTTTATAAAAAAGCATCATTAACGACTCAATTATTTGGAAATTCCCTACTGAATCCGACTTCAATTTGGCCAAAGTCATGGAAATAGCCACTGCGTGTATGCAAACTGTCGAGAGCCTGCTTGTGATCTCTAACAAGTCAAAAGTTATCCAGCAGGACCCATCGCTTAACAAGGTAACCTTTGGCTACAAGCAAAAGTGTTTTACAAGCCACCAAATTCACCTCCACCTCCTGACATTTCTGAATCCACCCGGAAGGTTGGGGTAACTTGTTGGCATTATGGTGGTTATCATCAAGTTTTTCAATGTCAGTACAGGAATTATACCTGTGACAACTGTGATAAACGGAGACACTTGAAGTGTCATTGGTCTCAATCCAAGTCGAAGAACTTGTCTCCTTATCACATTGGGGTGAACCCTGATGCAGCGGACGATAGGTCACAGAGCACAGCCTACAGCCGAGAGTCAAGTGAGGAACTTCATGAGGTTTTCTCTGTTGGAACAAAGAGCTTCGATGCTCCAATTATAGTTGATGTAACAATCGATAAGATCCTGATAAGGATGGAAGTTGATACCGGCGCTTCCAGATCAATTATGAGCGAGAGCAAATTAATCTCCATCTGCCCTCCAGCCTGTATCTACTGACTTGAGAACATACACCAAGGAGGTGGTTCCTGTAGTTGGCTCAGCTAACGTAACTGTAGGATATGGAAACAGCACTCATGTCCTTCCACTACAGATAGTGCGTGGAGAAGGACCAACCCTCTTAGGCCAAGATTGGTTCGGAATAATCAGATTTAATTGGAGTGATATTGTTACGAATTTGGAAGCCTTGTGCACACAGACAGACAGCCGTCCCCGTAGCTTAGTTATTTCGATAAGTATGTGTTTCTAGTTAGAATCCATCCCCTGTGTCTAATGGGAATGAAGTGTACGTGCGCTGCGCAGTTATCTGATAGATAGGATTTTTACATCACCTTCACTGACAACAGCACCTTCGTTCCATCCTGACGCCATAACGCTCACGGTGGGCGGAGTTCAAAAGGGCCTGGCCTCTCTTTCGCCCAATCAGGGAGATGCGAGCGAGTTCCCCGGCGGTCGGCCAATGAGCACAGCCCACGCAGGACCATATTGCTCTCCCTGTTTGAGGGGCGGTCCACTGTGACGCCCCCCCGACCAATCACGGGGATGACCGATTTCCCCCGGCGAATGAGGGGCGCAGTGATGTGAGACATGCCCCCCCCCGAGTCCGGGGGGAGAAGAAATAGACAGACGGCGCGGTCATCGAGTCAGTCTACGCTGGTTCTTCTGGTTGCGTCCTGCCGCTGAGTCTACGCTGGTTCTTCTGGTCTCGTCCTGCCACTGGGTCTACGCTGGTTCTTCTGGTCTCGTCCTGCCGCTGAGTCTGCGCTGGTCTCATCTTGCCGCTGGGTCTGGTCTGATCTCATCTCGTCGCTGGCGCTGGTCTGAGTCTGGCTGCCCTGGTCGCCTAAGCACGACACATCTGCCCCCCTACAAACCTGCCGGTAATGTTCAAGCCGAACGTGCTGTTCAGATCATCAAGAATGGTCTAAGCCATGTCAAGGAAGGCTCCATTCAATCTCGTCCAGCTCGTGTGTTGCTCAACGACCGCACCAGACCACATCAAACCACCGGTCGCTCACCTGTCAAGCTTCTGATGGGTCGTGAATTAACAACACGGTTATCATTAGTGCACCCGGACGTAACGGTCCAGGTCGAAAATAACAAGTATCAACAGATACATCATAACGACCAAACGTCTGGATACCGCAACTTCCAGATCAATGATCCTGTGTACGTGTTGAACTCCGGATGTAGAACCAAGTGGTTATCTGGCATCATTATCGATAACATTGGTGAGATGATGTTTCTTGTGAAGTTGTGTGATGGTAGATGTATGCGTAAACATGTTGACCAACTCAGGTTACGTTGTGGGCAGCCAAACATTGAACCGGCTCAAGTGCCTTTGTCACCCACTCCTGTATAAACACCACCTGCGTGTGAACCTGAGGTGTTTCCTCATGAAAGCTTTTCACCCATCAATGTACCTGAACTCCTTCCCGACCCTGTACCCCCTTATTGAGAAGCCCACAGCAGTCGCAAGCAAGGACAGCCCTCCACTAGCCCTAAGATCAGCTCGTGTCTGTAAACCTCCTGAGCGTCTTGATTTTTTTTAAAAGGAGGGCGGGGGAGGGGAAAGATGAGATGTATCAGTAGTTTATGATAATGTATGCACACATGGGTGCACAGGGGCGTGGTTAAGCAGAGTCATGTGACCCTCCCATGTTCTGATGCTGTGCTGTGTCCGTGTCCGAATTAAACCAGTTGTTTCCACTTCACTCTTCGTCCCTGTCTATCGAGTACATTACACCCTTCTAATACATATCCTTTGCCCCCTTTTTGCCCCCCACTGTTGTGCTGGATTAACAGCTTTATGAGCCTTTTCCTTCGACGACTCGCTCAGGCCATGTTGTAAAACCGTCGGACAAACAGAATCCTTCATTTGCCTCGATTGTGTGTGTGTGTGTGTGTGTGTGTGTGTGTGTGTGTGTGTGTGTGTGTGTGTGTGTGTGTGTGTGTGTGTGTGTGTGTGTGTGTGTGTGTGTGTGTGTGTGTGTGTGTGTGGGGGGGGGGGGGTTGCGATGTGTGAGTTTTTTATTACTGTTGTTATTACTAGTGCGGGCCCGTACGTGTGGGCCCGTACGTGCAAAAAAAAGAAGAAGAAGAATTGCGACGTCAATGGTGACGTCATAGCACCGTGTCCTGTCATTGGTTGGCAAATAAATGTCCGTAACTTGGGAACCGCTTGTCTGATTAATATCAAACCCTGA
>NC_140964.1:82241916-82266916 GCF_056783735.1 Eptatretus burgeri | reverse complement strand
ACGCCACGGGCCCACCGCCACCTGTTGAAGCTGCCTGAACCACACCGATGCGCATTGCCTCACGAACCTTGCCACAGCGCGGGAACTCATCGCGAACGAAGCGCGGGAACTCATCGCGAAAGCTGATATGGCTCTCGCCGCTCCTGGAGCGCACCTCATCGCCGCAGGCAGCAACGAACGGTGGCTCCCGCTGCATCGACGCGGCCCCCGCCGCCAGCGCCTCGCCCTCGGTATTCGACGAAGGTCTCGAAGAGAGCACTGGCACATCTGGAGGCACGAACCGGAACCCGTTCCGACCCAAAAGGGTCCGGCTCGCCGAGCCCGGCTCCTGCTCCGGCTCGCCGGCATCATCATGCCCCGGCTGCAGGCTGATCTCCAGGTCACTGGGGTCCTGCTGCGGTGCCCCATCGCTCCCGGTGCGCTCGTGCTGCGGTGCCCCTTCGCTCCCGGTGCGCTCGTGCTGCGGTGCCCCTTCGCTCCCGGTGCGACCGTGCTGCGGTGCGCGCTCTCGTCCCGCACCGCTAGGCGTGCGAGCACCCTGCGGCACTTGAGCCATCGCGCGGACTTGCGCGGTCACCGGTGTCTGCTCGATAGATGAAACAGTCGCGATCGCCGAGTCGAATGTGATGTCGGTCAATGGCTGCTCGCAGACAATGTCAATGGCTGCTCGCAGACCAGAAATAAAATGATCTCTGAACCGTGCTGGATGCTCCTCTGCCGTGAATTTGCACGGCACAGCCGAATGCGATGCGCGGCCAGCACGAGTGGACTCAACTCGACACCCGATCCGTGCCTCGCTCACTTCCCCCCCCCGCCACTGATCTTGTCATTTCCGGATCAATCGCAAGCAGGGTTCGACGCGGGACGGAAGGATCGCCTCGCACACCGCCATCTATGACCGTAACAATGGGCGATGACCCTCGGCCCACACACCGCAGACGACCTCGAGAGCCCAGACCGCCGTCCGAGTGACTGCATTGCCACGCCGCCCACGACCCGCGCCGCAGACCGTGCGCATGGCCGTGCGTGCCTGGCCTATCGCGATGACCCCTAGACCATCTGCTGTGTCCCGACCATCGAGACCTCGGATATTCTCCAGAGCTTGCGCGACGTCCAACGCCGCGTTCGAGCCGAAACGCGTATCCTCGACAAAACGAACAAGAAAATGAACCAAATGAACGAACGTTGCCCACTCGACGTGGCCGAAGTAGATTCCGACGAAGGCGGGCACGCGTACGTTTGCCATGCACCGACCCTTTGCCATGTTCGCGCCGGCGAGACCTTTGGCTCCGTAGCCTGGAACCGCACGGGTCATTTGCCGCCCTTACACACGTCGATCCGCCGATCCTCGTCGCCACTGTACTGTACTGGGTTGGGAGATGCTTAGCAGGCAGACACGAAGCGGAGGAACAGTCGAGCCGGGCTGTGTTGCACGAGTGCGAGCCAGGGCGTACTGTGCCCGCGGCTCTCCTTTATTCCGTACGCGGTACACTCACGAGCCGGCCGACTCCAGTATTACTACCACGCCTCAGACGGCGTGCACACCTCATATCCCTCGCCGAACCCCACGGCCACTCCTCCAACCATCACGCCCATCATGCATCATCATCATGCCCCTCCCCGCGGGCATGACTACACCACACAAACAACCACACAGGCCGTTCCTTCGCTCTCATAAACGATGACTGGATTGGGAGATTGTGTTTATCTATAAATGCGCATAAGAAATTGAGAAATTATTAGAATAGAGTGCAGTCATCACTATCCAGAAGTAGTGCGTGCCCGTACGGAATGTTTACATCATTCCACGGATTATCGCTTTCGTTGAAGTAACAACTGCTGTGATACTTACACACACAGAGTGAATTAAAATCCATATTAAAATCAAGTTTACCTCCCTGTCTTTGCTTGCCATGACATTCGCTGCCATTGACCATTGCCACTCCTACTTCACGGTGAGGTGATAGGGTAGGATTTGTAGGAGACCTGAAAATACAGTGTCATTAGGTATTCCATGTTCGAATTGTTTCAGTTTGAAAATAGTTAAAAAAATATTTTGCAAAGCATACCACCAAAATGAGATGTATTTCGTTGGCAAGCACGTTGTGTAGAGCTGAATTCCTTCACACTTCCAAAGGCCACAACGTTTTGACACTTAAAAACAAAAAAAGTTATGCACTTTTTTTGATAAATTATTTTACGGAACAATTTTTCTTCAATAAATAAATAATGATAAAAATTGTCTCCATGTACACACCTTTATCTCGTTAGCACCTCTTCATAAACAACATTACTGAGGAAACGGCGCTTCTTTGTTTCCTCGTCCAGGGCAAGAATGCGGAGACTGCTGGATCTGCCAACGTTTTGATAAATTATTAGTTTTAATGGCCAATTATTCAATTAGCGCCAACGTATTTTGCTTTTTCGCAAGGAAAAACACAAAGAGAAGAGAAAAGAAAAAAGACCCGTAAGGCAAACGCGGCTGAGGTTCTCTTCCCCATCGGCCACGCCTACGCAGAAACGTGTCCTGTCATTGGTTGGTAAATAAATGGCTATAACTTGGGAATCACTTGTCCGATTAATATCAAACCCTGAAAAGGCACATCCTCAGGTCCCCAGCAATATACCTGGCAAGTTTCAATTAGATCGGACCAGTGGTTGTTGAGAAACAGCGGTCACAGACACAGACACAGACACAGACACAGACACAGACACAGACACAGACACAGACACAGACACAGACACAGAAACAGAAACAGAAACTGCTGGAATTATAGACAGATTACTACTGTGAGTGTTCACGTAAATTGTTCATTTGTTAATTTTCATTCTGAAGGAGAGATCTAATGTAAAGTAGTTCCTGCGGCTTGATCTGGATCGCGCGAGATCTCGCGAGACCCGGGATTCTGCTTCAGCCTGGAATCAAAGCCAGTCTCTTGCAATGTTGCCGGCGATAGCTCGCTCACTCTTCGCGAAGGACACCGTGGGATGTTTAACGGCCACCAACTAATTCCGGTCGATGGGATGTTTGTTTTCTCTGATGATGATGATTATCCACATCGACTCTTTTGCTCCATACTCCTTTTTGATTATCATGAGTTCTATAATCTATAAGTCTGTGACAGACATCACCTCGGGGAAAAATTATGGTCGCTTCCGTCGGTTTTTTTTTTTGTCTTGATGTGTTGGCTCGTTCCGTTCGTCATTTCGCCTTCTCATTTTTTTAAAACTTTTTTTTTTTAATGACTGCCTTCCTGTGATAAATATTGTTAAAGAAAGTTTACAAAGAATGAAAAGACATCCGAATAGTTTCAAACGTTTTAAAAATTACTCTTAAAATACGTAATGAAAGCGAAGTCCACAGATGATTATCTTCTTCCTCTTATACTTCGGCTTCTTCTTCTTCTTCACATTCCAGTCACCCTCACTGTGCAGCTCGCCATCATGGCGTTGCCCAACGTCGGACATCGTCCGGGCTCTTTGAAGCAACAAAACAAGTCGCACAAGCACGGGAAGCATCGCTCTAAAGGAGATATCGACAGGGCGAATTGCGGTAAGCCTCTTGGTAGTGAACGTACCGTGTTCGTTTAAGCAGGTTTGGTCCCTCACGACCATTGTGGTGGAACACGTGGTCCAGAGCATGTCGTTTTCTTCGCTCTTGCCTCAGCTTTAAACATTTGCAATCGTTGCTTTGTATTTCATTATATCATTTATTATTATTGTTCGCTTTTTGAACGTGATTACGCTTTGAGAAGTGGAAGCAAGTGGGACTCTGTTCTCCGTTGACACGTGTTTAATGGCGTCGAGAGCTCACGTTTCACACACAATCGTTGGAAACCTTGGCCGTAGATTGGAGTACAGAAACCATTCGTTCGAGGGAGATTAATGTAATATAGTTTTTCTCCGTTCTAACTGATTTTATATAACGGGTTGAGTTGTGAATTCTCACAACATTGATCTGTGCACGGGGGAGAGTGATTGGCTTCTTTGTGAAAGTTTAAACGTTACCGTACTCTAACCCCAATGTGGCACACTCTAATCCTGTGTTACCGTACTCTAACCCCAATGTGGCACACTCTGCATGCCATGGATACTTGGTTGGTTTCATTGTCCCCTCTTCGAGGGATTCGTTTAACATAATAAACGCCCTGTGGCCCGTCTCGGGCCCCCTGGGGGCGTGTTGCGTTAGCAAGCGGCTTGCTAGCGCTCTCCAAGCCAATCGTTTCGTACGAACCGCTTTGCAAGCCGCTCGGCAAACGGAGCAAGTGAGGTGCTTCGTCACGTTACCAAAAATGGCCGCCGTATTCTTTTTCAAAACGATGCGGCAACCAATTAAATGTTAAGCAGCATATATATATATATATATATATATATATATATATATATATATATATATATATATATATATATATATATATATATATATATATACACACACACACACACACACACACACACACACACACACACACACACACACACACACACACACACACACACACACACACACACACACACACACACACACACACACACACACACACACACACCCTCATTATTGCAAAGTTCATTTTGTACTTTACTTGTTAATTTACTTTTCATCCGAATTCTTCAACATGTAAAACCCCTCTCCGAAATACACAGCGAGGTGTATAGATACGCTTGGCAGGGCGCTCCTCTTTCTGAGTCCTCTTTTTTTTTTTTTTTTTTTTTTTTTTTAATGCCTCCGGCACCCTTGGTGCCGTAGGCATTATGCTTCCTGGTTGTCCGTCCGGATTTTCGTTTACGCGATAACTCAAGAAGCAATTGTAGAATTTCATCAAACTTTGTACAAAGGTAAAGTTAGACAGGGCAATTCACTGATTAGATTTTGGGCCAGATGTGATAAAGGTCAAGGGTCAAATATGTCAATACTCAAGTGTTTGTGCGTTAGAGCGGAGGCATACCCGTCGACTGCATGCAATCGAATTACTCTAGTTTTTATTTTTATTTTTTTACTCCCCTACCGGTTCACTGGAGGGGACTATAGGTTTGCTGTCCGTCTGTCGCACCTGTAGTTTTTCAGACTTTTTGCCATACCCTTTAACATATTCAACTGAAATTTGGTCCATGGCCTTATTACCTCTGCCACCGAAGGTGAAGGAGGTTTTCACCCCTTTCTGTCTGTCTGTGTACAGGATATCTCAAAAAGTTGTGGACAAGTTCGGTGTGTGATAAGGACAAACTGATTAGATTTTAGTAAAGATCTGGATCCGGATCTGATAAAAAAATTTCTATGTGATTCTTCACCATTGAGAGGGAGAAACCGATATATAGCACGATATCTCAAAAAGTTGTTGACTGATTCAGAGGAAACTTGGTGGACAAGTTGGGCGTTTGACAAGGAAGAATTCATTCGATTTTGGTGAAGATCCGGATCCGACGACGAGAATAAAAAAAAGAGAGTCTTCACCATTGAGATGGGTCTAAACTATATATAGCATGATATTTGGAAAATGTATTGGGACAGATATGTTCTTGTGCATCAGGCATTGAGTGGCAGAGGTATGCGCTCTACCAAGTGCCCTTCTAGTTATAAGTTACAGAACAATTTCGAGTTTCAGGGAGTTTCGCCAATTTGTACCCTTTTTGGACCGATAAAATATCACGTCGGAAGGGGGCATGTATTGCGAACCAATTCTCGCTCTTGTTGAAAATGGGCTTGGGCTCATTCCCTGTCATTTCAGCCAGGGGTTGCGGTGACCCCCTCGGATTTTCCTGAAAAAATTCTCAAAGCTACCTTAACATATATGAGGAAGGTTTGCCAAGTTATAGCTCAAAATTCCAAGTAGTGTCCAAGATATGGCTCTACAAACACCCTAGGGGTGTTTCAATTCTGGCAGTCGTGAGTTGCAGATTTGTATCTGAAGCATTTTTGGAGGGCTCTAAATTCCAGTTTTACAAACAGAGTTCTGAAAATTCACACAAATGGTGTCTATTAGTGAGGCTTTCAGAATCTGACATAAAAAATGTTCTACTTAAAATACTTTTTAAGATAAGTACTCTCAAAAGTAGTGATTTGTAACATGCAGTCAAAAAATTGGAGTTTTCAAATTGCTGCCAACAGTCAGTTTATTAATCATGAAGAATTTTGTTGCCTGATTTACATAATCTTGTGACTGGATCATTTACACAAGAAAACCGAAACCTTTTGGAGCAAAATATTGGGTGCTATAGGTGTCTGAACTTTGCTCCAGACTCAACGACACTGAAATTTACCCCGGTTTTACCCCAATTATTCACCATGTTGACAGTTACACAGCTCTTTTAAATGTTTGTCACTTAAAAACACATACATAGGCAAACTGTGGTAGAAAATTCAAGAGTTGCTCTCAATCCCTTCTATTTTTAAAAAGGCTCACTATTTAAAAAAAACAAACATGTTCAATGAAAGATGTGGAATAAAAGCAATAGGTGTGCCTTTGAAGTGGAAGCCATGCCAAACATTCATAAGTTGGCACCACATTCATCAAATTGTTGTGTTTTTTTGGTCAGAACATGTATGTGGTTTCTTTAATTTGGCTCACATTTTAAAAAAGGATATATTTTAGTTTAAAGCCACCGCCAATCTCAACTACAAATTAAGATGCATCATGTGATCATAATAATCACCATTATAAATATTCATTTGCATATCTAATTGTTTATATACTTAGTGTACATTGTACGAAAGTCTACATCCATTTGTAAATGTAGGTACAATATCTGATTCAACTTTTTTTTTTTCATAATTTCATATCAAATTGTTTTGACAAATGTACTTGGATCCATTGTACAAAGTGAACAGTGATTACTTTTATAATTGCCAGGATATAATAAAATGTAACAATGAGCATTGGCAGTTACTACAGGGCTGTGTATTAGGTTAAAGCTTAAATAAGATATTGTGCTTCATGCCTAACTTTGGAAATTATTTTGGTACACTTCTTTAAGCTCCACCAAACTGATTTATATATTGTTAGATTCCACTGAAGTCATACTTCCTTACAACATCTTTATTTTTTCTATGTTTGTTCGTAAAAATTTTATTTTAAAAAAAATAGCTTTTGGGACTGCAGAATCATTAGAAATTGATGCATTAAAAAAAAATTCGTTTAAAAATAGAAGGGATTGAGAACAACTCTTGAATTTTCTACCATAGTTTGCATATGTATGTGTCTTTAAGTGACACACATTTAAAAGAGCTGTGTAACTGTCAACATGGTGAACACTTGGGGTAAAACTGGGGTAAATTTCAGTGTCGTTGAGTCTGGAGCAAAGTTCAGACACCTATAGCACCCACGATTTTGTTCCAAAAGGTTTGTTTTCTTGTGTAAATGATCCAGTCACTAGATCATGTAAATCAGGCAACAAAATTCTTCATGATGAATAAACTGGCTATTGGCAGCAATTTGAAAACTCCAATTTTTTTGACTGCATGTTACAAATCACTACTTTTGAGAGTACTTATCTTATAAAGTATTTTAAGTAGAACATTTTTTTATGTCAGATTCTGAAAGCCTCACTAATAGATACCATTTGTGTGAATTTTCAGAACTCTGTTTGTAAAACTGGAATTTAGAGCCCTCCAAAAATGCTTCAGATACAAATCTGCAACTCGCGACTGCCAGAACTGAAACACCCCTAGGGTGTTTGTCGGGCCATATCTCGGACACCACTTGGAATTCTGAGCTATTACTTGGCAAACCTTCCTCGTATATGTTAAGGCAGCTTTGAGAATTTTTTCAGGAAAATCTGAGGGGGTCACCGCAGAATTTCATTTTTTTTTGGCTGATTTGACACAGAATGACCCTTTGTCCACTTCGCATTTATTTCTCATCTGAGCACATACAAGATGATCAAGATTTTCTGATCCCACATTCAAATTGTATATCTTGTATTGATTTGTCCATTTTCTGCTCATGTCCTTGTAATTTGTGGGGAAAAAAAAACAATCTAAATTTCTGACATTTTCCTGTTTGTGATACATGTGCAAGCTTTTCAATTTTCTCATTCAAAAAATACAAATATGGACGAATGTGCTGTAAATTTGCTTACAATTTCTACAGGCCGCGTCGAAGTGAAAACTCTGACAAAAAGAATAAAGAAGGAACTACGAAAGAAGGATCGTCGACATCGAGCCAAGACTATCAGGCAAAACAAGCGAGATGCGGTGGGTTTCATTTTTTTGTTGTTGTTGTTGTGCTTATGGTTGTGATGCCTCTTTTCCAATGGTACTGATGCCATGTTGTTTGGATGCAGGTGCTGATGGAGAAAAGGAACCTTGGTGGGCGTGATGCTCCACCGCATCTCATTGCTGTTGTCCCATTGCACGGTGCGGTGAGCTTCCTCCCAAGCCTGGCACTGCTGCGTACATGTCAGCCGGAGGTTGTTTTATCCGAAGACCCCCAACACCCTCACCTCTTTGGCCTGTTTCTCCCACGTCTCAAGCAGCGATTCTCTGTAATCGGGTTAGATGGAAGTATGAAGAAATTATTTTTGCTCAAACTTGATTACAATCAAGTTTCCCTGATGTTTTCCATTCAGGGCTTTGGATGCGAAAGCATGCTGTCCTTTGAATGGTATATTAAACTGGATTTTTGTTTTGCTTGAATGTACAATATTAAAGAAAGGGTGTGCAGGAATGCATTTGTGCTGATAACAAAATTGTAAATGCCCCATGTCATTATGGACTCTCTGATATCATGATATGGCAAGTGATGCTGAGGGAATAATCTCTTGGCAGGAGCTGGAGAGTCATTCAATTATTGTGCTAAGGATGAGTGCGCTCCTTTTGTGAGAGGAACCCTCTTGTACATTGTACCATTGTGGACCTTTGTTCTGAATTTGTTTCTGAGAAATTATTTGATCGTACTTTAGGTATTGTGTGATGAAAAATACATTTGACCTGCTCTTGGTGCCCACCTTCTTTCTATCGCCAGGTGACTTGCATGCTATCCTGGATGCTGCTAAAGTAGCTGATACATTGTTGCTGCTGTTGCACCCACTTGAAGTGTGCGATGCCACCGGCGAGCGTGTGCTTTCCTGCATATTTGCACAGGGCCTCCCAAGTTATGGTAAAAGGCAGTACATACCATTTTCATTACCATGATTTCTGTGGGTCTGTTGGGCAATACATAGCAATATGGGCTTTGTTAGTTTTGTTACCAAGTTTTATGAGCGTCGTCTTGTGGGTTTATCAAATTTAGCATTGCTTATGGATGGTTGGTCATGAAATGATCTCTGTGTGAGTATCATGTTATCGACTTCTGTTTTGGCTTTCCACAAATGAAGGCTTTTTTTTGTTTGTTGGATTCGATATATATATATATATATATATATATATATATATATATATATATATATATATATATATATATATATATATATATATATATATATATATATATATATATATATATATATATATATATATATGAGATATCCCTTATTGTCAGGTTTTTCGTGTGTGTGTGTGTGTGTCTGCAACGCGAGGCTCCACAGCACGAACCAGCAAACCGATTTCGATGAAGCTTTGCCAACAGGTGGAATATATACTGGGAATGTGCACGTTTGACTTTCGTTGCCTAGCAACCACCCGTTGCTGTGCAGCGGCTGAAAAACCGCGTACAGTATTTTCAATACTTGTCCTTCAGTTTTGAATGTAGAGAAACGAGACTTCGGAATTAAACACTTCGAGATATTGCGAAAATTTTACTCGAGCCGATTTTTGATTGAGGTTTTATTTTTCAAATGGTAGTCCTTCAAAAATCGGGTGTCTATGTACCGTCATTTAAGGTGTGTATACAGTGTTTGTAAGGAACTTCGCCGTCGTTCCACCTTTGATCTCTCCTCGATCCAAACGTTATTGACCAGAGTGAAAAGGATCCAAAATAAATGGAATCACCGGCATTTCTGTCTTTATGGATTTCTAATAATATGTTTGTTTATTTACCGAAAACGATTTCACAACCCACAAACCACCTTCAATTATTTATTTATTTACCGAAAACAATTCCACGATCCACACACCACCTCCAATTATTTATTTATTTTCTGAAAACAATTCCACGATCCACACACCACCTTCAATTATTTATTTATTTACCGAAAACAATTCCACGATCCACACACCACCTTCAACTATTTATTTATTTACCGAAAACGATTCCATGATCCACACACCACCTCCAATTATTTATTTATTTACCGAAAACGATTCCACGATCCACACACCACCTTCAATTATTTATTTATTTACCGAAAACGATTCCACGATCCACACACCACCTTCAATTATTTATTTATTTACCGAAAATGATCAAGACCCACACACCACCTCCAATTATTTACGTATTTACCGAAAACTATTCCACGACCCACACACCACCTCCAATTATTTAAAGTGGGTGTGGCTTATGAAAAATATTGTGTGGCTCAAGAGGTGTGGTCAAACAAGAGCATTGAGAGCTTTATCGGGTTATGTGTGTGTGTGTGTGTGTGTGTGTGTGTGTGTGTGTGTGTGTGTGTGTGTGTGTGTGTGTGTGTGTGTGTGTGTGTGTGTGTGTGTGTGTGTGTGTGTGTCTGTCTGTCTGCAACGTGAGGCTCCACAGCACAAACCAGGAAACCGATTATTTTTCAAATGGTAGTCCTTCAAAAACAGGGTGTCTATTTACCGTCATTTTTTATGAGGAGTGCCAGTTGGCAAAATACGCAATAGGAAAAATCTTGCCAGGCAGAGAAACAATTGTATGTGAACCAATACGTCTTGGCAATGAATCTTCGTCGGTGGATCGATCAGAATGAAAAGCATCGTATCCAGCGCTTCGATCCTAGCGAATCCCTCGTCGCCTACCGGCTTGCTTGTTTTTTGTTTGTTTTTGTATCAAGTATCATGTTTTAAAATGTACATCTTACTATCTCGCCTTAATGGAACAAATGTGGATGTCACCAAAACTCCAAAATTGACACGTGGTGGCAATATCGCTACTTTTGGTGGTAGCCGGTATTACAACTCATCTTCCTTTATTAATTCCACCAATGAAGGTGGACAATTGTCTCTGTCTGTCTGTCTGTCTGTCTGTCTCTGTGAGTGGGATATCTCAAAGTTGTGGACAGGTTCGGTGTGTGACCAGGATGAATTGATTAGCTTTTGGTGAAGATCTGGATCCTGGAATGTTTTTAAATGATTCTTCATCATTGAGAGATGGGGCCAAAAACTGGTACTTTCTCATGCATTGTACGATTTCTCAAAAAGTTAGTCAGATTCCAGCGAAACTTGGTGGAGAGGTTGGGTGTGTGATAAGGACGAATGAAATCTATTTTGGTAAAGATACGGATCCAAGAATGAAATAAAATTTAGAATATATATATATATATATATATATATATATATATATATATATATATATATATATATATATATATATATATAGTAAATCAACCATTGAGAGATGGGGCCAAATAACAGTATATAGCATGATATTTCAAAAAGTTGTGGACTGGCTATTACAAAACTTGGTGGATGAGTTGAGGGTGATGAGAACAAGCCGATTCGATTTTGGTTCAGGTTCGGATGCAGATCCGGCCCATCAGTGGGATATAAAACGTAAACTGTTCACCCTGGAGGAGATATGCACTCTCCTGAGTGCTGTTCTCGTCTTGTGCTACGGAGGAGAAGGTGTGCTGAAAAGTGTCTGCTGCTATTGATCATGTGGGGTTTGCACAATGTTTTGATATCAATTGTCTAAATTTATATCCCCCCCCCACCCACGTCATATTTCATGAATGAAAGGTTACCTTGTTAAATATGATTTTCTGTGTCACATTTGTGATTTTTGTTGAGGTAATGCCAATTCTCAGCCTTCTGCTCTTTGCTGCCTCACTTGATCCATCTTGCCTGTCCCTCTAACATTCCATTGCCAAAGTGCTTGCG
Source organism: Eptatretus burgeri (assembly GCF_056783735.1). Lineage (NCBI taxonomy): Eukaryota > Metazoa > Chordata > Myxini > Myxiniformes > Myxinidae > Eptatretus > Eptatretus burgeri. The sequence continues at coordinate 82,254,963 of NC_140964.1, read as the reverse complement.
ACTCCTGGTGCATCGGCCATTCCGCCGAAGCGTCGCTCTGAAGCCCGTAGAAGTATTACTCACTATATGGATCGACGCTTTCCTGGCACACGGCCACCACTGAGCCTCGATTCGGAAATGGATGCTGTGCTGTTGCTGCGTCAGGCATGGGAGCAGCGAAGGCGTCGCCTGTCCTTGCGCCATGCTCGGCCTTACCTTTTGGCCCATCATGCTGAGTTTGAGTCTGGAACTGAGCCTGGAGGTTTAGGAACACTCTTTATAACGGGGTAAATCTCAAAATTATACCAAAATTGCATTTCTGCCTTTTTATAAAATCTTCATTAACCTTGCAAATTTTTGCTTGCTTTCTTGGTTAATGATGAAATAGCTTCCCTCGTTTACTTTATAGACTTTGTAATACATCTGCATGTTGCCGTAGATATGTGCGTGGCTCCCCTCTGGATGTGAACGGCTTGATACACATTACCGGTTATGGAGACTATCAGTTGAGCCAGATCGATGCCCTTGATGACCCACTTCCCTTCAACCCACGCATAATTAGGAAGCATGAAGACATTGCAGTTTCAGCTTTGGAGGTAAAGAACTTTTTATTTTTTTATACAATCTCTCTTGCTCGTGAATGAGCTGTGACACAAATCGCGCACATATACAGACAGATACATGAAAGAACACCACACTTGAAGCCTGGTGTTTGCTTAACAGTTAAGGTGGCTGGTTTAAAATCTTAGGGTCTTGAGTTAAATCCTTGTCTATCATTGAATTAACACAAGGTGGGTTGACTCATCCTGTCATCGTTTGGAGGTCAGCAAAATGAGTACCAGCTTACTGGGAATGGGGGTATTGCATCAGCGGCACAGCCGCACCCCGAGAAGATGTGGTCAAGCAGCCACAGGCTGCATATAAATAAATAAAGCCACACTTGACTTTCACACAAACACAGCCGCTAACATTGGGGGAATTGACGTCACTTTCCAGAGCACTGGGTACCAGCGACGACATGTCATAAAGTTGATATTGCTGGTACCCAGAATTTCATTTCTCTCCACACTCAGCGGAGCAATCGAGGAAGAATTTCCTCCTCCCCATGGATTTCATCCTATGGGGTTTGTTTTTTGTTTTTTGTCTTCTGTGCTATCTCCTTTAAATGCTGAGTGTCAAGTAAGGAAACGGCAGTTATGAACTGCTGACTTCCCAGACTCTGAGCAGATGCTCCAACCATAATGTCAACGAGTTTGGTTATGAACTTGATGGATTCATGTTTTGATAGCTTTGTTAGCCCATTCCCCACACAGCAGAAATGGGGATTTTGCAATTATGTGCATGCGTCCGTGCCTTAACTTTTTTATTACCCTCACCAAAGGAAAGGGTATTGCATTTGGGTCCATTTGTCTGTCTGTCTGTCTGTTCGCACAGAACTTTCGTGTTTTTTTCAGCATCTGCTTGTCTCATCGAGACAATTTTCACCATTGGTGTGACTACTCATGTAGAATGGTTTTTTTTTTTAATGATAATTATGATGTCATAGGTCACGTGGTGTTGTAGCCATATTGGAAAAACTGAAACTTTGGACCTCTATCTCTGAAACCGCACCAAGGAAAAAATTGAAACTTGGCACATAGCAAGTACTCCTCATGGGGAATGAGTGAGTTTTTAAAATATTTTTTTAATGACGTCATAGGGTCCCTCCGTTATGATGTCATTGCATATGTGGAATGCCACATTCGAACAGTATGAACATTTTTGAGGGTCATCTCAGGATAAAATGGTCCACAGAAAATAAACTTATGACAACATTGGTCACGTGATTTGGCAGCCATATCGTTTAAAAAAGAAAAAAAAATCAAAATCTCTGAAGTGGCTGAACAAATCGAGGCGAAACTTTAAAGGTATGACCACCTATCCATGAGGAACAAAAGGTTCACATATGATATCATAGGTCACGTGGTTTGGCAGCCATATTGGATTTACCCTAAAACCTATAAACAAAATACACCACTCAAATTAAGTCCTGGCGAAGGTCTGCAATATCTGCTCTTTTTGTTGTTACAATTTGAGCTTTTGCCATCAAATTTTCAACACACTTTATTATGAGAATATGGAGAAGACAAATGAATAATTTGGTCAAAAGGTCAAAGGTAATACAAAGCAGACAGCCTCTGCCTTTTCAGATGCTTTCAAGTTTAAATTAAGAAATGTTGACTTTTTGAAGTTGACTTGATTTCATCAAATATTTTGATTGAAGCTAAAATCAAATTTATTACTTGTGTGATGCCTGATTATATGTGCATTCTTGCTATTTTTGTCTTGTTAAAAAGGTTGAAGGGGGGGGGGGGGTGGTGTGAGGATCACTGACCCACTTGTAAGCTGGTAATTTCCAACCCACCTGGCAGTTTGTGGTTTGAACATTCTTTTTTGTTTTTATCCAGTTTTATAGTGGTGAAGTATTACCTTTTAAAAGGTTCTTTCTACTGTACGACTGCTAACAGGAGAGTGGTAAAGGAAGGAGTGGAAGTAAAAAGCGCATTGTAGCCACGGTAGATCCAGCCCTGCAAGCTTCACTGATTTCTGAAGCTGTCCACGACCCGATGGATGGAGAGCAAACGTGGCCAACTGAAGAGGAAATGAAAGAGGCAGAAGGTTAGTCACAGTTTTCAGAGTAATATGATTGTTGCAGCTTAGCTATTTTGCCATGGTGTTTCACCAATCTGTTCTTTTTGGGGACAATGCTACAATCACTTTGTGTTATGACATTAGACAGTAAACCCTGAAATATCGTGGGGGGTTGGCTCTGTTCATGGAAAATGACACGATATTTAAAACCGTGATAGTTAAAATCAAAGACCTATGGGGAAAAATGGTGTTAGGTTCTTGGGCTTCGAGGAAATATAGACTAGAGGAAGGTGGGTGGCAACCAAAAATATCCACAATATAAACCTGCTTGATTATGAAGTCTCCGAGGCAGAATAAACGTTCAGAATCACATTAAACATGGCCCCTCCCTTCTGTAAATGTCTCAATCCCCCACCATTCCTCCCCTATTTGTTGCTTAAATAGCTTCATTTTGTAATCTGTGGATTTTATATATATATATATATATATATATATATATATATATATATATATATATATATATATATATATATATATATATATATATATATATATATATATATATATAATTGTTCTGAAGCTGTAGAACCGGAGAATAAATAATGATTGAAAAAAAAAAATCACTTTTCACCATCGCTTCAGGGTCATTCCATGTCAAATCATCAAAGAATCTGCCGTCATCTCTCAGATTTTTGTAAAACTTTGGGAATCAATTGGGACCCATGGAAAACGGCAAGAACTCAAATATTTTTGCTAACAGCCTCTTAATTAGTGAGATACAGACTAACGAACTTTGGACTAATTTGCACGACGTCGCAAATTCAAATGGCCATATCTCTAAAAGTATAACACCGAGAGAGCTGGTTTTGGTGTCATTTTAATGGTATTTTCATGCCCTATGAATTTGTCTGGGCAACATTTTCCTACCTCCAACCACAAAAAAGTTATCACAAAATATAAACTTCAATCGTGAATCCCCAAAAAATGTATCCTTCAAATTTCCTCAAATTCATCCCAGAGGTACCTTATGATGTCAAGAAGCTTCCACATAAATTTTGTGATGGGCACTCCAATAGTTTCTGAGATATGAGCAATAATGTACATGTACGTATGGCATATAGGTTCGAAAATCAGCATTTGTAATGTATTATACAATCATTCTAACCCAGCGATGACAGGGAACGACCATCAATTGCTTTGAAGTATCATATACTTTCATTTTCAACTGGGCCTGAGGGGAAGAAACAAGTGCTGCTGTTGCTGCATTGAAGAGGAAATTGAAAGCCTAAGTCAGGTTGGTGAACATTGTGGACTTGAACTCACTTATTGATTGAATAATACATTACAAATGCTGATTTTCAAACCTATATGCCATACGTACATGTACATTATTGCTCATATCTCAGAAACTATTGGAGTGCCCATCACAAAATTTATGTGGAAGCTTCTTGACATCATAAGGTACCTCTGGGATGAATTTGAGGAAATTTAAAGGATACATTTTTTGGGGATTCACGATTGAAGTTTATATTTTGTGATAACTTTTTTGTGGTTGGAGGTAGGAAAATGTTGCCCAGACAAATTCATAGGGCATGAAAATACCTTTAAAATGACACCAAAACCAGCTCTCTCGGTGTTATACTTTTAGAGATATGGCCATTTGAATTTGCGACGTCGTGCTAATTAGTCCAAAGTTCGTTAGTCTGTATCTCACTAATTAAGAGGCTGTTAGCAAAAATATTTGAGTTCTTGCCGTTTTTCATGGGTCCCAATTGGTTCCCAAAGTTTTACAAAAATCTGAGAGATGACGGCAGATTCTTTGATTTTACATGGAATGACCCTTCAGTGTTATTATTAATGGTGTGCGAGAAACAAGAAAAGGCTGGTGGTGTGAGATAACTCGCAACACGGCTCAAAAAACACAATTGATCAAAATTATACCCAGCGATAACTGAATTGGTACGGAAAGAGCGTCCAAGTATCGAATATCATAAGTTTGAATATCAAATCTCACTGGTTATTACAAAACTTGTTGGACGAGTTTGGGGTGACGGAAACTGATATTTGATATTCAAACGCATCATATTTAAGGGTTTGCTAGAATTCGCCATCAGGGCGAAGTGCGTAGTAAATATGACTTTCATTTGGACGAACTGATGCTGAGGAATGCACTGACTAAATATTTATGTTCTGCAACTTTTATCGAGCAAAGTGCGAATAGCAAACTCCGGTGATCTTCAACTTCATCGACTTTGAAAAAGCATTTTGAGTGTTGATCATGATTAGCTGTTGAGAATACTTCAGATATGGCTTTCCTTAAAAGATAATCATCAGATCGCTCGACTGAAACACAGTCCTTTGTCAAAGTTGTCCAAAAACAAAAGATCCTTTTTGTGTCACTAAGAATTTGGCATGGTTGCATCCTGTCTCCTGCACTCAGAAATGGCAATTGGTTTTATTATGTGTCATGTGGATTCCACAGCATTGATAATTCAGTGGACCAATTGAAGACTGGGAGGTCTTGACTTTATTCATGATATTTGCCTCATAAGTAATAAAGTGTTTATTAATCATTATTGGGGTGGATGAATGGGTCTCGTAACACGACATCCATGAAAAAAAGTGTATTTAGTTATCGATAAACGACTACGTACGTTCACCGGAAATATCGTTTATCCAGAACACCATTCCCGGATAGCACCTCTCTCAATCACTTGGTCCCAACCATTCCGGAAAAAAGAGGGTGTGTGTGTGTGTGTGTGTGTGTGTGTGTGTGTGTGTGTGTGTGTGTGTGTGTGTGTGTGTGTGTGTGTGTGTGTGTGTGTGTGTGTGTGTACATACATACCAGGCGTAGTGGCGTGCGCCTGTAATCCGGCTACTCGGAGGCTTGGGTTGGAGGATCGCTTGATGACGGGAGCTCTGCGCTGGGCCACGCTATGAGAGGGTGTAGGGCATCCCGGAATCATGGCAGAAACCCAATCCTTATCCCTGTGTTGTAAGAGGCGACCAGGGTTGCGTCAGGAAGGGCATCCAACGTAAAACTCTGCCAAATCAGTATGCGGATCATAACGGATGATCCGCTGTGGCGACCCCTAACGGGAGCAGCCGAAAGACGAACAACAACATATATATATATATATATATATATATATATATATATATATATATATATATATATATATATATATATATATATATATATATATATATATATATATATATATATATATATATATATATATATTATGTAAATATGCCTGGTGTTGGCTTAATGGTTAGGGTGGTGTGCTTGGGATCCTAGGATTCTAAGTTCAAATCCTGATCATCTGTTGAATCAATACCAGGTGGGGTTGACTCTACCTGTCGTCCTTCTGAGGTCGGCAAAATGAGTGCCAGCTTGCTGGTATAGTTTCAGAGTGGCGACACGTCCAGGATTGTGCCCAATAGCAAAACGGACTACTTAGGCAGCGTTAACGCTCTGCGCAGAGTATGGTCCCAATGGATGAATGGATGGATATGTAAATATTTTGACGAATTTCCTTCAAATTTTCAGAGGCACTAAAGACTCAAAAGAGAGTCCCAAAGGGCACTTCAGAATATCAGGCTCCTTCATTAGATTGCATGTATGTTTGCAATTTGTGAGGTTTGACATCCTTATCTGTTTTGATAAAGTATTTGACAAAATTTTTCTCTTTATCACAGTCATGTCATTGGTGATTTATTTGTTATTGAATGCCTATGATGAATGTTGTTATCCCTATCTGAATATGACACTGTGGATAAACTCTTTCTGAGGCCTTCAATGATAAATTTTTTTTTGTCATTTCATAAATATCCAGTGCCAAAAAAAGAGGCTTGTATGTGCAGTGCCTTCAGAAAGTATTCACACCCCTTGACTTTTTGTCATTTTGTTGTGTTCCAGCCTGAATTTAAATTGGATTAAATAAAAAAAATAGAAATTGTCACCAATCGACACAAAATATCGCATAATGCTTTAGAAAAATGTGTTTTTAAGATGTATATTTTTTTACAAATTAATCAAAAATGAATTTAGTCAATAAGTATTCGACCCCTTTTCTCTGACACACCAAATTGAGCTCAGGTACATCCAATTTCCTTTGATCATCCTTGAGATGTCTTCAACTTGATTGGAGTCCACCTGTGGCCAATTCAATCGCTTGAACATGTTTTAGAAAAAAAAACACACCTTTCTATATAAGGTCCCACAGGTGACAGTGCGTGTCAAAGCAGAAATTCAACCATGAAGTCCAAGGAACTGTCCGTCGAACTCTGAGATAGAATTGTGAGGAGGCATAGATCTAGGGAAGAGTATAAAACAATTTCTAGAGCGTTGAAAGTTCCCAAGAGCGCAGTGAGCTCCATCATTAGGAAATGGAAAGAATATGGAACTACCCAGACTCTTCCTTGAGTTGGCCATCTGATCATACTAAGCAACCGGGCAAAGAAGGATCTTGGTCAGGGAGGTGACCAAGAACCCAATGACCATTCTGGCATAACTACAAGTTCCTAAGTTGAGATGGGAGAACCTGCCAGAAGGACAACAATCTCTCTCGCACTTCACAAATCTCGGCTTTATGGGAGAGTGGCCAGACGGAAGCTACTCCTGAGAAAAAGGCACATGCCAGCATGCCTGGTGTTTGCAAAAAGGCACGTGAAACAGAGCATGAGGCAAAAGATTCTGTGGTCTGATGAGATTAATATTGCACTCTCTGGCTTGAATGCAAAGTGCTATGTCTGGCAGAGACAGAGCACAGCTCATCACCCATCTAACACCATCCCTACCGTGAAGCATGGTGGTGGCAGCATAATGCTTTGGGGAGGCTTCTCGGTGATGGGGATTGGGAAGCTTGTAAGGATAGATGGCTCAATGAATGGAGCCAAATATAGGTAAATCCTTGAGGAGAACCTGCTTCAGAGTGCAAAAGTCCTTATACTGCGGCAAAGATTTACGTTCCAACAGGACAATGACCCCAAGCATACAGCCAAAGCAACACTGGAATGGCTTCAGAACAAGGACGTGAAAGTCCTTGAGTGGCCCAGCCAAAGCCCAGACTTGAATCCTGTTGAGAATTTGTAGAAAGACATGAAGATTGCTGTTCATTGACACTCCCCATCCAACTTGACAGAGCTTGAGCACATCTGCAAGGAAGAATGGGAGAAAATCCCCAAATGTATTTGTGCAAAGCTGATGCATACAAACCCAAGAAGACTCGAAGCTGTAATCGCTTTCAAAGGCGCTTCTACAAAGTATTCTCAGGGGGTTGAATAATTGACGAAAGACATTTCAGCTTTTCATTTTTAATCAACTTGTAAAAATTTCTAAAAACATGTTTTCACTTTGTCATTATGGGGTATTTTGTGTAAATCGGTGGCAATTTTTTTTATATAATCCATTTTTAATTTAGACTGCAACACAACAAAATGCGACACAAGTCAAGGGGTGTGAATACTTTCTGAAGGCTATGTACGTATGTATATACATATTTATGTGTAATGTACAAAGTGTATATTTTGAAGAATTTGATTCAAATTTTCAGATGCACTAAAGACCAAAAAGATTCGAAAGAGAGTCCCAAAGGGCACATCAGAATATCAGGCTGCGTGGATCATTGACAGTGAAGAAAGTGAATGCAGTGATGGTGAAAGCAGCTTGTATGATGTCGATGACCACGTGGCAGTGGAAGCTGTGAGCCAGGTGAGTTAAAAAATTTTAAGCCTGCATCGTAACTGAAAATGTATGTTATTTATAACTTGCAAGTATGAAGGATAGTGTGGGCATAAAACTCGTACATCAATTTTGAGCACAGAGCAAATGTGAGAGCAGAGCGTGCCAAAATCCAATGTTTCCTGCTGTGCTGCAGGTGGAATATATTTTCTCAATGCAGGGTTTCACATATTTTTAAAACTTCTTCAAACAATTTGAGAGACATTCCTAAGTGGATATTAAAGTCTTTTTGCTCTTCCACAAGCTTTCCTGAAATAATTGGCTAAAATTGCCTCTTTCAGTCCTGCTTTTAGGCATTCGTCCATCCAAACTTTTTCCTTTCTGTGAAAATACTTCATCACATGTGCTGTGATTATCACAGATGATGCAGTTATGAAATTGGGCAGGAAGAACTATTGCACAGCAATCTCACACAAAAGCCTGAGTGAAATTGAAGGATGTAATTGCAAAGGGTTGGACACACTGTCACATTTCAGTTGTAACTGACCATTGTCCAGATGATCATTCAGAACTGACAAGGGCTCTCAGCTCAAGGAGGAGCTTGTAGATGTCACCTGCAGGATAAGAACAGGAGATGCCATGACACTTGTAGTTGTAGTCCGTGGACATTCATGGAAAATTTATAAATTGACATAGTAAATGGGATTAGAAAAGATCCCATCATTGAGCAAAGTGCTCACATGCGAATGCCAAACAGGCCACTTTTGCTTAATGTTTTGTAATTGCTATAGCAGCTTAATGCATTTTATTTATACCAAAAAAAGGAAAAATTGAAGAAGGGTTTGTTTATTGGCGTTGGGAAATGTGGATGTAGTTTGAGCCAATTATTTAAGTAACTCTTTCTTTTCCTTTGTTTGAAGCTTATTTGCTGAAATAACTTTTGGTATCCTTCTTCGTCTTGATAAATTATTCAACAAAACTGGCCTCTCCCCCCCCCCCCACTTTCATGTGATTGGTGATGTGTTTGTAATGGAATGCCTATGATGTGTATTGTTATCCCTGTCTGAATATGACACTGTGGACAACCTTTTTCTGAGGCATTCCATGAGCAAGATGCTTTAATTTCATAAATATACAGTGCCACCTTTAAAAATTCAAAATATGGATGTTGAAATTTAGTTTGACATTTTGGCTCCTCTGAAATCTAATGGTGAAATTGTTTTTTTCTTCATTTTATTGCACCATCTTACGGCTGTATCATCAGTAGCTTGGGTGGTGGAGGGCTGGCCTAATCTGTTGATGCCACCCATTTGATAGCTCTCAGGAGTATGGGTCAGCAATCCTGGTTGGAGACTCGAAGCTATGCTTGGTTTCTTGGTGTTTTGTCTGCGCTTCATGATAGCAGCTGTGCACTTTAACCCTTTGATCCATCAGCTCTTTGGACTTTTGGCTTTTGGTCATTGAATTCAATGACCAAATATGCAACTCCTATTCAAATTTCAAGTCAATCGGATGAAAATTGAGGATTTTAGAAATCCAACATAAGTTGTTGACCTTTGGCCTATGTTGTCCTTTTGACCTAAAAAAAAAGAGGCGGCTTCTTAATGACACACTACCATGTGGTAAAGTTTCGTGAAGATCCGTATATAATTGTGACCTATAGGCGACAGACGGACATGCACACGGCTGGACGGACACATGCACGCAAAATCGACTGACCAATATACTTGAAAAATCTTCGATTTTGCAAGTAGCAAACAGACAGAAAGCGGTGAAAACCACCTTCACCTTTGGTGGCAGAGGTAATAATTCAAAGTGTAATAATAAAAACGGAACATGAGGTAAACTAAATTCCTATTTGAGGCTCCACACACATTAATGCAGACAAGGGGATAGAATAAACTACAAGGGCACTCGGTAGAGCGCATACCTCTGCCACGTAATGCCTGATCCATGAGAACATATTGGGCCCAATACATTTTTGAAGTATCATGCCATACAGCACTATGTTGTTTTTGGCCCTATCTCTCAATGGTGACGAATCACTTTAAAAATTAAATAATCATCGTATCCAGATCTGGATTCGGATCTTCATCAAAATCGAATCAATTCGTCCTTGCCACACACCCAATATGTCCACTAAGTTTTTCGTCTGAATCCATCCACTACTTTTTTGAGATATTGTGCTAAATATCGTTTTTGGCCCTATTTCTCAATGGTGAAGAATCACTTAATATTCTTGTAGCTGGATCCGGATCTTCACCAAAATCTAATCAGTTCGTTCTTGTCACACACTGAACCTGTCCACAACTTTTTGAGATATCCTGCACACAAACAAACAGACAGAAAGGGGTTAAAACATAACCTCCTTCACCTTCGGTGGCGGAGGTAACAAAAGAAGAAGAATTCTCCCTTTGTCCCGGCACTTAGCTATGTGCCCAGAGATGAGTTTCTGAATCTTGAGGTTCGCCAAACCACATCGCCACTGCATGGGAAAATGTGCCAAAAATGGTGCCCAGCCACTCTCTCTGGGCTGGAAGAGTGCAGGAGGCAATTCAGGCGATATTGCTCAACATCAGGGCTCAGAAACCGCCGTGTAACTTCTTTTCATGAGTGAATATGCCGACCGTTCCTCTCTTGTACCAGGTCCGTTCACCACGATCGCCCTCCGTCCTCCTTGACCATATGATGAGACTATTTCTGAGGCCCTGTGATCAGGCCATGAGGCACGCTCTTCTTCCCTCCTCAGAAATGTACACACTTCATGGCTCAGCTGAACAGTCTATGGCCAGCGTCTTGCTCCATAATGCTGGCAAATCCGCCTCAGCACCAACGCTAGAATCAAGCAGCCTTCACCGTGTCGAGGGGAAGCCAGTCATAATGCCCTTCTCTTCCACCCACTTCTCTTCCATCCTGCCTCACTCGCTTCTCTCCCTCTCCTTCTTGTGTCCTGACTCCGATCCTAACTCTATCCTTCTCCCTGATGTCACATCCATTAATGATCCACTTCAGGGGTGTGGTTTGCTCGTTTTCATTCCTGGGGGTGGGGTTTTTGCCCACTCGGAAACGTCCGGCTCGGTTGTTGTTTTATTATATGGGCGTAAATCTTTTTTATCACCAGTCTTGGAAATGCAAAGATATAGGAAAAGGTCACGGGGCAATCACATACTGGGAGCAATTATCCTTAAACCCTACCTAATTTAACACAGCACCACCACTCCCCCCTCCCCCCACCATCCCAGTGTGGTGACACGTAACACTTAAGCTCCCAGCTTCCCTATTTTATTTACATCGAGATGTCTTCTGCAGGTCCACGGACCAAGCTACTCTATACAATCCTACCTTTTCTATGAAATTCCTCCATCTACCCCACAAACGTAACAATACAACTTGCAACAATGATTTGTCATATTTGTATGTTTTATGTTGTTTTAATAATTGACATTATTTTGTTTGGTTTTTAAAGTAATATTTCGCATTTGAATTTCATTTTCATTAATGTTATATTTTGTGGATCGTAATGAATTATCATATGAAATACTTGGAAACATTTATATTGAGCACTCGATAAATGTAATTTATTTATTTTGAATGGTCTGTGTGGTGAGGGTGAAGTCTCTTATCAAGCATCTGGTGGGTGGGAATACGATTTTATTTTTTCTCTCATTTTATGTTGTGGACAATGAACTGAAATGTGTTGATCAGGGTGAAGAAAGTGATGATGCTATTTCCGAGGCAACAGACGATGTAACAATGTCTGTGGGCGAGAGCGTTCGGGATGATAATTATGATGAAGATTTGGATGTGGAGGCCGAACGTTGCGCACTTGAGGCTTACCAAGCTGAGAGGCTCGAAGAGATGTTCCCGGATGAGAAGGACACACCAATGGATGTAACTGCACGTGTCCGGTTAGTTGTGACTTGTTGCTCTCAAGCCAGAAATAGTCAGTGAACATCCAGAACCTGTGCAAATGTTCATGATGAATTCTGCTTCATAAATGGATTTGCATCCAATTACTTGGAACCTTGTTTCACCCTCAGCTTCCAAAAGTACCGTGGCCTGCAGAGCTTCCGTACCTCTCCTTGGGACCCAAAGGAAAACCTACCATTGGAGTATGCCCGCATATTCCAGTTTCATGACTTCCTTGCGACGCGCAAACGTGTGCTCAGGGCACAGGCAGAAGCCGAGGGTGCTCTGGTTAGTTGTGTGTCACTGATTTAGGTGAATATCTTTGCATTGCTAATGAGGTAATAAACTTTGAAAAAAAAAATTTCTTATGTAATATTTAAACGGGCTCAAAGGGTTTTGGTGTTTTGTGGTTGAATTGAAATCAAAGTTGTACATATATAGCTTTCTCCCTAAAACTAGTGTCCCGAAACTTGCAGCCCGGTTGGTATGTTACAATTCACATCCCAAATGTGCCTTCTGACCTTTTGGAGGACCATCCAGAAGGGAGCCCACTAGTCATCTTTGGTTTGCTGCCACACGAGCAGAAGGTATATGCTTTGTTGCTTCACTTAATTAAAATCGTTTGTGTGGAATGGTTAAGGCATCTTGTGGGATGGAAATATCTCTTCATGCCTTGCTTTGCTGCTAAAACATGTTGCATCACGATTGATTACACTTTCAACAGAATATGTTGGTGACATGAGCTTTATCTGTGAAATTATTTAAAACTTTTCAAGTAATCAGCACTTTTTCATGTGTTGTACCTGCCAGATGTCTTTGATGCATTTTGCTGTTCGGAAACA
>NC_140964.1:82176916-82239416 GCF_056783735.1 Eptatretus burgeri | reverse complement strand
CTGTGATGTTAATGTTATCCCTGTCTGAATACAACTTTGTGGACAGTTTTTCTGACTGAGGCTGCCACATATGATGAATAATAACTAAAAATGTAATTGTACTTGCGTTGAGTGAAAACATTTGTTTAAGTTCTTCCTGTAGTGCTCTGAATTTGAAGACAAGACTTTAGAAATGCAAGATTTATCGTGTGTGTGTGTGTGTGTGTGTGTGTGTGTGTGTGTGTGTGTGTGTGTCTGTGTATATGTGTGTGTGTGTGTGTGTGTGTGTGTGTGTGTGTGTGTGTGTGTGTGTGTGTGTGTGTGTGTGTGTGTGTGTGTGTGTTTATAACCACTGACTCGCTCACTTAAATCAATGTTTAGTGCTTTATTGGTGGGGTAGAAAACTGAAGTTTTGTATGCTGATGCAACTCAAAGTCAATAAATATCCCAGGGGGAAGAAAAATCACAATGTCCAAAATAAAAGTTGATCAGTGCAGATTCGTTCTGTTCATGGTGGGTCACATTATCTAAGACAGTGGAGCTTGCACTTGAACTGGTTTCTAGGCAAAGCTAACGCATGGCTTTTCCACCTTATTTTATAACTTTTGCCAAACTTGCATTAAAAAGTAACGTAGCTGTAAACTTTTAAATAAAGGGCTGATTTTAATCATGTTCTTGATTTACTTTAGTTATGGAGCTGCATGCAAAATGCAAGCACAACACACTTAAATATATTGTTGCGGTTTCGCGCCCGCCGGCGTGCTGACAGCCACGTAACTCGAACCGCGGCACGTCGCCCACCGGACGGACAATCCAGTCGTGACCCTCTCGGACTAACGCCGAGAACCAGTCACGGGTGGACCTTTCGGTCTCACCGCGATCGAGCCAATCAGCCCCCGCGTGGGATAGGGTTGCTCGCCAAATTCGACCTACCTAAGTACCCACGCGGAGGGTAGACCGGGCGATCGCACCTCGCCGCAGGTCGACTTCGGACATGGGCCACTTAAGCGACCCGTTCCGTACTATCAGAATAACCGAGCGGTGTTATTCGTCGACCTCGACGGTTCGATTAATTATCGGGCGTATTCAGCCCACTACCAACCCTTTACGTGAAGCGAGATGAGGATTCAAAGAAAGAAATGACGAAGCGAAGCGGGAAACAGTTCAACAATAAAGCACATTTATTCGCGACACACGGGAAGCACCCATTCAATTCCACCAAAAGCACACAGAAAAGACACAATGCAATTTACACAAAAAGCAAATGTAAAAGCGAAAACACAATGCAGAGCTAATACCGACTACCGAGCACACGGCAACACTTATACAATTCTACCTCACAGACGGCGCCGACAACACATACCCAAAACCAAGGAAAAGAATACCCTCAAGGATGAGGTGGGCCTGAGGCCAAGACCGGGTCGCGCCTACCCGTCTGGTGATGAGACGCGGAGCGGCGATGGCGCCTCAACTCCGCGGGCCTCGCGGACAGTGTCTGGTAGGGGGTGGGAAAGGGGCCCCCTTGGTCGCACTAACTCAGCGCGGGGGGAAACAGGAGGGGGTTGCTGATGCTCGGGGTATAGAGGATCTTTATTATCCCGCGACGAGCGTCTCCACCTCGGCCAGGTCGCGCTGTCGGCCTCCCTCGGGTGCAGCTCCCTGCACGACGCGAGCACCCCCTCGTCTGGTGTCGCCGCCTTTCCACAGCTCGTCCCCTCCGTTCCGACTCCAACGCACACGACGAGCAGCTCCACCGCCCGCGAAGTCTTGACTCTCTGTTTCCGACTCTCCTACTCTCCGCCTCTCCGCCTCTGGACTCTCCGACTCTGCTCTTCTAACTGACGAACACGGTCCTTTTATCCCCCCGTAGCTTCGCCTTTGACCCCCTCCCTTTGACCTTTCACCTCGCTCCCCATTGGCCCGAGAAAAAGTGGGCGTGAAGGCTTTTTGATCCATAAATTTGCATATATCGATCGTCCTGGAGGCGGGGCCAAATCGCCCCTCGCTCACCGATTGGACGGCAAAAAGTGGGCGTGTGTCGTTTTTGATCCGTTTTTGAAGCACAAAATCCGTGATTTTGTACACGCTGTTCGGCGCGCGCCCTGCACGAGTCCAACACCGGTACCCACAGGCGGCGCAAGAACGGTGGCGATGCGACGGTTGCGAAGTGTGACGTGAAGGTCGTGGCGGTTGTGGTGAAGCGGCGTTGTGGTTGGTGGTTGATGTTGTGGTTGTGGTGGTAATCATGGCGGTTGGTCCAAAATAAAGATAGTAAAAGAAAAACGGCTATCCTGAAGAGTCGCAGCACGCATAAATGACATGTATTCCCACTAGACAACGGGTTTGGGCCTAACTACACATATACTTGCCGAGATACCTCACCTAAGGGACCTGAATGGTGGTTTGCGAATTTGGTAACCACAACACTATAAAGGTCTCTCACAATCCACATCAAATATATAAATCTTATATTTATGATGGACGAGAAAAGGTACCCTGCCTTGCCGGACAAAGGTCCTCCCACCCCGACCCCCTCCGGACTCCAACCCAAACCCCCTCCGGACTCTCACCCCAACCTCTCACCTCCCTCCTCCTGCCCCACCCAACACCCCTGGACTCCCAACTCCTCATCTCATTCCTCCTGGCCCACCCCACACCCCTGGACTCCTCACCAACCCCCTTACCCCTTCCCTTCCCCCCCTCCCTCCTGTTCTCTCACCCCACCCCTTACCCTTCCTCTGGACTCCCACTCCACCCTGACCCCTTCCTCCAAATTCCCTCCCACCCAACTGCTCAACCATGCCCCACTAGTGTGTGTGTGTATACATACACGAGTGGGAAAAAAGTTCCCATGCATCGTTGAGGCCTTTGTAAAT
Organism: Eptatretus burgeri; assembly: GCF_056783735.1. Lineage (NCBI taxonomy): Eukaryota > Metazoa > Chordata > Myxini > Myxiniformes > Myxinidae > Eptatretus > Eptatretus burgeri. Next base: position 82,236,561 of record NC_140964.1, on the reverse strand, counting down.
GGAGTAGTCCTTTGATATAAAACATCATGATAGTTGTTTATGTTAATGTTTGGTGTGCAGTAAACTATGTACAAATGTCAACATATTTGTGCACATGTTTAAAGGGGCTCAGAGGGGTGGGGTCAAAAGTCAGTATCTGGTATAACCAACATTCAGGTCGCCAGATGCTTAGCAACAGCACCTCATTGATGCCACAAGATTATTGCAAAAGGCTTGAGAAATGTCATTCCAAATCTGTTTCAAGGCCTGTCCCAAGAGGGCAACTGTCACAGGCTGGTTTGGAAGACAGTGCAGTCATTGTTCCATTTAATCCCAAACATATGTTTCAGAAAGATCAGGTAACATCACATGCTAAGGCAGTGTTTCAGTGTTCTGTTGTGCTAGCAAATCTGTGATTGCACATGCAACATGTGGGCACATATTATCCTGCTGTAATGTGATGTTCCCTCCATGAGCCTGCAGGAATGGAAAGACTTGGTGTTGGATAACTTGGTCTTGGTACCGTACACACACCAAATTGCCATTGATCACTTTGAGCTAGCTTACGTAATGCCTCCCCATACCATCACACTTCCTCCACCAAACTGATTCTTCAACACACAGGCGTCGGTGTAGCATTCTCCGACACTGTGATACAATCTATGTTGACCAACTATGTTGACTATGTTGATACAATCTATGTTGTCGACGCCTTGCTAGTCATGCATTACTGTGATGTTGCAATAAAATCGGACATACTGCTGGGTGTCACAGCCAGATGTGCTCGCATAACCAATTCCTTACAGTCCTGGCACTGGTTTCAACCCAGGGATGCTTCTGGCTGTCAAAGCTGCAGTCTGGAACACATTCCTGAGGGAGGGGGGGGGGGAATTACGTCGATATAATGGTTATCTTGCTGACGTGACGTCACACAGGGTCGCTCAGAACCTGGTCAGTCTGATGCTTTCAGGTTGTCCATAACACCTCCAGGGTGACATGTTTTGATGCACACCAAAACGTTAAGCAACATCGTTTTGTGCCATTCCATTCTCAAGCATGCTGATGGCATGTCGATAGTCATTTTCAGAAAGACAGGGATCGAGATAATGATGTCTATAATTCAACAAATGTGTGAAACAAGTTGGAATGACGAAATAATCAGACTGTTGCAAATGGCTCAAACCCATGTGCAGCAGTATCACGTGATTAAAAACATGCACGTGCAATAGTTAAATGGTAACATGAGAAGGATGTTGCGGCAAATGTTTCCTCAAAACTATTCGGCTTGGCCACTTGTCAATATAATTTTATGTATGCAACTATTTACCATGCACAGGAACTGTGTATTTGTGTTTGTGTTTATGGTTGTGTGCGCATGCATTTTTTGCTGCAATTGAGTCAATAAAGTGATCAATTTAATTATTGTGGAGTTGATGCAAATTTCCTTTTAACTTGCCTTGGTTAGGTGTGCACGAGCTGGTGGCAACCGGCTCCATTCTGCGACCGGATCCTGACCGCATTGTTGCAAAGCGTGTGGTCTTGAGTGGGCATCCCTACAAGATCCATCCCAAGACAGCTGTCATCCGATACATGTTCTTCCATCGAGGTGATTTGACATCATTAGTATGCTTTAACTTTTTGGTGTAGTTTGCTCACCCCAAAATTAAATGTCAAATTCCTGCCATTATACAGTCAAGGCCAAAAATATTAGCACCCTTGCACTTTTTCTTTCAAATGATGCACCATTTCTTACAGGAAATTGTTGACATTAAAAAGTCTTTTGGTCGCCACATACGTATTTCTTTGGTTTGCAGTGGAACAAAACAAAAAAAAGCTTAAAAAAATGATGACATCTTGGTTTATTCCACACATAAATCCTAAAATGGCCCAGACAATATTATTGGTATCTTTTCGAAGTTGTAAGAAATCATTAGATTTCAAGGTGATTCTCTTTTACTTTGGAATTGAATTCACCTGTGGTGAGTTGCAGGTGTCTGTAATATATAAATCACTAATTCAACCAGTTTTAATCAAGAAAAGGAATCATTCTGCTGTTTTGTGTCACTGTGTGTACCGCAATGAGCATGGAGAAAAGAAAGAAAAACAGAGAATTGTTTGAGGAGGTCAGACACAAGATTGTAGCCAAGCATGGACAATCTCAAGGCTACAAGTCCATCTCCAGAGACCTTGATGTTCCTGTGTCCACCGTACATAATGTTATCAGGAAGTTTTTTTTAAGGCCCTTGGCACCGTAGCCAATCTCCCTGGACATGGCCGCAAGAGAAAACTTGATTGAAGATTGCAGCGAAGGGTTGTTCAAATGGTGGAGAAAGCACCTTGATAAACTGCGAAACAGATTCAAGCTGGTCTTCAGACACAAGGTATGACAGTTTCAACTCGCACCATCCGTTGCCAACTCCATGAAAGGGGGTTCCATGGTCAGAGACCCAGGAGGATTCCCTGCTGAGAGACATAAGAAAGCCTAATTGGTGTTTACTAAAACACACCTGAACAAGCCAAAATCTTGCTGGGAGAATGTCCTGTGGACAGATGAGACCAAAATAGAACTTTTTGGTAAAGCACATCATCTCTGTGTTTACAGAAAACAACATGAATCCTTCAAAGAAAATAACACCTTCCCTGCAGTCAAATATGGAGGTTCAGTGATGTTTTGGGGTTGCTGTGCTGCCTCTGACACTGGGGTGTCTTGAATATGTGCATGGCATCATGAAATCAGATTACCAAGGCATTTTGGAGTGCAATGTTCAACCCAGTGTCAGAAAGCTGTGTATCCGTCGAAGGTCATGGGTCTTGCAGCAGGACAATGACCCCAAACACACTTCAAAAAGCACCCAGGAATGGTTCAAGACAAAACGCTGGATTGTTCTGAAGTGGCCAGCTATGAGTCCAGATCTAAATTCCATTGAACACCTGTGGGGAGATCTGAAAACAGCAGTTGGGAGAAGGCACCCTTCAAATCTGGGAGAACTGGAGCAAGTTTGCACAAGAAGAGTGTGCCAAACTGCCAGTCAAGAGGTGTAAGAAGCTCATTCATAGCTCTAGGGTGCACTTGACTGCAGTTATTTTGTCCAAAGGCTGTGCTACCAAATATTAAGTCTTGGTTGTCACTAATTTTGTCAATGCCATTTATTTTTATTTTCTGATTTTAAAGGAGATATTAAGTTCTGAATTAAAAACAACGGTTCTGTAATATTAACAGTGAAATAATGAATTTGGTGACAAAACACTTTTGTCACTTAAAACTTATTATTTGAAAAAAAGTGTTATTTGGGTAACACTTAAAAAAAAGAAAAAGTTATTTGAAAAAAGTGCAAGGGTGCCAATATTTTTGGCCCCAACTGTAGGTTCTGTGGAAAGTGATATTTTTGTTGAGCTGAGAACCTGCATTGATCACTGCTGGCAGAACTTGTAGGTTTAATTTTGTGTGCAAATTGCAAAGTGCTTCTTGGTGTATTGGGGTGAAGGTGATCACTTGAAGGGATGTGCGAATTTTTTTGTTTTTTTTTCTTTTCACTTGTGCAACTACTAATTTTGTGTTTTGATGCTGACATGATAATGTGTGCAGAGGATATCCTTTGGTTTAAACCGATTGAGCTTCGAACCAAGTGGGGCCGCAGGGGGCATATCAAGGAGCCCCTTGGTAAGTTCAGCCTTTGCTGGTGGATTGTTGCTGCTTCTTTGACTTCAAAATCCATTGTCCTTGCTGATTCATTCAGGTCAAGCAGGGACATTTTTTTTTTTCATGTGAACATTTCCTTAACGTTTGTGTTCAAGTTTTGCATAATTTTATATTTCCACTTATTAATCAGTTTTGACATTGTTTAACTGAGAAGCTGACCTGATGATCTTTGCTCTTGAGCTTTCATGCTGTCTTCCTCAGGTACCCACGGCCACATGAAATGTGTGTTCAGCGGTTCTCTGAAGTCTCAGGACACTGTGCTCATGAATTTGTACAAACGAGTCTTTCCAAAATGGACATATGACCCTCATGTTGCCACTCCTGCGGTCTGGTATCCTCATGAAAAGATTGCAGCACCAGAGGAGGTGGAAGAGATGAAGTGAAATGCAGTTCATTTGTGAATTTTAGATGGCATAGAAAAAAACTTTTTTTTGAGAGACCGCTTCCCTTGACAATTGAAGTGCAGTTTATCTTCACAATTCCATTAAACAACCAAACATGCAGCTTATCAAACACTGCCTTTTATGAATACCTAATGTCATTATGAGAAATATTTTATTTGATTTAGAGTAAGTTGCAACTATATTTATTGATCAACATCAAGTTCTTGTACATATGTATGTGCTGTATTTTCTGTTGAAAGAATCGTATATCTTCTCTTGAGCATTTGTGACCAATTTTTTTTTTTTTAAGGTACATTTGCTTTGCACATTTTGTGAACCTTTTCTTGCCTGTATGAGGTATACAATTTGATATCGTACTGCCAGAGCATCCCCTCTTGTTAAAGCTTAAAAACAGTCCAAAGTCCCCTTTAATGAGAGCAGACATTATTTTAAGACATGAATGTGGCAAAGATATGCTTACAACTTGATGCCTTATGAAACATTGTTCAGAAGCTTTAAGTGGCCTGGTCATCCTAAAGCTACTTCAGGGCATATAACGAGACGGAGGGTTAATCATAAACCTGCAAACGTTTTTACCACATGGCGAATTTAACCCAAAACCACCACAAAAATGGCCGCTTTTAACTCGAATACCCACAATATTAGATAATCCTAAAACAGCCATGAACATAGCCAATTTAATCCTTAGTCATGAAAATATCAAATAAAAGCTTAAAACTGCCAAGAAAAGTGCCTCTCAGAGTTAATTGGCCAAACAACAACCATTGATACTCTAAATGGTCAATTCAACTCAAAAGCTGTGATGGAAATATCCAATTTAATGCTAAAACAGGAACATGTATCATGAAACTTTATAAAGCCATGAAAATGGCCATTTTAGACTCAAATTGGCATTGGAATTGGATAGGTACCTGGAAGATTGGAGATGCAGGGTGAGAGGGATGTTGGCAGGATCTTTAGGCAGCTTGAGCATTGATGGGTGATTGTGTGCATGTGTACGGAGTTTGTGGGGGGTCTCGGCAAGGGGTGTGTGGTTGATGTTGCGTTTTTTGTTTTTTAACCCAAGAACCATCTTCGCCCATGCTCCCTCCCCTGGAAAGAAAGAAAAAACAAAACGACAGAAAAAAATTTTGTTTGCATTTTGGCACAGGCATGATTGGCTGAATGGCCTCCTCCTGTATCTCATTTCCTTGTGCATAATGACCAATTCACCCTAAAATTGCCAGGATTGGCCAAATGAACCCTAAAAAGTCATGTCTAGTATGGCACTCAGTAGAATGCATACCCCTGCCAGGCTGAACAGTTTACATTTTGTATGCCACTGATAACACCGGATCTGAATCCATACCTGAACTAAAATCTAATCGGCTTGTTCATGTCACTTACCCAAGTCATTCACTAAGTTGTTGTTATTATTTTTTGTCAGTTTGATCACAACTTTTTGAGATGTATTGTTATATATGGTGAAGAATCACGAGAAATTTAAAAAAATTCTCATCAGGATCTTCACCAAAATCGAAACAAATTGTCCTTGGCAGACACCCAATCTCTTTTGTCCGAATCCGTCCATAGCTTTTTGAGATATCCTGCTCACAGACGGGGGTGAAAACAACCATCCACCTTCGGTGACGTATAACTTTTGAAATGACAATGGTAACGGCATTTTGCAAATGTGCTTTGTGTGAGTTTTCAATGCACGTTTCTGCTCGCTGGGGAACTTTTAATCTGCCATGGCTCATGCAAAATGTCATTCAAAGTCTTTATTAACAAAAAAAATTTATAAAAACAATTTTCAGCATTGAGATGAAAGAGTGGCAATTTCAAGGTGATTAACCATAATTATTCTGTTCCGAAATGAAAATTAGACTTGGAAATAAGAGAAATATCTGTGGATGAGAGTTGATGAGTTCATACCATTTCCTGTTGGTACAAGCGAGCTGTGGCAGGGGATAACACACACACACACACACACACACACACACACACACACACACACACACACACACACACACACTCTCACACACACTCTCACACTCACACTCCTCACACTCACACTCTCACACTCACACACTCACACTCTCACACTCACACTCTCACACTCACACTCTCACACTCACACTCTCACACTCACACTCTCACACTCACACTCTCACACTCACACTCTCACACTCTCACACTCTCACACTCACACTTTTCCTTTCACCAACAGATGCACAAATCTAGTCTAATTTGTGTGTGTGTTGTGTTGTAATGATCCTCACAGCTCCCACGTACCCCCTCCCCCTCCTCTCACTACCTCCTCCTGCACATAATTAATAATAAATATCATCATTTTAAGCTTACCATGAGCGTTGAAAGTTCCAGCTATGACGTTCCAATCGCAGTTAAGAAGCAACCATACCAGACACGATGTCTGCTGAATGTTGGGATGCACGGCATCGCATTACCGATTACAAACGCCATGAAAGAAATCACTAAGCCTGCCATGTTCATACAAAGTAATCCTGCCAGGTTTAAAATGCACTCACTGGCACCGAAGGTTGAAGGTTTGAATAGAACGCGCCCATCTATTAACACTCAAGCCTTCCACGGGAGTTTGCAGTATGGGGAGTTGCAAGCTATAAGCTTTTTTGGCGAGTTCACAAAGGTGTGCAACTCCATTGTGCAGAGGGACACCCCTTACACGCCGGTACATTTCTAAGTATTTTCGGCTTCTTTTAGAAGCTTTGTGAGTCATTTTCGGGAGCAATCTTTAACTCGCACACACGATAGACATTCGGGTGCCATGATGATCCCCCACCCGCCATACTCGGGGTTTCTGTGCATATGCGTCAAGCATTCTGGGCAGATTACCTCGTTCTGAAACGCTTGTATTTTACCCGAAAACTGCGATGAAAATATCCAACTGAACCCTAAAACTGTGGTGAAAATGGCCAACTGAACCCAAAAACCACCGTGATAATGGCCAACTTAACCCCAAAACCGTGGTGAAAATGGCCAACTGAACCTGAAAACCACGGTGAAAATGGCCAACAACTCCAAAACCGCCGTGAAAATGGCCAACTGAACTCCAAAACCGCCGTGAAAATGGCCAACAACCCCAAAACCACGGTGAAAATGGCCAACTTAAACCAAAAAACCGTGGTGAAAATGGCCAACCTAACCCCAAAACCACGGTGAAAATGGCAAACTTAACCCCAAAACCGTGGTGAAAATGGCCAACTGAACCTAAAAACCGCCGTGAAAATGGCCAACTGAACTTCAAAACCGCCGTGAAAATGGCCAACAACCCCAAAACCACGGCGCAAATGGCCAACTTAACCCCAAAACCGTGGTGAAAATGGCCAACAACCTAAAAACCACCGTGATAATGGCCAACTTAACCCCAAAACCATGGTAAAAATAGCCAACTGAACCCAAAAAATACCGTGATAATGGCCGACTTAACCCCAAAACCATGGTAAAAATAGCCAACTGAACCCAAAAAATACCGTGATAATGGCCGACTTAACCCCAAAACCACGGTGAAAATGGCCAACTTAACCCCAAAACCGCTGTGAAAATGGCCAACTTAACCCAAAAACCACAGTGAAAATGACCAATTTACCCCAAAACCGTGGTGAAAATGGCCAACAACCTAAAAACCACGATGAAAATGGCCAACTTAACTCCAAATCCGCAGTGAAAATGGCCAACTGAACTCCAAAACCGCCGTGTAAATGGCCAACTTAACCCCAACACCACGGTGCAAATGGCCAACTTAAACCAAAAAACCGCGGTGAAAATGGCCAACCTAACCCCAAAACCGTGGTGAAAATGGCCAACTGAATCTAAAAACCATCGTGAAAATGGCCAACTTCACTCCAAAACCGCTGTAAAGATGGCCAACTTAACTCCAAAACCGCCGTGAAAATGGCCACCAACCCCAAAACCACGGTGAAAATGGCCAACTTAATCCCAAAACTGTGGTGAAAATGGCCATCTGAACCTAAAAACCACCGTGATAATGGCCAACAACTCCTAAACTGCCGTGAAAAATGGCCAACTTAACCCCAAAACCGCGGTGAAACTGGCCAACTGAACCCAAAAGCAACCGTGATTATGGCCAACTTAACCCCAAAACCGCCGAGAAAATGGCCAACTTCAACCTAAAACCGCTGTGAAAATGGCCAACTTAACCCCAAAACCGTGGTGAAGATGGCCAACTTAACCCCAAAACCGCGTGAAAATTACCAACTGAACCCAAAAACCACTGTGATAATGACCAACGTAACCCCAAAAGGGCCGTTAAAATGGCCAACTTAACACCAAAAGGGCCGTTAAAATGGCCAACTTAACCCCAAAACCACGGTGAAAATGGCCAACTGAAACCAAAAACCACCGTGATGATGGCCAACTTAACCCGAAACCCTCCGTGTAAATGGCAAACTGAACCACAAAACCACCGTGAAAATGGCCAACTTCAACCTAAAACTGCCGTGAAAATTGCCAACTGAACCCCAAAACTGCCATGAAAAGGGTCAAGTCACACCAAAAACCGCTGTGAAAATGGCCAACTTCAACCAAAAACTGCCGTGAAAATTGCCAACTGACCCCAAAACTTCCATGAAAAGGGCCAATTTAGACCCAAAACCACCGTGATAATGGCAAACTTAGCCCTAAAACCACGGTGATAATGGTAAAATCGGACCATTACAACCAGAAATATCCTCGAATAAGAAGAAAACCCTAAAACCGCCGTGATAATGGTTAAATTAACCCTAAAACCGCCGTGATAATGATTAAATTAACCCTAAAACCGCCGTGGTAATGGTTAAATTAACCCTAAAACCGCCGTGGTAATGGTTAAATTAACCCTAAAACCGCCGTGGTAATGGTTAAATTAACCCTAAAACCGCCGTGATAATGGTTAAATTAACCCTAAAACCGCCGTGATAATGGTTAAATTAACGCTAAACCGCCGTGGTAATGGTTAAATTAACCCTAAAACCGCCGTGGTAATGGTTAAATTAACCCTAAAACCGCCGTGATAATGGTTAAATTAACCCTAAACCGCCATGATAATGATTAAATTAACCCTAAAACCGCCGTGATAATGGTTAAATTAACCCTAAAACCGCCGTGATAATGGTTAAATTAACCCTAAAACCGCCGTGATAATGGTTAAATTAACCCTAAAACCGCCGTGATAATGGTTAAATTAACCCTAAAACTGCCGTGATAATGGTTAAATTAACCCTAAAACCGCCGTGATAATGGTTAAATTAACCCTAAAACCGCCGTGATAATGGTTAAATTAACCCTAAAACCGCCGTGATAATGGTTAAATTAACCCTAAAACCGCCGTGATAATGGTTAAATTAACCCTAAAACCGCCGTGATAATGGTTAAATTAACCCTAAAACCGCCGTGATAATGGTTAAATTAACCCTAAAACCGCCGTGATAATGGTTAAATTAACCCTAAAACCGCCGTGATAATGGTTATATTAACCCTAAAACCGACGTGATAATGGTTAAATTAAACCTCAACTGCCGTGATAATGGTTAAATTAAACCTCAACTGCCGTGATAATGGTTAAATTAACCCTAAACCGCCCTGATAATGGTTAAATTAACCCTAAACCGCTGTGGTAATGGTTAAATTAACCCTAAACCGCCATGATAATGGTTAAATTAACCCTAAAACCGCCGTGATAATGGTTAAATTAACCCTAAAACCGCCGTGATAATGGTTAAATTAACCCTAAAACCACCGTTATAATGGTTATATTAACCCTAAAACCGCCGTGGTAATGGTTAAATTAACCCTAAACCGCCGTGATAATGGTTAAATTAACGCTAAACCGCCGTGGTAATGGTTAAATTAACCCTAAAACTGCCGTGATAATGGTTAAATTAACCCTAAACCGCCGTGATGATGGTTAAATTAACCCTAAAACCGCCGTGATAATGGTTAAATTAACCCTAAAACCGCCGTGATAATGGTTAAATTAACCCTAAAACCACCATGATAATGGTTAAATTAACCCGAAAACCGCCGTGACAATGGTTAAATTAATCCTAAAACCACCATAACAATGGTTAAATTAACCCTAAAACCGCCGTGATAATGGTTAAATTAACCCTAAAACCGCCGTGATAATGGTTAAATTAACCCTAAAACCGCCGTGATAATGGTTAAATTAACCCTAAAACCGCCGTGATAATGGTTAAATTAACCCTAAAACCGCCGTGATAATGGTTAAATTAACCCTAAAACCGCCGTGATAATGGTTAAATTAACCCTAAAACCGCCGTGATAATGGTTAAATTAACCCTAAAACCGCCGTGATAATGGTTAAATTAACCCTAAAACCACCGTAATAATGGTTAAATTAACCCTAAAACCGCCGTGATAATGGTTAAATTAACCCTAAAACCACCATAATAATGGTTAAATTAATCCTAAAACCGCCGTGATAATGGTTAAATTAACCCTAAAACCACCGTTATAATGGTTATATTAACCCTAAAACCGCCGTGGTAATGGTTAAATTAACCCTAAACCGCCGTAGTAATGGTTAAATTAACCCCAAACCGCCGTGATAATGGTTAAATTAACGCTAAACCGCCGTGGTAATGGTTAAATTAACCCTAAAACTGCCGTGATAATGGTTAAATTAACCCGAAACCGCCGTGATAATGGTTAAATTAACCCTAAAACCGCCGTGATAATGGTTAAATTAACCCTAAAACCGCCGTGATAATGGTTAAATTAACCCTAAAACCGCCGTGATAATGGTTAAATTAACCCTAAAACCGCCGTGATAATGGTTAAATTAACCCTAAAACCGCCGTGATAATGGTTAAATTAACCCTAAAACCGCCGTGATAATGGTTAAATTAACCCTAAAACCGCCGTGATAATGGTTAAATTAACCCTAAAACCGCCGTGATAATGGTTAAATTAAACCTCAACTGCCGTGATAATGGTTAAATTAAACCTCAACCGCCGTGATAATGGTTAAATTAACCCTAAACCGCCGTGGTAATGGTTAAATTAACCCTAAACCGCCGTGGTGATGGTTAAATTAACCCTAAAACCGCCGTGATGATGGTTAAATTAACCCTAAAACCGCCGTGATAATGGTTAAATTAACCCGAAAACCGCCGTGGTAATGGTTAAATTAACCCTAAAACCGCCGTGATAATGGTTAAATTAAACCTCAACCGCCGTGATAATGGTTAAATTAACCCTAAACCGCCGTGGTAATGGTTAAATTAACCCTAAACCGCCGTGGTGATGGTTAAATTAACCCTAAACCGCCGTAGTAATGGTTAAATTAACCCTAAACCGCCGTGATAATGGTTAAATTAACCCTAAACCGCCATGATAATGGTTAAATTAACCCTAAAACCGCCGTGATAATGGTTAAATTAACCCTAAAACCGCCGTTATATTGGTTATATTAACCCTAAAACCGCCGTGGTAATGGTTAAATTAACGCTAAACCGCCGTGGTAATGGTTAAATTAACCCTAAAACTGCCGTGATAATGGTTAAATTAACCCTAAACCGCCGTGATGATGGTTAAATTAACCCTAAAACCGCCGTGATAATGGTTAAATTAACCCTAAACCGCCGTGATAATGGTTAAATTAACCCTAAAACCACCATGATAATGGTTAAATTAACCCTAAAACCGCCGTGATAATGGTTAAATTAACCCTAAAACCGCCGTGATAATGGTTTAATTATCCCTAAAACCGCCGTGATAATGGTTAAATTAACCCTAAACCGCCGTGATAATGGTTAAATTAACCCTAAAACCGCCGTGATGATGGTTAAATTAACCCTAAAACCGCCGTGATAATGGTTAAATTAACCCTAAAACCGCCATGGTAATGGTTAAATTAACTCTAAAACCGCCGTGATAATGGTTAAATTAACCCTAAAACCACCATAATAATGGTTAAATTAACCCTAAAACCTCTGTGATAATGGTTAAATTAACCCTAAACCGCCGTGATAATGGTTAAATTAGCCCTAAAACCGCCGTGATAATGGTTAAATTAACGCTAAACCGCCGTGGTAATGGTTAAATTAACCCTAAAACCGCCGTGATAATGGTTAAATTAACCCTAAACCGCCGTGATAATGGTTAAATTAACCCTAAAACCGCCGTGACAATGGTTAAATTAACCCTAAAACCGCCGTGATAATGGTTAAATTAACCCTAAAACCGCCGTGATAATGGTTAAATTAACCCTAAAACCGCCGTGATAATGGTTAAATTAACCCTAAAACCGCCGTGATAATGGTTAAATTAACCCTAAAACCGCCGTGATAATGGTTAAATTAACCCTAAACCGCCGTGGTGATGGTTAAATTAACCCTAAACCGCCGTAGTAATGGTTAAATTAACCCTAAACCGCCGTGATAATGGTTAAATTAACCCTAAACCGCCATGATAATGGTTAAATTAACCCTAAAACCGCCGTGATAATGGTTAAATTAACCCTAAAACCACCGTTATAATGGTTATATTAACCCTAAAACCGCCGTGGTAATGGTTAAATTAACCCTAAACCGCCGTGATAATGGTTAAATTAACGCTAAACCGCCGTGGTAATGGTTAAATTAACCCTAAAACTGCCGTGATAATGGTTAAATTAACCCTAAACCGCCGTGGTAATCGTTAAATTAACCCGAAAACCGCCGTGATAATGGTTAAATTAACCCAAAACCGCCGTGATAATGGTTAAATTAACCCTAAAACCGCCGTGATAATGGTTAAATTAACCCTAAAACCGCCGTGATAATGGTTAAATTAACCCTAAAACCGCCGTGATAATGGTTAAATTAACCCTAAAACCGCCGTGATAATGGTTAAATTAACCCTAAAACCGCCGTGATAATGGTTAAATTAACCCTAAAACCGCCGTGATAATGGTTAAATTAACCCTAAAACCGCCGTGATAATGGTTAAATTAACCCTAAAACCGCCGTGATAATGGTTAAATTAACCCTAAAACCGCCGTGATAATGGTTAAATTAACCCTAAAACCGCCGTGATAATGGTTAAATTAACCCTAAAACCGCCGTGATAATGGTTAAATTAACCCTAAAACCGCCGTGGTAATGGTTAAATTAACCCTAAAACCGCCGTGATAATGGTTAAATTAACCCTAAAACCACCATAATAATGGTTAAATTAACCCTAAAACCTCTGTGATAATGGTTAAATTAACCCTAAACCGCCGTGATAATGGTTAAATTAGCCCTAAAACCGCCGTGATAATGGTTAAATTAACGCTAAACCGCCGTGGTAATGGTTAAATTAACCCTAAAACCGCCGTGATAATGGTTAAATTAACCCTAAACCGCCGTGATAATGGTTAAATTAACCCTAAAACCGCCGTGATAATGGTTAAATTAACCCTAAACCGCCGTGATAATGGTTAAATTAACCCTAAAACCGCCGTGATAATGGTTAAATTAACCCTAAAACCGCCGTGATAATGGTTAAATTAACCCTAAAACCGCCGTGATAATGGTTAAATTAACCCTAAACCGCCGTGATAATGGTTAAATTAACCCTAAAACCGCCGTGATAATGGTTAAATTAACCCTAAAACCGCCGTGATAATGGTTAAATTAACCCTAAACCGCCATGATAATGGTTAAATTAACCCTAAAACCGCCGTGATAATGGTTAAATTAACCCTAAAACCACCGTTATAATGGTTATATTAACCCAAAAACCGCCGTGGTAATGGTTAAATTAACGCTAAACCGCCGTGATAATGGTTAAATTAACGCTAAATCGCCATGGTAATGGTTAAATTAACCCTAAAACTGCCGTGATAATGGTTAAATTAACCCTAAACCGCTGTGATAATGGTTAAATTAACCCTAAAACCGCCGTGATAATGGTTAAATTAACCCTAAAACCGCCGTGATAATGGTTAAATTAACCCTAAACTGCCGTGATAATGGTTAAATTAACCCTAAAACCACCATGATAATGGTTAAATTAACCCTAAAACCGCCGTGATAATGGTTAAATTAATCCTAAAACCACCATAATAATGGTTAAATTAACCCTAAAACCGCCGTGATAATGGTTAAATTAACCCTAAACCGCCGTGATAATGGTTAAATTAACCCTGAAACCGCCGTGATAATGGTTAAATTAACCCTAAAACCGCCGTGATAATGGTTAAATTAACCCTAAAACCGCCGTGATAATGGTTAAATTAACCCTAAAACCGCCGTGATAATGGTTAAATTAACCCTAAAACCACCGTAATAATGGTTAAATTAACCCTAAAAGCGCCGTGATAATGGTTAAATTAATCCTAAAACCACCGTGATAATGGTTAAATTAACCCTAAAACCGCCGTGATAATGGTTAAATTAACCCTAAAACCGCCCTGATAATGGTTAAATTAACCCTAAAACCGCCCTGATAATGGTTAAATTAACCCTAAACCGCCGTGGTAATGGTTAAATTAACCCTAAACCGCCGTGGTAATGGTTAAATTAACCCTAAACCGCCGTGGTAATGGTTAAATTAACCCTAAACCCCCGTGGTAATGGTTAAATTAACCCTAAACCCCCGTGGTGATGGTTAAATTAACCCTAAACCGCCGTAGTAATGGTTAAATTAACCCTAAACCGCCGTGATAATGGTTAAATTAACCCTAAAACCGCCGTGATAATGGTTAAATTAACCCTAAAACCGCCGTGATAATGGTTAAATTAACCCTAAAACCGCCGTGATAATGGTTATATTAACCCTAAAACCGCCGTGATAATGGTTAAATTAACCCTAAAACCGCCGTGATAATGGTTAAATTAACCCTAAAACCGCCGTGATAATGGTTAAATTAACCCTAAAACCGCCGTGATAATGGTTAAATTAACCCTAAAACCGCCGTGATAATGGTTATATTAACCCTAAAACCGCCGTGATAATGGTTAAATTAAACCTCAACTGCTGTGATAATGGTTAAATTAACCCTAAACCGCCCTGATAATGGTTAAATTAACCCTAAACCGCTGTGGTAATGGTTAAATTAACCCTAAACCGCCGTGGTGATGGTTAAATTAACCCCAAACCGCCGTAGTAATGGTTAAATTAACCCTAAACCGCCGTGATAATGGTTAAATTAACCCTAAACCGCCATGATAATGGTTAAATTAACCCTAAAACCGCCGTGATAATGGTTAAATTAACCCTAAAACCACCGTTATAATGGTTATATTAACCCTAAAACCGCCGTGGTAATGGTTAAATTAACCCTAAACCGCCGTGATAATGGTTAAATTAACGCTAAACCGCCGTGGTAATGGTTAAATTAACCCTAAAACTGCCGTGATAATGGTTAAATTAACCCTAAACCGCCGTGATAATGGTTAAATTAACCCTAAACTGCCGTGATAATCGTTAAATTAACCCTAAAACCGCCGTGATAATGGTTAAATTAACCCTAAAACCGCCGTGATAATGGTTAAATTAACCCTAAAACCGCCGTGATAATGGTTAAATTAACCCTAAAACCGCCGTGATAATGGTTAAATTAACCCTAAAACCGCCGTGATAATGGTTAAATTAACCCTAAAACCGCCGTGATAATGGTTAAATTAACCCTAAAACCACCATAATAATGGTTAAATTAACCCTAAAACCGCCGTGATAATGGTTAAATTAATCCTAAAACCACCATAATAATGGTTAAATTAACCCTAAAACCGCCGTGATGGTTAAATTAACCCTAAAACCGCCCTGATAATGGTTAAATTAACCCTAAACCGCCGTGGTAATGGTTAAATTAACCCTAAACCGCCGTGGTGATGGTTAAATTAACCCTAAACCGCCGTAGTAATGGTTAAATTAACCCTAAACCGCCATGATAATGGTAAAATTAACCCTAAACCGCCGTGACAATGGTTAAATTAACCCTAAAACTGCCGTGATAATGGTTAAATTAACCCTAAAACCGCCGTGATAATGGTTAAATTAACCCTAAAACCGCCGTGATAATGGTTATATTAACCCTAAAACCGCCGTGATAATGGTTAAATTAACCCTAAAACCGCCATGATAATGGTTAAATTAACCCTAAAACCGCCGTGATAATGGTTAAATTAACCCTAAAACCGCCGTGATAATGGTTAAATTAACCCTAAAACCGCCGTGATAATGGTTATATTAACCCTAAAACCGCCGTGATAATGGTTAAATTAATCCTAAAACCGCCGTGATAATGGTTAAATTAACCCTAAAACCGCCGTGATAATGGTTAAATTAACCCTAAACCGCCGTGATAATGGTTAAATTAATCCGAAAACCACCATAATAATGGTTAAATTAACCCTAAACCGCCATAGTAATGGTTAAATTAACCCTAAACCGCCATGATAATGGTTAAATTAACCCTAAACCGCCATGATAATGGTTAAATTAACCCTAAACCGCCATGATAATGGTTAAATTAACCCTAAAACCGCCGTGATAATGGTTAAATTAACCCTAAAACCACCGTTATAATGGTTATATTAACCCTAAAACCGCCGTGGTAATGGTTAAATTAACCCTAAACCGCCGTGATAATGGTTAAATTAACGCTAAACCGCCGTGGTAATGGTTAAATTAACCCTAAAACTGCCGTGATAATGGTTAAATTAACCCTAAACCGCCGTGATAATGGTTAAATTAACCCTAAAACCGCCGTGATAATGGTTAAATTAACCCTAAACCGCCGTAGTAATGGTTAAATTAACCCTAAACCGCCATGATAATGGTTAAATTAACCCTAAACCGCTGTAGTAATGGTTAAATTAACCCTAAACCGCCATGATAATGGTTAAATTAACCCTAAACCGCCATGATAATGGTTAAATTAACCCTAAAACTGCCGTGATAATGGTTAAATTAACCCTAAAACCACCGTTATAATGGTTATATTAACCCTAAAACCGCCGTGGTAATGGTTAAATTAACCCTAAAACCGCCGTGATAATGGTTAAATTAACCCTAAAACCACCGTTATAATGGTTATATTAACCCTAAAACCGCCGTGATAATGGTTAAATTAATCCTAAAACCGCTGTGATAATGGTTAAATTAACCCTAAAACCGCCGTGATAATGGTTAAATTAACCCTAAAACCACCGTTATAATGGTTATATTAACCCTAAAACCGCCGTGGTAATGGTTAAATTAACCCTAAACCGCCGTGATAATGGTTAAATTAACGCTAAACCGCCATGATAATGGTTAAATTAACCCTAAAACCGCCGTGATAATGGTTAAATTAACCCTAAAACCACCGTTATAATGGTTATATTAACCCTAAAACCGCCGTGATAATGGTTAAATTAACCCTAAAACCGCTGTGATAATGGTTAAATTAACCCTAAAACCGCCGTGATAATGGTTAAATTAACCCTAAAACCACCGTTATAATGGTTATATTAACCCTAAAACCGCCGTGGTAATGGTTAAATTAACCCTAAACCGCCGTGATAATGGTTAAATTAACGCTAAACCGCCGTGATAATGGTTAAATTAACCCTAAAACCGCCGTGATAATGGTTAAATTAACCCTAAAACCGCCGTGATAATGGTTAAATTAACCCTAAAACTGCCGTGATAATGGTTAAATTAACCCTAAACCGCCGTGATAATGGTTAAATTAACCCTAAAACCGCCGTGATAATGGTTAAATTAACCCTAAAACCGCCGTGATAATGGTTAAATTAACCCTAAAACCGCCGTGATAATGGTTAAATTAACCCTAAAACCACCATAATAATGGTTAAATTAACCCTAAAACCGCCGTGATAATGGTTAAATTAACCCTAAAACCGCTGTGATAATGGTTAAATTAACCCTAAAACCGCCGTGATAATGGTTAAATTAACCCTAAAACCACCGTTATAATGGTTATATTAACCCTAAAACCGCCGTGGTAATGGTTAAATTAACCCTAAACCGCCGTGATAATGGTTAAATTAACGCTAAACCGCCGTGGTAATGGTTAAATTAACCCTAAAACCGCCGTGATAATGGTTAAATTAACCCTAAAACCGCCGTGATAATGGTTAAATTAACCCGAAACCGCCGTGATAATGGTTAAATTAACCCTAAAACCGCCGTGATAATGGTTAAATTAACCCTAAAACCGCCGTGATAATGGTTAAATTAACCCTAAAACCGCCGTGATAATGGTTAAATTAACCCTAAAACTGCCGTGATAATGGTTAAATTAACCCTAAACCGCCGTGATAATGGTTAAATTAACCCTAAAACCGCCGTGATAATGGTTAAATTAACCCTAAAACCGCCGTGATAATGGTTAAATTAACCCTAAAACCGCCGTGATAATGGTTAAATTAACCCTAAAACCACCATAATAATGGTTAAATTAACCCTAAAACCGCCGTGATAATGGTTAAATTAACCCTAAAACCGCTGTGATAATGGTTAAATTAACCCTAAAACCGCCGTGATAATGGTTAAATTAACCCTAAAACCACCGTTATAATGGTTATATTAACCCTAAAACCGCCGTGGTAATGGTTAAATTAACCCTAAACCGCCGTGATAATGGTTAAATTAACGCTAAACCGCCGTGGTAATGGTTAAATTAACCCTAAAACCGCCGTGATAATGGTTAAATTAACCCTAAAACCGCCGTGATAATGGTTAAATTAACCCTAAACCGCCGTGATAATGGTTAAATAAACCCTAAAACCGCCGTGATAATGGTTAAATTAACCCTAAAACCGCCGTGATAATGGTTAAATTAACCCTAAAACCACCGTTATAATGGTTATATTAACCCTAAAACCGCCGTGATAATGGTTAAATTAACCCTAAAACCGCTGTGATAATGGTTAAATTAACCCTAAAACCGCCGTGATAATGGTTAAATTAACCCTAAAACCACCGTTATAATGGTTATATTAACCCTAAAACCGCCGTGGTAATGGTTAAATTAACCCTAAACCGCCGTGATAATGGTTAAATTAACGCTAAACCGCCGTGATAATGGTTAAATTAACCCTAAAACCGCCGTGATAATGGTTAAATTAACCCTAAAACCGCCGTGATAATGGTTAAATTAACCCTAAAACTGCCGTGATAATGGTTAAATTAACCCTAAACCGCCGTGATAATGGTTAAATTAACCCTAAAACCGCCGTGATAATGGTTAAATTAACCCTAAAACCGCCGTGATAATGGTTAAATTAACCCTAAAACCGCCGTGATAATGGTTAAATTAACCCTAAAACCACCATAATAATGGTTAAATTAACCCTAAAACCGCCGTGATAATGGTTAAATTAACCCTAAAACCGCTGTGATAATGGTTAAATTAACCCTAAAACCGCCGTGATAATGGTTAAATTAACCCTAAAACCACCGTTATAATGGTTATATTAACCCTAAAACCGCCGTGGTAATGGTTAAATTAACCCTAAACCGCCGTGATAATGGTTAAATTAACGCTAAACCGCCGTGGTAATGGTTAAATTAACCCTAAAACCGCCGTGATAATGGTTAAATTAACCCTAAAACCGCCGTGATAATGGTTAAATTAACCCGAAACCGCCGTGATAATGGTTAAATTAACCCTAAAACCGCCGTGATAATGGTTAAATTAACCCTAAAACCGCCGTGATAATGGTTAAATTAACCCTAAAACCGCCGTGATAATGGTTAAATTAACCCTAAAACTGCCGTGATAATGGTTAAATTAACCCTAAACCGCCGTGATAATGGTTAAATTAACCCTAAAACCGCCGTGATAATGGTTAAATTAACCCTAAAACCGCCGTGATAATGGTTAAATTAACCCTAAAACCGCCGTGATAATGGTTAAATTAACCCTAAAACCACCATAATAATGGTTAAATTAACCCTAAAACCGCCGTGATAATGGTTAAATTAACCCTAAAACCGCTGTGATAATGGTTAAATTAACCCTAAAACCGCCGTGATAATGGTTAAATTAACCCTAAAACCACCGTTATAATGGTTATATTAACCCTAAAACCGCCGTGGTAATGGTTAAATTAACCCTAAACCGCCGTGATAATGGTTAAATTAACGCTAAACCGCCGTGGTAATGGTTAAATTAACCCTAAAACCGCCGTGATAATGGTTAAATTAACCCTAAAACCGCCGTGATAATGGTTAAATTAACCCTAAACCGCCGTGATAATGGTTAAATAAACCCTAAAACCGCCGTGATAATGGTTGAATAAACCCTAAAACCGCCGTGATAATGGTTAAATTAAACCTAAAACCGCCGTGATAATGGTTAAATTAACCCTAAAACCGCCGTGATAATGGTTAAATTAACCCTAAAACCGCCGTGATAATGGTTAAATTAACCCTAAAACCGCCGTGATAATGGTTAAATTAACCCTAAAACCGCCGTGATAATGGTTAAATTAACCCTAAAACCGCCGTGATAATGGTTAAATTAACCCTAAAACCACCGTAATAATGGTTAAATTAACCCTAAACCGCCGTGATAATGGTTAAATAAACCCTAAAACCGCCGTGATAATGGTTAAATAAACCCTAAAACCGCCGTGATAATGGTTAAATTAACCCTAAAACCGCCGTGATAATGGTTAAATTAACCCTAAAACCGCCGTGATAATGGTTAAATTAACCCTAAAACCGCCGTGATAATGGTTAAATTAACCCTCAACCCGCCAATGAAATGACCTGTGGTAACTGTGATTGATCCTCTCCCCAATGTGTCCAATTGTTCAGCTCCTCCTTGGTTTGTGCGATGTGGTAAACCATTGGCCATTCAAATAATTACTGAGGTGCGATTGGCAAGAACCAATGGACGAGGTGGTTACTGCAGGAGTCTCGCTGTGAGGAGCCAATGAGAGTCGTTGTTACGGCGTCGAGTCGACGGCGGTGTTATGGCTGCCGATGGCAGTGTTTTACGTGTTAGCGCCGGTGAGTTGCGTCGCTTCGCTGCTTCTCTTGGTCCTCGACCCGCCGGACAATCACTCGACGGTGAGATGTGTGGGTCGCCATGGCGATGAGAGGGCCTGTGTTTCCGTTGGAGCGCCATGACGAGTCGGGCCTCCTTGTTCGCATGGTGACGCCGGGTTTAGTGTTTTGTGCAGAAAGTTTTGTCGTTTTACGAAATGTTTTCCTTCATGGTTACGAGAGCAGTAATAGCTTTTCAGACTAATTTATTTCAAGAAACATTTTGTGAACCGATATTCTTGGTGTGCACCCTTCGCACTCCCACAATGGATAACAACAGCAGAGTTAAATATCCTCGAATCAGAACAAAACAATTCGCTTCACTGTAATTGAGTTTTATTTAATTAAATAATGCGTTCTCCACAAGTTGGAAATCAGAGGGGGGGGGGGGGAACGAGTTAAATCTACTTGAACTGATTAAACACAGAGGTAGGTCTTGGTTAATCAATTCATTGGAGTTCTGTGAAGCAGTTTCTGATGGGATCGAGTTAGGAAGTAAAATGGACGGTGGTGTATAAATGTCGACTTTCACGAAGCGCTTGATCAGGTACCGCAGAAAATGCTGATAGCCAAAGTGAGTACTTGTGGAGTAGTGAATTGGATAATACTGGTCGGAAGTAAAGAGTGGCTGTGAGTGGGAGGATGTAAGTAGTGGGGAACCTCAGGGATCAGTACTCGGACCATGACTATTCATTATTTACATCAATAATTTGGATAATGGGGTGAAGGGTAAGCTTCCCAAATTTACAGATGACACAAAGCTTGGAGGTAAGGTGGATAGCATAGGGGGTGGTGATCAGATTCAGGAAAGTATTGATACTTGTGTAGATTGGGCAAAACATTGGCAGATGTAATCTAACCTGAACAAGTGTAAGGTGTTGGGGATGGGAAAGAACAATGAAAATAGAGATTACAGGATGCAAGGGGTAATTTTGGAGGGTGTCACACAGGAGAAGGATCTGGGGGTGGTAATAGATATGGGAGGTGAGCAGGCAGCACACAATGCCAGGCAGGTAGAGGTAAAGCAAATAGGGTTTTAGGTTGTATTCAGAGAGGGATCAATTATAAATCAGAAGAGGTGGTGTTAACATTGTACAGGAATTTAGTGAGGGGCACATCTAGAATATTGTGTGCAGTTTTGGTCACCACGACTCTGGAAGGACATCGATGCCTCAGAGAGGGTTCATAATAGATAGTCTGGATTGATTGGGGCTGAGTTGACGAAGGTTGACGAAGGCTGAGGGAGACGGTATTTATTTTTACATTAGAAATGATGTGATCACGAGGGGATCTGATAGAGATGTTTAAGATAATGAAGGGTGGAGAGAAATTAAATTCGGAAGTATTTCAACAGAATAGACAGGAACAGGGACAGGGATCACATTCTGCCAGTAAAGAGGATAGTTGAGATGGTCATAAGCTAAGCAGCCATCAGAGTGGTTACCTCCACAACCGAAGGTGGACAGAGGTTATGTTTTCACTCACCCCTGTCTGTTTGTGAGCAGGATATATCGAAAAGTTGTGGACATGAGTGCGTGATCAGGACAAATTGATTAAATTTTGGGGAAGATCCGCATCCGAGAATTTTTAAAGTAATTCTTTATCATTGGGAGATAGATCCGGACAAAAACTTTATGAAGCATGATGTCTCAAAATGGTGTGGATGGCCAAAACTAGGTGGATTTATTTGAGTTTGTGACAAGAACAAACTGATTGGATGCAGATCTCTGCAAAGATGACTGCATCATCTGCGAAATCAAGGTCAGAGATCTTGACATTCCCAAACGATGCACCGCAGCTTGATCTCTCCGATCAAGGTCAGAGATCCTGACATTCCTAAACGATGCACCGCAGCTTGATCTCTCCGACATCCTCTCCAGAATCCAGTCCATACAAGTGCTGAAAAGTGTGGGGGCTGGTACACACCCCTGACGAACTCCAGTAACAACTGGAAATAAGTCAGTGATGGTACCACTACATCTCACAGCACTCTCAGTACCAGAGTATAGTTCAGACATCAGATCGATCAGTTTTGGTGGCACCCCACGAATACCAAGAATTCTCCAGAAGGCATCACAATTAATTGAATCAAACGCTTTACAGAGATCAACATGGGCTGCCGCTGAACATCAACACTCCCCTGCCAAAACTCGAGCAAGGATACGGTCAATCGTTGACCTCTTTGGTGTAAAGCCTGACTGCTCTGGACGCTGGTGCTCAAGCAGATGGTGGCGAACCCTATCAAGAATTATCGGAGCAAAGACCTTGCCCAGCACTGAGAGCAGCGTCACCCCTCGGTAGTTGTTGCAGTCTTGGTGATCACACTTCCCTTTCCAGAGAAGGACAACAAGGCTCTCTTCCAGTCAGTTGGGATGATGCCTGTGTTCCAGTCAGTTGGGATGATGCCTGTGTTCCAGTCAGTAGGGACGATGCCTGTGTTCCAGTCAGTTGGGACGATGCCTGTGTTCCAGTCAGTTGGGACGATGCCTGTGTTCCAGTCAGTTGGGACGATGCCTGTGTTCCAGTCAGTTGGGACGATGCCTGTGTTCCAGTCAGTTGGGACGATGCCTGTGTTCCAGTCAGTTGGGACGATGCCTGTGTTCCAGTCAGTTGGGACGATGCCTGTGTTCCAGTCAGTTGGGACGATGCCTGTGTTCCAGTCAGTTGGGACGATGCCTGTGTTCCAGTCAGTTGGGACGATGCCTGTGTTCCAGTCAGTTGGGACGATGCCTGTGTTCCAGTCAGTTGGGACGATGCCTGTGTTCCAGTCAGTTGGGACGATGCCTGTGTTCCAGTCAGTTGGGACGATGCCTGTGTTCCAGTCAGTTGGGACGATGCCTGTGTTCCAGTCAGTTGGGACGATGCCTGTGTTCCAGTCAGTTGGGACGATGCCTGTGTTCCAGTCAGTTGGGACGATGCCTGTGTTCCAGTCAGTTGGGACGATGCCTGTGTTCCAGTCAGTTGGGACGATGCCTGTGTTCCAGTCAGTTGGGGCGATGCCTGTGTTCCAGTCAGTTGGGGCGATGCCTGTGTTCCAGTCAGTTGGGGCGATGCCTGTGTTCCAGTCAGTTGGGGCGATGCCTGTGTTCCAGTCAGTTGGGGCGATGCCTGTGTTCCAGTCAGTTGGGGCGATGCCTGTGTTCCAGTCAGTTGGGGCGATGCCTGTGTTCCAGTCAGTTGGGACGATGCCTGTGTTCCAGTCAGTTGGGACGATGCCTGTGTTCCAGTCAGTTGGGACGATGCCTGTGTTCCAGTCAGTTGGGACGATGCCTGTGTTCCAGTCAGTTGGGACGATGCCTGTGTTCCAGTCAGTTGGGACGATGCCTGTGTTCCAGTCAGTTGGGACGATGCCTGTGTTCCAGTCAGTTGGGGCGATGCCTGTGTTCCAGTCAGTTGGGGCGATGCCTGTGTTCCAGTCAGTTGGGGCAATGCCTGTGTTCCAGTCAGTTGGGACGATGCCTGTGTTCCAGTCAGTTGGGACGATGCCTGTGTTCCAGTCAGTTGGGACGATGCCTGTGTTCCAGTCAGTTGGGACGGTACCTGTGTTCCAGTTGATTTGATGTCATCTGCAGTTATAGATTCCATAACTTTGCTCATAATTGGAAGCAGACAGAAACTGACCAAAAGAGAATGATGGGGGGGTGAACAGAGCCGAAAGAGGATGAGCAAGAGCAGGTGCTTAGCATGCATGCATTGATGCCGTCTGGCCCTGTCGCAGAATCTGAGTTAAGGTTTCCCAGAAACCTCTTCACCTTCTCAAGTGGGAAAGGCAGTGTATCCAAGAGCAGCAGAGGTGTGAGAGGGTAGGTTAGGTTTTTGGAGTGAGGGGTTGGGTAAACAAGATTTGGAAGAAAACACAGAATTGACGCATTTGTCCTCATGAGCAGAGTTGGCTGTTGTGCCATTTCAAGAGAGGGAAGCGATGGAGTGGGAGAATACACCAGTTAAAGACTTGACAAGGCACCACCAGGTCTTTGAAGAAGGACAGGTTTGAGAGTTCAGCCTTGAGTTTGGCCAGATGTTGTTTTCTGTCTCTCCTGAGTGTCGACCCACACTTATTCCGAGCTTCGTGGAATTATTTTATGTTGCTTTCGGTCGGATTTCCCTTTCAGGATTTGAAGGCAAGTTGTTTGAAGTGAATTGCCTCACCACAAGATTCTGTGTACCAGAAGTGAAAGGATAGGTATGATCACTGCACACAAGATGGTATAAATATGTACATATGGGAAAGCAAGCTTGTGTGGAAGGATTCCTTGGCCATATTTATACAATATCAGGAGAGGTGGAAATGAAGGACCAGTCTTGCCCTGAGAGGGTAGCTTGCAGTTCTTGCCAGTCAGCTGGCAGGCACTGATGCTTATCTTTGAGCTATCTAGTCTGGGCTTGATTCCCAACCTGATTATTTACTTTTGGATTGATGTTACACAGGTATGTGAGGTATGCCATCCCTTTGGATATGTGTCCCATCTGCTAGCATTAGTTGGTGGATATTGAATATCCCATGGTATGTTTCCTAGAGAGATGATGAGTCATAGCTGCTACTTCCAACAAATTGTGAATTCGTACTCAAATGACTTTAATGTTGAATGTTAGGCCTGGCCATCGAGTTCATGAAAGACATGAGCAGAAAACCTTCCCTGGGCACTTGCAGAAGTTGGGCTTATTTGTGGCTGTTAAATAAACTGTAAACACAGACATCTGTTTTGTACCTTACTGAGAAATATGATCCTACATAGGGAGAAAGCAGGATGATTCAATTAACCACACACAGTTGTGCTTTTGGTATCGTTGAGGAGCCAGTTTTGACTTTAGACTAATGACGTCTTAATTATCGTAATGTTGGCTTGAGAGGGCAATTTCTCATAAACTATGTTGACCAGCATAATTTGCATTGAATATTTTATGTAGACAAGGTATATCAGAGTCTTTAAATGTGAGGTCATGGTCTGTGTTTGTTGTCGGCACAGTGGTTCATGGTTATATTAATTTGCTGTTTTTGATGAAACTGCCCTCGTTGGCAGCCACTGCTTTCGTTCACCCTTATAAACTGCTCTGCTTCACTCTTACAATGTCATTGTCCCCCTCTCCCTCCTTCCCTCTCTTCCCCATTCCTTTAACTCCTTGTGCACAGATTCATCCCATCTAATCTTCATACTCCAAGTAAATAGTAAATTGTGTGTGTGTGTGTGTGTGTGTGTGTGTGTGTGTGTGTGTGTGTGTGTGTGTGTGTGTGTGTGTTTCAGTGACTTAGTTCTGCTTGATGGGCATCTATAACCTGAAGTTGCGAGTGGGAAATCTGTGATTCAAATTGTCTTTAAACCCTTTGAGAAGGAGGGAGGGTGGGGGTGGGGGGTACACCGACAGTGGAGTACACACTGTCAGAGTGGTGACCCGTCCAGGATTGTGCCCAGTAGCCCAGTAGACTGCTTAGGCAGCACCAACACTCTGCACAGAGTATGGTCCCAATGGATGGA
This sequence comes from Eptatretus burgeri, assembly GCF_056783735.1. Lineage (NCBI taxonomy): Eukaryota > Metazoa > Chordata > Myxini > Myxiniformes > Myxinidae > Eptatretus > Eptatretus burgeri. Next base: position 82,209,991 of record NC_140964.1, on the reverse strand, counting down.
TGGATGGAGTTGAAGGACAAGATAGAAAGACACTTGGAAAAATGATGGGTGTGGAGAGGAATGGGGGAAAGGAAAGGATGCATGGGATGGACAAGATGGATACAAAAGGAAATTCTGAGTCGGAAAGACTGAAAAATTTGGAAGGAGGAGGAATTGGAGTGGGGTTAACAAGGGGAGAAAACATCTTGGTTTTGGATTTGAGATGACATGAGATGGTGGTGAACAGCCTTCTTGAAGACCTCGAGGGAAGAATGAGATTGAAGAGAATGTGGAAGTTTGTTCCACAGGTGGGGAAAAAAAAGAGGAACAAATGAGTGGTAGTGAGCAGTGATCTTGGATTTAAGTAGTTTCACCATAAAGGGGCTTGATGGTGGACCATGTGTGCCTTGCAGAAGCATTGGGGGAGATGAAGCACTGAAAGAGCGGATGGTGCAAGACCAGAAAGGGGGCGGTAGAAGACAGAGAGTCGGCTGTGGTGTCATTTGAAGTGAGGGAAGGGATGGAAGGAGATCATACACTTGAGAGACAGAGACAGCACCGCCAGGTTTTCGAGGAGGGAGACAAGTTTGAAAGGTCATTCTTGAGGTTGGAAAGATGATGTTTTCTGGCTCTCCTGAGAGTGCACCCACACTTGGTGCTGGCTTTTTGAAATGCAGCGAGTGAGGATTGCCTTCAGTCATATTTGCCTTCCAGGAAGAGAAGGTAAGTTGTTTCAGAGTGACTGCCTCACAACAGCATTCAGTGTACCATGGTCGGGATGAAGCGTAGGATAACTGAAGATTAGATGGGATGAATCTGTGCACAAGAGAGAGAGAGCAGGTTTCTGTGGAAGAATTCCCAGGCTGAATTAACATCAAGTGTCGTAGATATGGGAGGGGACTGGGGTGGGGAGAGGGAGGTGGGTGTGGGCAGGATGAGTGGATGGGAAGGCCGAGAGAGGAGGGGAGAATAAGGGTATTCCAAGGGAGATTGTCATGGGAAGGATTGGGGGGGGAGCTTGGAGAGCAGGATCAGTGTCAGGAAAATGTCATGTCTATACAGCCGCAGCTAACGCTCATGGACTTTTCACGTAACAAATTGAATCTGTTTTTCTCAGAAACGCTCGTTGGACACAAAGTCCAACCAGCGATAGCCAAGGATTCTCTGAAGAGACCTGGTACCGAAGAAGTTAAGACTCTGTCTCAAAGTCTTGGTCAGAGTTCAAGTCTCACATCCATAGAGCAAGACGGGAAGCACCAAGGAATTAAGCACTCAGACTTTTGTCCTTATGCATGGGTACCAACAGTGCCACACCCAGTGGTCCAGTGATTTCATGACTCCGCAGACCCGACTCAGATGTCTATTGACCTCTAGCTCACAACATACGGTGACATGAATATCACTGCCAGGTAAGTGAATCTCTCTGTGACCTCAACATCCTCGCCACGGACAGGTACAGACAAGATACATCCAAGATTTCTTTGAAAGCCTTGATCTTAGTCTTCCATAGATCTTAGTCTTGACCCAGGAGATCCATAATCCCAATGGTGCCGACTCTTCATTCAGTGCCTTGAGGACCTCCATAAGGATGTCCAGTCTCCACCAAGATGACTGATGACACCAAGTCATGACGCTGATGACACAATTCCTAAAATCAAGGTCAGAGGTCTTGACATTCTTAAACGATGCACTGCAGCTTGATCTCTCTGACATCTTCCCCAGAATCCAGTCCAGATAAGTGCTGAAAATTTTGGAGGCTAGAACTCACCCCTGACGAATTCCAGTAACAATTGGAAATAAGTCAGAGATGCAACCACCATAACTCAGCTTACTTCCAGTCATCAGCGAGGTCATGGAATTCATTATTGCAGTTGATATGAAAACCTTTATTTTCTCCAACAACCTCATCTCGTATCACCAGTTTGGTTTCAGAGCAGGTCACTCCACCTTGGACATGCTGCATTTACTCGCCCAACAATGGATATAGGCCCTCAATTTCAGACATGAAATTGGGGCCATCTCTCTGGATATATCTTGTGCTTTCAATACAGTCTGGCATCCTGCCTTACTCTTCAAACTCTCTGCCGATGGCATCAAAGGCCAACTCCACACGTGGCTTACTGACTTCTTCTACTATCATAGTCAACATGTGGGACTCAACGGAATCCTTTCATCTCCTCTCCCTGTCAAGACTGGAGTGCCTTAAGGCATTGTTCTTGACCCAGTCATGTTCCTGATCTTCATCAATGATCTCAGACTCTTTGGAAAATCCTTTCTATCTATTTGCTGATGACTCCACCCTGTGCTGTGACATCCCTCATCCTTCAGACAGGCAGGCTGCAGCTTCTTTCCGCTCTTCATACCTTGAAAAAATCACAAACTGGTTACATACTTGGAATATGTCTTTCAATCCTGACATCTCTCTCTATCACTCTATCACTCTATCACTCTATCACACACTCACACACTTACACACACCCCCATCCCCCACATATACTCTCTGAACAATCCTCTTGAGGAGGTTCTGTCATTCAAACTCCTGGGTCTCACTATCAGCCATGATCTTTCTTGGGCAAACCACATTTCAAAGTTTGCCTCCAAAGCCAGCTGCCGACGAGACATCCTCCATTGTACAAAGACCTTCCTTGGCACACATGAACTGTTATCCACCTAATAAGGCCTTCATCAGCAGCTTGATGGAGTACTGCCCTCCCCTCTGGGCTGGCTCCCCTGCCTCACATTTTCCTCAGCTTGATGCCATGGTAACCAAGGCCTTCAAGATTATTGGAATCTCCCATGCTGAAACTGACTCTATGGGCTTGTCACTTTGCCACCACAGACAGGTCAGTAGTCTCTGTGCTCTACTGCCTCGTTTCTGGTCTTGCACTCTCTGCTCTTTTATGTTTTGTACCTCCTCCATGTTTCTGCAAGGCTCACAAGGCCTACCATCAACCCTTTTTTGATAAAACTACCCCAAGTCCAAGATCACTGCTCACCTCCACTCATCTCCCCCCCCCTAACTCCCCCCCCTGTGGAATTAACTCCCACATCCTCTTCAATCCCATTCCTCTCTCCAGGTCTTCAAGACAGCTGTTCACCACTATCTCACGTCATCCCCAATCCAAAACCATGATCTTTTCCACCCTCATTAACCCCACCCACATCCCTCCTAATTTTCCAGTTTTTCCTCCTTCGAATTTTTCATTTTCATTCATCCGTGTTATGTGTCCCGTTCTTGTCTGTTAAGTCCTCATTTGTTTCGTGTACTGGCTCTTCCATGTGCCTCGACTATGTATACAAAAAAAAGAACAAGATTGCCACCCCACTTGAGCTGTAAACACTTTTAGGATCATGAAAAAAAAACATTTTCAGCAAATGCTCATGTATATAAATTATTTGCCAAACAGAGCACAAGGCACTGATTTCTGACTGGAGCGAACAATGTAAAAAGACAAATAAACTTTTTTTTTAACAAAAACCAAGCTCGACCGCCCCCCCCCCCCACCCCATCTTTGCTATGTCCACAAGTCTGAATGCAGCCAGAGGGTAATGGGGAGTGACAGAGAAAATTAACAGCACCAAGGGAAGAAAGAAAAGAAAGAGGCTATTTGGGTGGTGAGATTATTCATGATCCGGTGGGGTCTGCTTCAGTGCATCCAACAATTGCAAACTACTGGTCCAGAGTTCTGCGTGCAGTCATTGCCTTAGCACTCGTCCGAATTCTTACCGGAGCCTTAACAGGCTAATAGTGGTGGAGGTGACCACCGGGGTGCTGAAAACAATCTCACAAACTCCACTCAACTCTCACTCTAGCTTCCACGCAATCCTCCCCTCCCGCCACCCCTCTCCCCACTCCACTCAACAGTTTGAGCGAGGCATACCTCCCCTGGCTAAATGTTCCTCCAGGGCTTGTAGCACTTCGTGTTCACTGGGGGCAGCGAGGTGGCTATCAGTGTGACATCGAACTATGGGGAGTGTTGATAAAATAGTAATAAACTAGCCGAAACCCCGTCACAGATGGATTCCGTTCATTCAACCACCCTCACCAGCTTACCCACACTCGAGGGACATGGACTGGACAGGGCGTGCTTACCCCCGCCTACTCATCCCCCACCCCTGCTCCATTCCCCCCCCCGCCTTCAATTTGCTTACCCCCACCCAAAAATTTAATTACCCCGGCCTCGCCCCCGCGTCTTCACTCCCCGCCCCCCGTCTCTTGATTTCCCCATCCCCCTGTCCACCCCCTTACACCCAACCCCGCCTAATTCACCCCAGCCCCCGCACACTCACCCCCACCCCATTTCCCCCCTGTCTCCTGCTTTCAATTTGCTTACCCTCGCCCAAAAATTTGCTTAGCTTGCCCCCCCCGCCTCCTCACTCCCTGCCCCTGTCTCTTCATCCCCCGCCCCCGCCTCTTCACTCCTCGCCTCCGTCTCAACGAAAAGTGTTTATTCTGCTTCAGAGTTGAAGGTTGACTATTGCCACTATGTGCGATGCACTCTTACAGGTACGAAGTTTCTTTCAGTCCAGGTCACAATACTGAGAAAAACGTGATGCGACCGCGAGGAGGAGCGCAACATTGCTCCTTCAGTATTAATATAGAGATAGAAGATACAATGTTTCTTGTTACATTTTTTGTGCCAAATTCACATTCTGAGGTAGTCAGCATGCGCAGAAGAGGGTTTTGCATTGCAGACGCTATTTTCGAGGAGTGGAATTACACCTCTCAGTGGTAACGGTCTGTCGACGGCAGACGTAATGACGTCACTGAATGACCGATGATGTCATGACGTCCTGACGCCTCTTAGCGGTGATGTCACACGTCACCATGTAAACGAATGTAAAACGAAAAGTGTTTATTCTGCTTCATATTTGAAAGTTGACTATTGCCACTATATGCGATGCACTCTTACAGATACGAAGTTTCTTTCAGGCCAGGTCACAGTACCGAGAAAAACATGACGCGATCGCAAGGAGGAGCACAAAATTGGTCCTTCAGTATTAATATATAGAATGGGGTGGGGGGTGGTGTGGGTTAGTGGATAAGGAGAAACTGGGTCAATGAGGCATGTGGCCCTCCCTGTGCTAAATTAACCCTTTCGTTGCATTTCATCCACGAATATGCATTCACAATATATGTGCGCAAATGTAGTATTATATATGAGGGCTACCATTCCCTTCCCGATATGCGTCGATATCTCGGCCAGTCAGCACTGTCCGGCACTTCGTTCTGATTTCCAAACTCTCTGACTGTAGAATCCAAGAGCTACCTTCTTTCCTGGTGTGCTGTATTCTTTAACCCATTTACTCAGTGCTTCACTTGTAATGGAATGCTGTCATCTCTTCTCACAGAAAAAGTCTAAACACACACACACACACACACACACACACACACACACACACACACACACACACACACACACACACACACACACACACACACACACACACACACACACACACACACACACACACACACACACACACACACACACACACACACACACACACACACACACACACACTCACACCCCTCCTACTTCATAAGTAGAAGTAGTGGAAAATCCTGTACTGTATTAGATGATTCCATGTTTTTGGGTTTTTTTTGCATACAGTTCTGATTATAAGAAATTATGAAGTTGCAAGTAATTAAATTTCAGCTTTCATAATTCTATTCTCACACCCTTTTTTAATGTATTTTGTTTGCTCCAGTGAAGAGTGGTGAACAGCAGAAAAAGAAGAATCGTCGTCCGGATATCGCTCTCTACCGACCTGGAATCTCACGATTGCGTGGTGGCAAACCGAGACAGGTGGTAGCAGGGGGAAAAGGAGAGCAAGAGGATGAGGCAGGAAAAATAGAGAAAATTGGGGAGGTGGAGGAAGATGACCATTACAATGGCACTAAAATGGGAGACGTGCCACAATCTATCCCAAGAGTGGCACATATGATGGAAGGTGGCCAGCAAGAATTGGATTTTAGACATAGATTATCTGAAGAGGCACCATGTAAAGACAGACAGGATGCGAAGCAGGAAAGAGGTGTTTTAAAAATAGCAGAGCATCGAGCCATCATTGATTTTGACAGTGATGGCACCACGACTATGACGGCTCAATTCCTAGAGTCTGATGAAACATGCTTTAAGGGGCAGCCCTGCCGGAAGCCAGAATGCAAAATCTATCAACAACTGAAACGTGGAGTGCTACCTGCACGAAGTCAGCAGCTTGGAAATGGTACTGTGCCCGAGGTTACTGCGGAGCTCGCTCGTGCCTCTCTCGGGTGCAAGGCATCGAAAACCAGAGGCACAGATACTCGGTCTGATGTTGTTCAAAGTTTGGACAGTTCCAGAACAAGAGAGAGTGTCGTTGATAAAATGAACACAAAAAACAATATTCCAGGAGCCAAAATTGGTGTTTCTGAACACAAGATTTGGCAAGTGGCTGAGCAATCTAATGCCATAGTGCCTGGCCTTTTAGGAAGCAGTCCTGCAAAGAATAAGAAAGGAAAACGAGAACGCCGAAGGCAGAAACTTGTGAATGATAAGACTGATTTTTGTTGTGATGATTTGGAGAACAAAAGACTTGAAGTAAAGAGTGGTGGAGAAAAAAGACCAAAAAGGTCTGAGAGGAATAGTCTACATCCGAGAAATGGCCAACAACAGAATGTGACTGTTAAAGACCATGATCAGGGGGGAAGGCAAACAGATTTCATAAAGAAGAATGGAGAGGGAAGCAAACTGCCTAAGAGGTGGCTTCATGATACAATGGAAATCGGTTGTCTCAAGGTTATGCAGGAAGAGTCTTTCACCCATTGTCAAGGCGGTGAAGGGAAGGAGACAGAACTTTATGGCCGATGTGTTGTTGGCATTTCATCTGGCTCGGCTGATGATGAGGATCCTGATGATGATGATGATGATGATGATGATTGTGACGATAGGCGGCGGCCAAGCTTTGGCAGTGATTCATCCACTGGTTTACAAGTCTCTGGTCCTCATCATGTGAAGGAAGCAACTGCGGGAGTAGCAGCAACAGAAAGGTCTCTGCACCCACAAGGGGACGACGGTCGACTTGGTAAAAGTGGGGGCATTCTCTTTGTCTCTTCAGCCTCTTTGCAGCCTGGAGTAATAAAGCAGGTACCAGAAGCGACCATTCTCCCTTGTAAAGCTGTTGCACCACGACGAAGAGGACGTGGAGGCTCTCGACGCCTTTGGGAGCCTGGGGAGATTGCAAAGATGTCAAGTGGAGAGCAGCTTTCCACTCCAACCTTGCAGTTTCATGACAGTGAGGAAGAGGAAGCAGAAGATGGTGTGGGGAATGATGAAGAAGGGAGTGGCACTCCATCTTCACAGTCTCCCGCAAGATCACCAGCAGAAGTAGCCCAAGCTTCTGCTCTTGCAACTGGTATTGGCTCATACCGCTTCCACGCTTTCCAGCACCCTTACTTTGCCTACCACAATATTGGTGCATTTCCCATTGGACAGAACAATGGTTCCAATGCCTTCTTCCCATTTCCAAGACAGGCACCTACTCAGGAATTTTTCTCAATGATGCCTGGTATGTGGACTCTTTCAAACAGTTAATTACAGATTTCTTTTTATTTTTATTTTTTGGTCTAATGTTTTTTTTCTTCAGTGTAAGCAGCTTTCCTCTCCTCACTTTTGTTTTCATCTTTTTTTCCCTTTATTATTTTGATTCAACATTTTAAATTGTGTCATTGTTGCTGCCTCTTACCACCCTCCTCTTTTCCCACTGATTTTAAAAAAACAGTCTTTGAAATCTTTTTCTTTTTTTGGTGTTGACCTATTTTTAATGTCTCCTTTAATGTCTTTTTTTATTTTATTTTATTTTGTACAGGTGCATTTTATGGTGGCTATGCTATGCCGGGACCTGCTTGCTTGCCTTCTTATCCTGAAGATTCTCAAAGTCTCGTTCGTGCGATTGCCTCTTTGGAGGCTCAGCTTGCCAATCTGTTTTCTTGTGGTCTCTCGACACCAGAAGCAGCTCGAAGAGTGGACCATATTCGGTAGGCCCATTGAAATGCCCCTTGTCTGTTGTTTCTTCAATGCAACCATGTGGAAGATTGAATGGGATTAAAAAGCATCATCAACCTAATACCGTGATCACAATGATGACTAAAATGGGATATGGAAGTTGTTAAAAAAGTATGTCTGAGGAGGGTATGATGCATTCAAGATGGAAGTGGAGAGGGCTCACATGCTGTCATCTTTACTGTACTGTAGTGTGTGTATATGTATATATATATATATATATATATACATACACACACACACACACACACACACACACACACACACACACACACACACACACACACACACACACACACACACACACACACACGAAAGACCCACCCACATTTCACCTGTGAATGGAGGGAATAGCCAATGAGCTCTCACCTATTCAACTAAACCCAGGTGGCTTGGATTATACAAATAATTGACACCTCCCACACGCCTCGAGTTGAAGAAGCTGCATAAAGCAACCCAAGAAGGCTTACACAAGGTAAGCACTTTGCTGTTTCAAACCCTTCCCAGAGTTCCTCCACAGCTATAAAGACGTTCACACATGAGAGTCCCAATGCAACACACTCCCTCAGCTGCTGGACTGGTTTCATCGCTTGGGAGCCTCATTGGTAGGCATTGTCATCAGCGCAGACAACAATGCCTACCAATGAGGCTCCCAAGCATGAACTGGTCCGGCAGCTGAGGGAGTGTGTTGCATTGGGATTCTCATGTGTGAACGTCTTTATAGCTGTGGAGGAACTCTGGGAAGGGTTTGAAACAGCAAAGTGCTTACCTTGCGTAGGCCTTCTTGGGTTGCTTTATGCAGTTTCTTCGGCGAGAGGAGTGTGGGAGGTGTCATTTATTTATCCGAAGATTGCCTTTTATCACACATGCTTTCTTCGTTCTCTGTCTGGACATTATTTAGCCGGGAACTGCTTTTGGTGACAGAGCGAGCGCTGCTCTTATCAGTGGCACAGTGCGAGCGGGATGGCCTTGAGCAAGGTCTTTGGAAAGCTGTTTTCCACCAGCTGATAGAGCGTGGCCGCCAGCAACTAAGAGATTCTACTGGACCTACCGAGGCACAAGCTATCCAGGCTTGGCTCCTTACTATCCTCGATGAGGTCCTGCATTCTTTGACAATTTTATTTTGCCTTGTTTTTCATTTACCTTTATAAACTTCTGTATTGGTAATCCCTTTGAAGGATCCCTTGTTTTGTTTTTTTTGTTTCCCAGAAATGTGGTCATCCAGCTTTCCTTTGTGTTTCAGGGTAAAGCTTTTTATGAGGGACTCTTGTGCAAACTACAAGAAGTGTACAACTTTAGTGTGGAGGAGGAAACTGATGGCACAGCTATCAAACCAAAAAGCAAAACAGTGTGTGGAGTTATTATTTTTATTATTATTATTATTATTATTACAATGTCACATTGAGGTAACTGTCTGTTTGAGGTTTTGTTGAGACCTTCAATCCTCTTCCTAATTATTTATTTTTCTTTTTTCCATGCAGGTGAAATATGCCCTTATCAGTGCTCAGCGATGCATGATCTGTCTTGGTGACATCGCTCGTTACTGTGAGCAAGCCAATGATACTGCCAATTTTGGCAAAGCCCGCAGGTGAGACTTTTAAGTTGGAGCTGGACATTGCTTTTTGGTCACAGTAATAATTGACAGAATTTGCTCAATAGATACCTTATTGTATCCTATTGTACTTCATGCCTCGTTTGTGTAGAACCATCAATTCAGATGATTTAGCACCATTTCGTTACTTTGCTGTATGACCAGCTTCGAATCTGATGAATACCTACTCCATTGGCCATGCCCTACTCCATTGGCCTGTACCATCTCAGTGGACCTGAAATACGTTGGCTCGGTTCACAACAATACTGTGCAGTGCAACAATTTTTCTTACCAGATTAATTTTTATGTCACAGATTTGAAGCACTGTTGAAAGGAAAGTGGTGGGCTTTCGTTCATCATTATAGCTAGCTCCGTTTTAAGACGCTTTATTACCTGCACCACCGAAGGTGGAAGGAGGTTATGTTTTCACCCCTGTCTATTTTTGTCTGTCCTGTCTGCTTGTCTGTGAGCAGGATATCCTAAAAAGCTATGGACGGATTCAGACGAAACTTGGTGGACAGGTTTTGTGTGTGACAAGGACAAATTGATTAGATTTTGGTGAAGATCTGTATTCGGATCGGAATACAATAATTTTTTATGTAATGCTTCGTCATTAAGAGATAGGGCCAAAAATGATATACAGTACAACACGGTCTCAAAAAGTTGTTGGGTAGGTGACGAGAACAAGCCGATTAGATTTTGGTTCACGCCCGGATCCAGATCCAGCTGATCAGTGGGATACAAAACGTAAACTGTTCAGCCTGGTGGAAGGATTCACTCTCAAGTGCCGTTCTAGTTGAGTGAATAAATTGTCATTAATTTAAAAACTGTCTTTAAATAAAATCTGCTGTTTTACAAAGGAAACCTTCACGTTTCTCTTCAATTCAACCAAACACTTATTAAACTGATTATAATGGGACATTGTCGTCAGCACAAAGATGGGCTGAAACGGTCTGGTTCTGTTGTGGCTTGTCCCAATACAAGGAGATTGTAAACTAAAACAAAATTTGACTCAAACTTAATGCTCCCTGTCATTTGAGGCAGAGATGTAGATTTTATATACAGTATATATTGTTTATATTTGAACCTCTTTGTTGTCTGATTCTTGAAGCTGGTACCTGAAAGCACAGAAGTTAGCACCGAAGAACGGACGCCCGTACAACCAGTTGGCTCTTCTTGCCATCTACACTGTGAGTGTCTTGGTAAAACAGTACTTCCTCATATCTATTTTTTATTGTTTACTGTATACTTCAACTATTCAAATTATCCTTTTAAAATTTTTTATTATTTGCACATTGTTTTCCTGTGAGCGTAATCAATTTTCATTCTCTCTCTCCACCCAGCGCCGGAAGATGGATGCTGTATACTATTACATGCGCAGTTTAGCTGCAAGCAATCCTATTCTGTCTGCACGTGAGAGCCTGTTAAGTCTGTTTGAGGAAACAAAGCGGAAGGTGAGATTGTGTTGTGGAGAGGAGGAATGGTGGTCGTGTGCTTCAAATCGTGCTTGCCGTACAATGCTTGTTTGTGCAATTCACAGTAATTCTCTCAATTTATTTATTTCATTTTCAACCGATTTGCTTTCAGGCAGTTTCCCCCCCCAGCCCCCCCAAACGGTTTTCTATCTGACACTGTATGGTGTGTTGACACCTACGTGAATAACAGGACCCAGCTGACACAGTTGAAATTGTTTCCAAAATCGTACCAGAAAATCAGTCGATCTTTACAAATTGGTAAAGTTCTTACTTTAGGTGTGCAGCATTTTGAATGTTTGCGATTAAAACAATACAGTAGATTTGGTACCATTGATGGCATCTTATGAATGTTAATTTGATGCATTTAGAGTAACTGTTAATTTGTGTCTGTGTGATACGGAATTTTAAAGGTGGACAAATGATCTAGGTTGGCTTCTTTGTTGTCTGACTTGGTCTGATTCATGCTCGGTCCAACTGAACCTGATGAATACCTTTACTCAAGCTCTACTACATTGGCCTGTCCTATATCAGTCCACCTCAGTCCACAAGCACCTCACCTTGAATATGTTGGCTCGGTTGACAACCACACTGTGTAGTGCAACAATTTCTTACTAGATTAATTTTTATATCAAAGATTTGAAGCACTGCTGAAAGGTAAGTAGTGGAGCATGAGCAAAGGCATTCACTCATTCTGACTTATCTGACTGACTCGGGGGCCCAAGTTCCTTCCTTCAATATGACTTACCAAGTTCAAATACCATATGCTTGTCTATTGTCTACAAATGTCCTTGGAATTCATGTAAGAGTACACATTGCTGTCAACTAATAGGACTTCAGGTTTCCGGTGTTGGTTGCAGTTGGTAGATTCGGCACGCCTTTTGGCAAAACCCACTAAGTACTTTTTTTTTTGTTCCTTTGCGAACTTATCGTGATTTTGTGTGTATTTGATGTCATTTAAGGTTGTGATTGTGTTTGTAGCAGATTACTGGATAATTGCATTGTTTTATTTTAAAGCACGTGTTTTAGCGGCTGGTGAAGTGGTACCTTTAAAAAAAAAAATTATTATTATTAGGGTACCCAGTCAAATGGACTGGGTAACCTATTGTTTTTCTTGTTTATTTATTATTTATTCTTTTTCCGCCGGCAATTTTCGGGTTATTTTGCTTTAAAAATCATTTTCTCAGGAACTGTAAGTCCGAACAACACGAAATTTTCACCATAGTATGTATCTTTTTTGATAGCAAACTTAATTGATAATTGTGACGTTATAGGTCACGTGGTATGGGCGCCATCTTGAAAAAAATGATAAACTTTGGACCTCTGTATCTCTGAAACCGTGCAATGGACAAAACTTTCGCTTCATACATTTTAATGAACTCCCCATCGGGAACACGGATGATTTTTCGTGACATCATTGCTGAAGTGGTATCCCGGTGAAAATTAGTCAAGTAGAATGCTGCATAGGAAAAATATGAAATTTCTTGTGCCTCATCTACACAACAATTCACCGTAGAAAAAAAATTATGATGTCATAGGTGACTTGGTTCGACAGTCATCTTGTTTAGAATTAAAAAAAAAAAAATCTTCCTCTCCAGAACGGCTGGACAGATTGAGGTGAAAATTCACACACACTTTCCCCAAGACATCCTTTCACAAGTTTGTTAATTTATTATTGATCGGTCACATGGTTTGGTAGCCATATTGAATTAACCATAAAACATCTTCTCCAGAACGGCTGATCAGATCAAGGGGAAACTTCACACACATATTGCTCAAGCATAAGGAATGTAAGTTTATTCATGAATAATTGATAGGTCACATGGTTTGGCAGCCATGTTCGATTCAAGAAAAATATTAAATAATGTTTTCTCTGGAACCACTTATCCTATTGAAGTGAAACTTGGCAACTATCATAAACAACCATGTCTGCATATATGGTAAAAATTATGATGTCACAAGCCACATGGTTTGGCTCCCATCTTGGATAGAAAAACGTACCTTGTCCGATCAAAACAAAACTTAACAAGCATGATCCACTACCCTATTAGAGGGAGAATTTAAATTTATGTTGTAATAGGTCACATGGTATGACAGCCATATTGGATTGAAAATTAATAACTTTAAAAGTCTTCTTCTCTGAAACGGCTGAACAGATTGAGGCGAAATTCCACATGTATGACCACCTCTCCATGATGAACAAAAAGTTCTCCCCCCCGCCCTTTTGATGTACCACCTCCCTTTTGATGTTTGACACATCCTTTGGCAGCCATATTGGATTGAAGGGAAAATATTAATTAATGTTTAATCTGGAACTGCTACATCAATAAATGTGAAACTTCAGAGAGATGATGCAGCAGACATGTGGAATGAAGGGTTTAAATTTCAACTTGATCAGCCCCATGGTTTGGCAGGCATGTTGGATTGAAGGATAAATCGTAATTAATGTTTATGCTGGAATCGCTGCTTCAATATATGCGAAACTTCACAATTATAATATAATCTAGCCGACATGTGAAACGTAGGTTTAAAATTTAAACCCGATCGGTCACCCGGTTTGGCAACCAGAATTACTTCATTATTTGAATCTGAGAACTTTTAGATTTGTTTTTTCCAGAAGACTCACTTGGCTGCACCTGCATGCGTTTGAGGGTACAGGAATGGCAATTAAATTGATACCGCCAATGTCCCCAGGAAAAAGGGATGACTGCATACGGAATACATAGATTGAACACTTTGTGCTACCCGGTTCGTAATGCGTCAGTCCCACGCTGTGTCGAAGCAAGGCTGCATTTGTATCGATATTAAATAATGTTTTCTCTGGAACCACTGATCCTAACGATGCGAAACTTTGCAACTATCATCAACAGGAAGTCTCACGTTATATCAAAGGCGGACGTCTGGGTACCCGGTCATCACTGCCAGCAGTTATAATGTGGCAGTTCGACTTATTAGGGTACCCTGTCAGTACAGGGTACCCTATTGTTTTTCTTAAGTTTATTTGTTATTATTAGGGTACCCTGTGAGTACAGGGTACCCTATTGTTTTTCTTATGTTTATTATTAGGGTATCCAGTCAAATGGACTGGATAACCTATTGTTTTTCTTCTGTTTATTATTATTATTATTATTTTTATTATTATTTTTCTTCCGCCGTAAATTTGCAAAATTTCCAGTTTTTTTCGCTTTAAATGCCATTTTCTCAGAAATGGTAAGACCAATCGACACAAAATTTTCACCAGATATGTATCTTTTTTGATAGCATACATAATTGATAATTATGACGTCATAGGTCACGTGATACGGGCGCCATCTTGAAAAAACAGATCAACTTTGGACCTCTGTATCTCGGAAACCTTCTAGTGTAAAAAAATTTCGCTTGATACATTTGAACAAGCTCCCTCTCGGGTATACGTGTGATTTTTCGTGACGTCATCAGTGAAGAGGTATCCCAGTAAAAATTCGTCAAGTAGAACGCCACATGGCAAAAATTTGAAATTTCTTGAGCATCATCTACACAAAAATTCATCGTAGAAAAAAAATATTTTGACGTCATCAGTGACGTAATTCGGCCGCCATCTTGTTTTTTGTGTTTTTTAAAAAAAAATCTTCTTCTCCAGAACGGCTGTGCAGATTGAGGCGAAACTTTACAGGCACATTCCCCCTGAGGTCCTCTTTCAAGTTTGTTAATTTGTTGTTCATACGTCACATGGTTTGGCGGCCATCTTGAAAAAGCCTTAAAACCTTCAAACATCTTCTTCTCCAGAAGCGCTGGTCCAATGAAGGCGAGATTTCAGAACTATATTCGTGACATGTATGCGATGCAAGTTTGTTAATTTCAAAGTGATAGGTCACATGGTTTGGCCGCCATGTTGGATTTAAGAAAAATATTAAATAATGTTTTCTCTGGTATTTCATAAGCCATCAAAGCGAAAATTTGCAAGTGCCTTCCTCCCTCAAGTCTGCATACATGGTAAAAAATTTTTTACCTCAGAAGTCACATGGTTTGGCGGCCATCTTGGATAGAAAAATAGACTTTATCCGATTTACACGAAACTTCACACACTTGTTCGGGTCATCAATGGAAAGCAGAATTTAAATTTATGATATCAGAGGTCACAAGGTTCGGCAGCCATCTTGGATTGAAAATGAATAAATTTTTAAAATCTTCTTCTCCAGAAGGGCAAGACAGATGAAGACGAAACTTCACACATATATTCCCCATGAGGTCCTTTCTCAAGTTTGTTAATTTGTTCTTGATCGGTCACATGGTTCGGCGGCCATCTTGAAAAAACCCTAAAACATTCAAACATCTTCTTCTCCAGAAGCGCTGGTCGGATGAAGCGGAGATTTCAGAACTATATTCAGGACACGTAGGCGATATAAGTTTGTTAATTTCGAATTGATACGTTAGACGGTTTGGCCGCCATCTTGGATTTAAGAAAAATATTAAATAATGTTTTCTCTGGAACCGCTGAACCAAACGAATCGAAAATTTGTAATTATCATCTACCATCGTGTATGCACGCATGGTAAAAATTATGACATCAAACGTCACATGGTTTGGCGGCCATCTTGGATAGAAAACGCACCTTTACCGATTAACACGAAACTTTACAAACGTGTTCCAATACCCAGTTGGAAGCAGAATATAAATTTCTGATGTCATAGGTCACATGGTTCGTCAGCCATCTTGGATTGAAAATGAATAAATTTTAAAAATCTTCTTCTCCAGAAAGGCAAGACAGATTTAGCCGAAACTTCACACATATATTCCCCATGAGGTCCTTTCTCAAGTTTGTTAATTTGTTCTTGATTGGTCACATGGTTTGGCGGCCATCTTGAATTTACCTTAAAACCTTCAAACATCTTCTTCTCCAGAACACCTGATCTGATCAAGGGGAAACTTCACACCCCTATTGCACATGAGTAGGGAATACAAGTTTGTTAATTTCTAATTGATAGGTCACATGGTTTGGCAGCCATATTGAATTTAAGAAAAATATTAAATAATGTTTTCTCTGGAACTGCTTAACCTATCGAAGCGAAAATTTGCGTCTGTCATCCTCCATGATATCTGCATACATGTTGCAAATTATGACATCACAAGTCACATGGTTTGGCCACCATCTTGGATTGAAGGATAAATATTAATTAATGTTTACTCTGGAACCACTGCATCTATACATGCGAAACTTCACATTTATAATTCAGGCGACATGCGAAACAAAAGTTTAAAATTTCAACCTGATCGGTCATGCTGATTTGGAACCAGAATTATTTAATTATTTGAATCTGGAAGCCAGGAATAACGAAATTGAACGCTTTGTGCTGCCCGGTTCGTAACTCGTCTGTTCCGCGCCGTTTCGAAGCAGGCCTGTGTTTGTATCACCATTAAATTATGTTTTCTCTGGCACCGCTTATCCTTTTAATGCGAAAATTGCGACTCTGATTTAAGTCCCATGTTGTATCAAAGGCGGATGGACTGGGTACCCGGTCATCACTGCCAGCAGTTATAAAGTGGCAGTTCTAGTTTTTATTATTATTTTTCTTCCGCCGTAAATTTGCAAAATTTCCAGTTTTTTTCGCTTTAAATGCCATTTTCTCAGAAATGGTAAGACCAATCGACACAAAATTTTCACCAGATATGTATCTTTTTTGATAGCATACATAATTGATAATTATGACGTCATAGGTCACGTGATACGGGCGCCATCTTGAAAAAACAGATCAACTTTGGACCTCTGTATCTCGGAAACCTTCTAGTGTAAAAAAATTTCGCTTGATACATTTGAACAAGCTCCCTCTCGGGTATACGTGTGATTTTTCGTGACGTCATCAGTGAAGAGGTATCCCAGTAAAAATTCGTCAAGTAGAACGCCACATGGCAAAAATTTGAAATTTCTTGAGCATCATCTACACAAAAATTCATCGTAGAAAAAAAATATTTTGACGTCATCAGTGACGTAATTCGCCCGCCATCTTGTTTTTTTGTGTTTTTTAAAAAAAAATCTTCTTCTCCAGAACGGCTGTGCAGATTGAGGCGAAACTTTACAGGCACATTCCCCCTGAGGTCCTCTTTCAAGTTTGTTAATTTGTTGTTGATACGTCACATGGTTTGGCGGCCATCTTGAAAAAAACCTTAAAACCTTCAAACATCTTCTTCTCCAGAAGCGCTGGTCCAATGAAGGCGAGATTTCAGAACTATATTCGTGACATGTATGCGATGCAAGTTTGTTAATTTCAAAGTGATAGGTCACATGGTTTGGCCGCCATGTTGGATTTAAGAAAAATATTAAATAATGTTTTCTCTGGTATTTCATAAACCATCAAAGCGAAAATTTGCAAGTGCCTTCCTCCCTCAAGTCTGCATACATGGTAAAAAAATTTTACCTCAGAAGTCACATGGTTTGGCGGCCATCTTGGATAGAAAAATCGACTTTATCCGATTTACACGAAACTTCACACACTTGTTCGGGTCGACGATGGAAAGCAGAATTTAAATTTATGATATCATAGGTCACAAGGTTCGGCAGCCATCTTGGATTGAAAATGAATAAATTTTAAAAATCTTCTTCTCCAGAAGGGCAAGACAGATGAAGACGAAACTTCACACATATATTCCCCATGAGGTCCTTTCTCAAGTTTGTTAATTTGTTCTTGATCGGTCACATGGTTCGGCGGCCATCTTGAAAAAACCCTAAAACCTTCAAACATCTTCTTCTCCAGAAGCGCTGGTCGGATGAAGGGGAGATTTCAGAACTATATTCGGGACACGTAGGCGATATAAGTTTGTTAATTTCGAATTGATACGTTAGACGGTTTGGCCGCCATCTTGGATTTAAGAAAAATATTAAATAATGTTTTCTCTGGAACCGCTGAACCAAACGAATCGAAAATTTGTAATTATCATCTACCATCGTGTATGCACGCATGGTAAAAATTATGACATCACACGTCACATGGTTTGGCGGCCATCTTGGATAGAAAAACGCACCTTTACCGATTAACACGAAACTTTACAAACGTGTTCCAATACCCAGTTGGAAGCAGAATATAAATTTCTGATGTCATAGGTCACATGGTTCGTCAGCCATCTTGGATTGAAAATGAATAAATTTTAAAAATCTTCTTCTCCAGAAAGGCAAGACAGATTAAGCCGAAACTTCACACATATATTCCCCATGAGGTCCTTTCTCAAGTTTGTTAATTTGTTCTTGATTGGTCACATGGTTTGGCGGCCATCTTGAATTTACCTTAAAACCTTCAAACATCTTCTTCTCCAGAACACCTGATCTGATCAAGGGGAAACTTCACACCCCTATTGCACATGAGTAGGGAATACAAGTTTGTTAATTTCTAATTGATAGGTCACATGGTTTGGCAGCCATGTTGAATTTAAGAAAAATATTAAATAATGTTTTCTCTGGAACTGCTTAACCTATCGAAGCGAAAATTTGCGTCTGTCATCGTCCATGATATCTGCATACATGGTAAAAATTATGAGGTCACAAGTCACATGGTTTGGCCGCCATCTTAGATTGAAGGATAAATATTAATTCATGTTTACTCTGGAACCACTACTTCTATATATGCGAAACTTCATATTTATAATTTAGGCTACATGGGAAACAAAAGTTTAAAATTTCAACCTGATCGGCCGTGTGGTTTGGCAGCCAGAATTATTTAATTATTTGAATCTGGTCGCCAGTAATAAGGAAATTGAACGCTTTGTGCTGCCCGGTTCGTAACTCGTCTGTTCCGCGCCGTCTCGAAGCAGACCTGTGTTTGTATCACCATTAAATAATGTTTTCTCTGGCACCGCTTATCCGATAAATGCGAAACTTTGCGACTATGATTTAAGTCTCACGTTGTGTCAGTTGTGTCAAAGGCGGACGGACTGGGTACCCGGTCATCACTGCCAGCAGTTATAAAGTGGCAGTTCTAGTTTATTATTATTATTATTTTTCCGCCGGCATTTTGCGGCCTGTTTTCACTTTAATAATCATTTTCTCAGGAACGCAAAGTCCGATCGACACGAAATTTTCACCGTAGTATGTATCTTTTTTGATAGCACAATCACGTTATAATTATGACGTCATTGGTCACGTGGTGCGGGCGCCATCTTGAAAAAAACGATAAACTTTGGACCTCTGTATCTCTGAAATCTTCCAGGGTAAAAATTTTTTCGCTTCATACATTTTAACAAGCTCCCTCTCGGGAACACGTGTGATTTTTCGTGACGTCATCGGTGAAGAGGTATCCCGGTGAAAATTCGTCAAGTAGAACGCCACATGGGAAAAATTTGAAATTTCTTGAGCGTCATCTACACCAAAATTCATCGTAGAAAAAATTTTTTTTGACGTCATCGGTGACGTAATTCGGCCGCCATCTTGTTTTGAAAATATTTTTAAAAAAAATCTTCTTCTCCAGAACGGATGTGTAGATTGAGTAAACTTTACAGGTATATTCGCCCTGAGGTCCTTTTTCAAGTTTGTTAATTTCTTGTTGGTCGGTCACATGGTTTGGCGGCCATCTTGAAAAAACCCTAAAACCTTCAAACATCTTCTTCTCCAGAAGCGCTGGTCCAATGAAGGCGAGATTTCAGATCTATATTCGTGACATGCATGCGATGCAAGTTTGTTAATTTCGAAGTGATAGGTCACATGGTTTGGCCGCCATGTTGGATTTAAGAAAAATATTAAATAATGTTTTCTCTGGTATTTCATAAGCCATCGAAGCGAAAATTTGCAAGTGCCTTCCTCCCTCAAGTCTGCATACATGGTAAAAATTTTTTACCTCAGAAGTCACATGGTTTGGCGGCCATCTTGGATAGAAAAATAGACCTTATCCGATTTACACGAAACTTCACACACTTGTTTGGGTCTATGATGGAAAGCAGAATTTAAAGTTATGATATCATAGGTCACAAGGTTCGGCAGCCATCTTGGATTGAAAATGAATAAATTTTAAAAATCTTCTTCTCCAGAAGGGCAAGACAGATGAAGACGAAACTTCACACATATATTCCCCATGAGGTCCTTTCTCAAGTTTGTTAATTTCTTCTTGATCGGTCACATGGTTTGGCGGCCATCTTGAAAAAACCCAAAAACCTTCAAACATCTTCTTCTCCAGAAGCGCTGGTCAGATGAAGGGCAGATTTCAGAAGTATATTCGGGACACGTAGGCGATATAAGTTTGTTAATTTGGAATTGATAAGTCACACGGTTTGGCCGCCATCTTGGATTTAAGAAAAATATTAAATAATGTTTTCTCTGGAACCGCTTAACCTAACGAATCGAAAGTTTGCAATTACCATCTACCATCGTGTGTGCACGCGTGGTAAAAATTATGAGGTCACACGTCACATGGTTTGGCGGCCATCTTGGATAGAAAAACGCACCTTTCCCGATTTACACGAAACTTCACAAACGTGTTCCATTACCCAGTTGGAAGCAGAATATATATTTCTGATGTCATAGGTCACATGGTTCGTCAGCCATCTTGGATTGAAAAACAATATCTTCAAACGTCTTTTTCTGTGAAACGGCTGAACAGATCCAGGCGAAACTCCACCACTATGACCGCCTCTCCATGACGAATAAAAAGTTCTCATCCCCTTTTGAGGTACGACGCAACGTTTGGCAGCCATATTGGATTGAAGGAAAAATATTAATTAATGTTTACTCTGGAAATACTGCATCAATAAATGTGAAACATCAAGTTTATGGTGGAACGCTCATGCGGAATGAGCGTTTGAAATTTCAACGGGATCAGGCCCAGGGTTTGGCAGCCATGTTGGTTTTAAGAAAAATATTAAATAATGTTTTCTCTGGAACTGCTTAACCTGGAGAAGCGAAAATTTGCAGTTATCATCCACCATCGTGTTTGCACACGTGGTGCAAATTATGACATCACAAGTCACATGGTTTGGCCGCCATCTTGGATTGAAGGATAAATATTAATTAATGTTTACTCTGGAACCGCTGTTTCTATATATGCAAAACTTGATATTTATAATTCAGGTGATATGCTAAACAACAGTTTAAAATTTCAACCTGATCGGTCACACGGTTTGGGAGCCAGAATTATTTATTTATTTGAATCTGGAAGCCAGTAATAACGAAATTGAATGCTTTGTGCTGCCCGGTTCGTAACTCGTCTGTTCCGCGCCGTCTCGAAGCAGGCCTGTGTTTGTATCACTCTTAAATAATGTTTTCTCTGGAACCACTTTCCCGATCAAAGCGAAACTTTGTGACTGTCATCTGCAGAAAGTCCCATGTTGTATCAAAAGGCGGACGGACTGGGTACCCGGTCATCACTGCCAGCAGTTATAAAGTGGCAGTTCTAGTTATTATTATTATTATTCCGCCGGCAATTTGCACCCTTTTTCGCTTTAAAAATCATTTTCTCTGGAACACTAAGTCCGATCGACAGGAAATTTTCACCATAGTATGTATCTTTTTTGATAGCACAATCACGTTATAATTATGACGTCATTGGTCACGTGGTACGGTCGCCATCTTGAAAAAAGCGATAAACTTTGGACATCTGTATCTCGGAAACCGTGCAATGGAAAAATTTTTCGTTTGATACATTTTACTAAGCTCCCTATGGGGAACACGTGTGATTTTTCGTGACGTCATAGGTGAAGCGATATACCGGTGAAAATTCGTCAAGTAGAACGCCATATAGGAAAAATCTGAAAAATTCTGAGCGTCATCTACACCAAAATTCATCGTCAAAAATGTTTTTTTTGACGTCATCGATGACGTAATTCGGCCGCCATCTTGTTTTTTAGTGTTTTTTTAAAAAAATCTTCTTCTCCAGAAGGGCTAGACAGATTAAGGTGAAACTTTACAGGTACATTCCCCCTGAGGTCCTCTTTCAAGTTTGTTAATTTGTTGTTGATACGTCACATGGTTTGGCGGCTATCTTGAAAAAACCCTAAAACCTTCAAACATCTTCTTCTCCAGAAGCGCTGGTCCAATGAAGTTGAGATTTCAGAACTATATTCGTGACATGTATGCGATGCAAGTTTGTTAATTTCGAAGTGATAGGTCACATGGTTTGGCCGCCATGTTGGATTTAAGAAAAATATTAAATAATGTTTTCTCTGGAATTTCATAAGCCATCGAAGCTAAAATTTGCAAGTGCCTTCCTCACTCAAGTCTGCATACATGGTAAAAAAATTTTACCTCAGAAGTCACATGGTTTGGCGGCCATCTTGGATAGAAAAATAGACCTTATCCGATTTACACGAAACTTCACACACTTGTTCGGGTCGACGATGGAAAGCAGAATTTAAATTTATGATATCATAGGTCACAAGGTTCGGCAGCCATCTTGGATTGAAAATGAATAAATTTTAAAAATCTTCTTCTCCAGAAGGGCAAGACAAATGAAGACGAAACTTCACACATATATTCCCCATGAGGTCCTTTCTCAAGTTTGTTAATTTGTTCTTGATCGGTCACATGGTTTGGCGGCCATCTTGAAAAAACCCGAAAACCTTCAAACATCTTCTTCTCCAGAAGCGTTGGCCCAATGAAGGGGAGATTTCAGAACTATATTCGGGACAGGAAGGCGATATAAGTTTGTTAATTTCGAATTGATAAGTCACATGGTTTGGCCGCCATCTTGGATTTAAGAAAAATATTAAATAATGTTTTCTCTGGAACCGCTTAACCAAACGAATCGAAAATTTGTAATTATCATCTAGCAGGCAGTATGCACGCTTGGTAAAAATTATGACATCACACGTCACGTGGTTTGGCGGCCATCTTGGATAGAAAAACGCACCTTTACCGATTTACACGAAACTTCACAAACGTGTTCCAATACCAAGTTGGATGCAGAATATAAATTTGTGATGTCATAGGTCACATGGTTCGTCAGCCATCTTGGATTGAAAAATAATATCTTTAAACGTCTTTTTCTCTGAAACCACGAAACAGATCCAGGCGAAACTCCACCACTATGACCGCCTCTCCATGACGAATAAAAAGTTCTCACCCCCTTTTGAGGTACGACGCAACGTTTGGCAGCCATAGTGGATTGAAGGAAAAATATTAATTAATGTTTACTCTGGAACTACTGCATCAATAAATGTGAAACATCACCTTTATGGTGGAAGAGTCATGCGGAATGAGGGTTTGAAATTTCAACGGGATCGGGCCCAGGGTTTGGCAGCCATGTTGGTTTTAAGAAAAATATTAAATAATGTTTTCTCTGGAACTGCTTAACCTAGCGATGCGAAAATTTGCACTTATCGTCTCCAATTGGGTTTGCACATGTGGTGAAAATTATGACATCACAAGTCACATGGTTTGGCCGCCATCTTGGATTGAAGGATAAATATTAATTAATGTTTACTCTGTAACCGCTGCTTCTATATATACGAAACTTCACATTTGTAATTTAGCCGACATGCGAAACAAAAGTTTAAAATTTCAACCTGATCGGTCACGCGGTTTGGTAGCCAGAATTATTTAATTATTTGAATCTGTTCGCCAGTAATAAGGAAATTGAACGCTTTGTGCGGCCCGGTTCGTAACTCGTCTGTTCCGCGCCCTCTCGAAGCAGGCCTGTGTTTGTATCACCATTAAATAATGTTTTCTCTGGCACCGCTTATCCGATAAATGCGAAACTTTGCGACTATGATTTAAGTCTCATGTTGTATCAGTTGTGTCAAAGGCGGACGGCCTGGGTACCCGGTCATCACTGCCAGCAGTTATAAAGTGGCAGTTCTAGTTTATTATTATTTCTACCGCCGGCAATTTGCGGGCTTTTTCGTTTCAAAAAATCATTTTCTCAGTAACGCTAAGTCCGATCGACACGAAATTTTCACCATAGTGTATCTTTTTTGATAGCATAACTAATTGATTATTATGACATCATAGGTCATGTGGTACGGGCGCCATCTTGAAAAAACCGATAAACTTTGGACATCTATCTCTGAAACCGTGCAATGGAAAAAAATTTTGCTTCATACATTTTAATAAACTCCCCATGGGGAACACGGGTGATTTTTCGAGACGTCATCGGTAAAGTGGTATGCCGGTGAAAATTCGTCAAGTAGAACGCTGCATGGGAAAAATCTGAAATTTCTTGAGCGTCATCTTCACAACAAATCACCGAAGAAAAAATTATTGTGACATCATCGGTGACTTGGTTTGGCAGCCATCTTGTTTTGAATTTTTTTTTTTAATCTTCTTCTCCAGAACGGCTGGACAGATTGAGGTGAAACTTTACACACACATTCCCCATGACATCCTTTCACAAATTTGTTAATTTCTTATTCATAGGTCACATGGTTTGGCGGCCATATTGTATTGACCTTAAAACCTTCAAACATCTTCTTCTCCAGTACGGCTGGTCAGATCAAGGGGAAACTTCACAAGGGTATTCTACACGTGTAGGGGATATAAGTTTGTTAATGAATAATGGATAGGTCACATGGTTTGGCAGCCATGTTGAATTTAAGAAAAATATTAAATAATGTTTTCTCTGGAACTGCTTAATCTATAAAAGCAAAAATTTGCAGCTATCATCTTCCATCATGTCTGCATACATGGTAAAAATTATGACGTCACAAGTCACATGGTTTGGTGGCCATCTTGGATAGAAAACGCACCATATCCGATTAACACGAAACTTCACACACATATTCCACTCCACGATTGGAAGCAGAATGTAAATTTATGATGTCATAGGTCACATGGTCCGTCAGCCATCTTGGATTGAAAATTATTAAATGGTCCAACACGTGGAACATGTCTTTCAATCTGGACAAATCTCACACTCTCACTAGGTCTCTCCGAAAGGACTGCTTAGAACCCCCCCCCCCCATCCACTTTTTCAACAATCCTCTGGAAGAAGTCCTTTCTTTCAAGCTTCTGGATCTCACTATCTGCCATGACCTTTCCTGGGAAAGCCACATTTCAAACCTCGCTTCCAAAGCCAGTCGCCGACTTGGAATTCTCCGTCGTGCAAAGTCCTCCCTCGGCCCTCCTGAGCTCCTGACCACATACAAAGCTTTTGTCCGCAGCCTGATGGAGTACTGCTCTACCCTCTGGGCTGGTGCTCCTGCCTCCCACCTTTCTCGGCTTCACGCAGTGGAAACCAAGGCATTTCGGATCATTGGCATCTCCCGCAATGAGGCTGAGTCTTTGGGCCTCTCACTCGATCACCGCAGGCTGGTCGGTGGTCTTTCTGTCTTCTACCGTCTCCTCTCCAGCCTCGCCCCCCCTGCTCTCTCTGCGATTTGTCCCCACCACATTTCCGCCTTGCGCTCAAGGTCCGCCAACAACCCCCTTCTGGTAAAACTACCAAAATCACGAATCACTGCTCACCTTCACTCTTTCATTCCTCTCTTTTTCCCGCCTTTGGAATAAACTCCCTCACTCTATTCAATCCCATTCTTCCCTCCAGGCCTTCAAAACAGCTGGTCACCACCACCTCTTATCATCCCCCATCCAAATCCTTGATCTTTTCTTCCCCCGATAATCCACCCAAGCCCAACTTCAAATTCCCTGCTTTCCTTCCTGAAAGTCCCCATAATGTCCATCTTGTATTCCCCATGTTCCCCGTCCCATCCCTCTCCCTTCCACAGATCTCCTAATGTCTCTGTTCCCCACTGTTTTGTCCTTCACACTCCCACCCCTCTTCTCTCATTCCCCCTTGCTGTGTGTTGTGTGTTAGCTCTCACACAAGCCTCATTGAAGTATTAAAAACAAACAAAAAAAATTTAAAATCTTCTTCTCCAGAACAGCTGGACACATTGAGGCAAAAATTCACACACACTTTCCCCAAGACATCCTTTCACAAGTTTGTTAATTTCTAATTGATAGGTCACATGGTTTGGCGGTCATATTGAATTTACCCTCAAACCTTCAAACATCTTCTTCTCCAGAACGGCTGGTCATATCAAGGGGAAACTTCACATGTGTATTGCACACGAGTTGAGAATATAAGTTTGTTAATGAATTATTGATAGGTCACATGGTTTGGCAGTCATGTTGGATTCAAGAATTATATTAAATGATGTTTTCTCTGGAACCACATAACCTATCAAAGCGAAACTTGGCAACTATAATCTACCCCCATGCTTGCATATACCGTAAAAATTATGATGTCACAAGTCACATGGTTTGGGGGCCATCTTGGATCGGAAAACGCACCTTGTCCGATCAACACGAAACTTAAGCATAATCCACTTCCCCATTAGATGGAGAATTTCAGTTTATGTTGTAATAGGTCACATGGTACGGCAGCCGTATTGGATTGAAAATTAATAACCTTAAAAGTCTTCTCTGAAACGGCTGAACAGATCGAGGTGAAACTCAACATGTATGACCGCCTCTCCATGATGAACAAACCCCCCCTTCTTTTGATGTATGACACATCGTTTGGCAGCCATATTGGATTGAAGGGAATATATTAATTAATGTTTACTCTGGAACGACTGCATCAATATATGTAAAACTTCAGTTTTGTGATGGAACAGTCATATGGAATGACGGGTTTAAATTTCAACTATCGGCCCCATGGTTTGGCAGCCATGTTGGATTGAAGGGGAAATATTAAGTAACAAGCCGGTAGGCGACATGGCTGCTCGCTCTAGATGGAAAGCTGGCCGACGCGATTAGCCGATATTCATGTACATGCTATCAATCAATTTAGCACAATAAATATGATTATCACAGCCCTCTTAGTTTGTGCCCAGAAACGCACCTTGTGAAATTTCAGGCATGTTTCCAAAGAGACTCCAACAAATGGCAGCCCTGGTAATTCCATTTATCTATTCGCTAAAGATTTTTTTTATATGATGCTGTAAGACATTCTCCTTGGGCACAAAAAACAGGTCCCTCGGAGGTCCAGTTTGGGAGGTATTGATTTTTTTGTACAGTCCACAATAAGTGTACGATGTACGATAAAGTATTTTAGCTGTTGCTAAGCAACGGAGGTGTGCATAGCAACCATTCATTTTTTTGTACATGCTAGCCACATTGTACACATTTCACCCAAGTTTCATCAAAATCAGACTCTTTTTCTCAGAGATATTTGCAATTAACCGTTTCTGAAATGTTCAACATGTACTCGCCCAAAACCTATCTCCTCCTACAAATATTTTTGTTGGGGCTGCAAATTGGCATGAAGGGAGCTCGATAGATTGCGCACAGAACTTTAAGCTTCGATTTTTGGGTTTATTTATTTATTTATTTATTTTTTCGATTTTTTTGACCACTTTAAAGGGCCGTTGCTATGCCATTGCTCGGGCCCGGGGTCCCATATTCGAAAGCACACGATTCCTAGAAATATTGGTCCTACCTACCAAATTTCATTAGAATCGGTTGAGTGGTTTAGCCCCTAGGCTTGACCAAAGTTTTGCGGACAGACAGACAGACAGATGGAAATGTCCAGAATAAGGGTGTTCTAAGAGCAGCCAATATTTACTCTGGAACTGTTGTTAATATATGTGAAACTTCAAAATTATTATCTAGTCGACATGTGAAACATAGGTTTAAATTTTCAACCTGATCAGTCACGCGGTTTGGCAGCCAGAATTATTTAATTATTTGAATCTGAGAACTTTTAGATTTGTTTTTTCCAAAAGGCTCACTTGGCTACACCTGCATGCGTTTGAGGGTACAGGAGCGGCAATTCAATTGATACAGACAATGTCCCCAGGAAAAAGGGCTAACTGCATACATCTATTATATTAATGGCAGTCCTTCTGTCTGTGTCTGTCTGTCTGTCTATTTTTTTTTGTGACGAATAAGCTCCGAGACCAGTGAACCGATCTTGATGAAACTTTACACATATATATATATATATATATATATATATATATATATATATATATTTATATACATAGAACTAACATTCAGCTCCAGGATGTGCAAAGTGGCTCTCCATAAAAATGAAAAAAAATATATATTAAAAAAAAAAAAAAAAAAATATATATATATATATATATATATATATATATATATATATATATAAATAAAATAAATAAAATTTCCATTAGAAAAAAAAAATGGCTTTCGAATAGTACGCCGTCGTATTAATCATAACAAAAGGCTTCATGGTTAAAAACGCTACGGTTTTTTGAAATACAAAATGTTCGTATTCGTTGACTTTTTTAAAATACACATTCTCCTCCTGTTATTTGAATTCTCGAACTGCACGCGCACGGCAACCGCTATCTGCTGATCGATCTGCTCATGAAAGAGCCAGGCAAGCGGAGTCAGCTGCAGAGGCAGAGGCAGAGGCAGAGAGAGATATATATATATATATATATATATATATATATATATATATATATATATATATATATATATATATATATATATATATATATATATATCTCTTACTGCTGATATATCAGCTCATCTACTATATAAATGGCAGTCCTGTCTGTCTGTCTGTTTGTTTGTAACCAATAAGCTCCTAGACCAGTGAACGGATCTTGATGAAACTTTACACACATATAGACCTAACATTCAGCTCCAGGATGCGCTAAGTGGCTTTCCATAAAAATGAAAAAAATATATATATTAAAAAAAAAAGGTTTTCGAATAGTGCGCCGGCTTATTAATCGTAACAAAAGGCTTCATGGTTAAAAACGCTAGAGTTTTTTGAAATACAAAATGTTCGTATTCGTTGACTTTTTAAACATACACATTCTCCTCCTGTTATTTGAATTCTCGAACTGCACGCGCATGGCAACAGCTAACTGCTGATAGATCTGCTCATGAAAGAGCCAGGCAAGCGGAGTCAGCTGCAGAGAGAGAGAGAGAAAGAGAGAGAGAGAGAGAAAGAGAGAGAAAGAGAGAGAAAGAGATATATATATATATATATATGTCTTACTGCTGATATATCTGCTCATGAACGAGCCAGGCAAGCAGAGTCGGCTGCAGAGAGAGAGAGAAAGCGTCGCCTAACTGCAAATAGAGCGTCACACCGATGGGCGAGAGAAGCACAAAACTCACGGTCCAGCTTTCTAGGTCCGGGTTTTGGCAGGACATCGACAGTTGCCACTGCTGCTAGAAACATTTAGTGGCTCAAGGCCACCTTCAACTATGACCTCTCTGAGGATTACGGCAGCATAAAGCCTTCCTTCCATAAATCTGAGGAATAAAAGAAGCCTTCCCAATTTTCTCCATACAACTAATGCCTCAGTCTAACTAGCGTGAGGAAAATAGGGAAAATTTCCCGGGTACTTCAGCTAGTAATAACTAGATTGAACACTTTGTGCGACCGGTTCGTAACTCGTCAGTCCCGCGCTGTATCGAATCAGGGCTGTATTTGTATCACTATTAAATAATGTTTTCTCTGGAACCACTTATCCTATCGAAGCAAAACTTTGCGACTATCATTTAAGTCTCATGTTGTATCAAAGGCGGATGTCTAGGTACCCGGTCATCACTGCCAGCAGTTATAAAGTGGCAGTTCTAGTTATTATTATTATTATTATTATTATTATTATTATTGTTATTATCTTCTGGGGAGAAGTGAGTGCAGATAGTAGTAGTAGTGAGTGTAGGAAGAGTTGGTGTGGTGGTGGTGGGGGAAGAGGGTGGAGCGAGCGCAGTCAGGAGTGGGGGGAATGGGGGATGGAGCAGAGATGAAACATTTAAATATGTCAACATGGACTTGTGTGTTGTTTTGAGGCAGTGGGAATAAGGCTTAAACAGAGGAAGATTAAGGTGATGTCAGGTGTCAGGTGATGGCAAAAATGTCAGGTGATGGCAAAAATATATTTGATGTCATACATGAAGGAGCACATGATATGGGGAAAGTTTACTTTTAAGAGTTGGAAAAATACGTCCAGGATATTGGGTTGCCGACCAATAGCAAAGGGCTGTCAGGTAATGTTTTCTAATAGCCTTCCAAGAATAGGAAAGGGCCTCAAATTAATGATTAGAGTGGTAGATGTCAACCGATGGTTGTAAGATTGGTGTAGGTAGCAAGGTTTTGTTTTGAAACTATTGTAATCATTTTGATGGCAAGGGGGTGTTTCAAGAATTATTACTATTTGCAAAACAAAGGGGGTCTTAACTTTGCACATCGGTATTTTTTCAAGAACATCCCCCCCCCATGAACGGGGAAGGTCTGCTGTATATACTTTAACACTGGAGAACACAAATCTCCTTGGCACTTTCAAAACCCTTCCGTTTAGCAGTACTTGGACAAAATATTATGGCATTGTCCATCATCTCGACCAATCAAATTTGCTGCTCGCTGACCCCGCCCATGTCCATTTTCCTCAAGACTTCGCAGGGTAAGGTGTTCTATAACTCTTGAGTTTGGTTTAAAATATCTTGACTGGAGTCAGACTGTGAGCAGTACTGGAGTAAACAGAAGCAAGGTAAGAAGATGACTAGGTAAGCCAATGGAGAATATGACAAAGATATGGCCAACAATATTAAACATAATTGCTTGGCATTGTTTAAGTATACAAGGGGTAAAGAACAGTTTAAGACAATTGTGGCCTTTTGAGGTATCGTACAGGGAGATTGGTTGGTGTTGAAAGTGAGATTACAGGTTTAGGTATTTTGCTCGATATTTATGCAAACATAACAGGGGAATTACCAATAGCTGAGATAACTGCTTAGGAGGTGTGTTTTAGAGTTCCAAATAGGAATGGAGGAAATTTAAAAGAAGTTAGTAAAGCTATGAAGAAGATGAAGCTCTAGCGATGATATGCATCCAAGAGTATTGAGGGAGGTGGCAATGCACGTGATTGTGATGTTAAGGGAGCACTCCGGGCTTTTTAGAAAGGCTTTAATTTGACGATCCATGTTTCAAAACCTACATCAGTGAATATGTGCAACTTGTGTAAACAAGTGAATTAATATAAGGAAAGCTTTGGGTCGTTTGCACGGACTTGCTGGGTCGTGCCATTATTGGGTGCTGTTTTGACATTATTTGGCCTATGTGTAGTAGAAGCCCCCAATATTTGTCAGCGATACATATCAGCAGCCTACTTGGTATGCATTTTACTCAAGCGATTTGCTGCACTGCTATTGCCTTTGGCTGTTACAATAACATGAGTGATTGGACGAGGTACAAAATGGAAAACCTTCGTTTCTATTCTTCACCACTTAGAGCCAGATCGGTGGAAGAAATGGTTGGTTGCAGAAGCTGAGACTTGCTCAAGTTCCTCAGAGACTTTTTATGAGAGGTCTTTGCTTGGAGAATTTTGAGCCCACTTGCTTTGAAATAGACTAACTACATGCAATTCATAAACTCATTTTTTATACAGGTGTAAAGTACAGATTTACATTGATCAGAGGTCATTGTCACACAAAATCATGATTCGGTTTCAAATGTCCTTGTTAATCCAACATATTGACCGTCGAGCTCCAGGTAGGTTTCCCCCTCTGGCTCCAGATGGCTCCGAACACATGGTGGAATTACTCTTCCAATTTTCTCAAGTATGATGTTAACCAATATATTTATATTGAGCTCATTGGAATTGGAATTGGTATCGGTACCAGATGGTTGGAGAGCAGCAAATATAACTGTTATTTAAGAGAGGATCCAGAGAGAAGTTTTGGAGCTCTAGACCAGTTAGTTTAACATCAGTTGTAGAACTTTAAAAAAAAGAAAAAAAAAGTCACCCACCCTTCCTCATTTTTTCCTGCTCCACCATGAAGCTGGAATTTTACAACTCTGAAGCACTTGGCCTTTTTTGTAGGCAGAGCAAGTGGCAAGACAGCAAGCTGGGGGAGTGGACAAAGAGCAGAGGGAGCATCGGCGATCTGGTCAGAGGAACACACCGGGGCGATTTCCAAATGATACCATGCGTACTGAAGTTTGGATCCACCCTGGCAAATCGAGAAAATCTGCAGATCAAGCAAACAGCCAAGATGATGACATGGGAGAACTTACCCCAAGTGATGTACGTTGCCTTTTAGTGTTTTGGTGATTTTTTAAAATTTTTATTTATTTGAAATAACAATACTATTGATAAAATTAAGAGATTTTCTGATTGGTACAACACTGTTCTCAATTCCATGAGTTTACTGTTGCTGGAGTAACTGCAGTAAAAAATTACAATGTAAAACAATATGTATGTTATCTTTGAACATGTATGTACTTTGTTTGCCTATTCAGTTAATTTAGTATCTACTAGCAAAGTACCCACCCATGGGCAGGTGCAGTTATCTGTTGGATGGCGTTGGTCCCGTCTCGATCGGATGAAATTGAGAAATTGACCTTGACCTTGACTTGATCCCCTTATGTCCGTTCCTAAGGGTCACATATGCCAAGTTTCATCTCATTCTATCCAACGGTTTGGCTGTCTATAAAGGACAAACAAACATGAAAATTGATGTTTTAGTCAATTTATGACGTCATAACTCGAAAAGCGGAAGTCGGAAGTGAATGTCGTCAATCAGCTGTGTCATTTAATGTTGATTATCTGTCGAATGGCGTTGGTCCCGTCTCGATCGGATGAAATTGAGAAATTGAAGTTACCCGGTGACCTTGACCCCTTGACCCCGTGACCTTTCACCTTGAACTTGACCCCCCCCCCCCATGTCCGTTCTCATGTCCCAAGGATCACTCATGCCAAGTTTCATCTCATTCCATCCAACGGTTCGGCCGGCAATAAAGGACGAACAAACAAACAAACAAACACACATACATACAAACATATTCTATTTTTTTAGTATAGTAGATTTATCTTCCATGTATTAATTTCATCAGTGGGCACCCCCGCCTTCCAGGCGGTAGGACTCGTTTGGGCACACCTTCGGTGGGCAATGTTCTGCGGCACAGTCATGGAAATGCACTTTATAATCTTTGAAACAAACTTTATTGACCACAACACAACATTAAATTTTTATTGATCACAACGAAATGCTCTTGGTGACACTGATAGCCGCTTTGTTTCCAGGTAGGCTAAGAAATGTAAAATTGTCAATGATAGTAATCATCAGGATGAGTCACAAGGTGAGGAAAGCATGTTATAAAAA
>NC_140964.1:82134416-82174416 GCF_056783735.1 Eptatretus burgeri | reverse complement strand
CCCGTCTGGTCTTTATTGAAGGCTTCCAGCTCGAGGACAGGTGAGCTGGAGACCAGAGCCTGTGCTTGGACCTGTCCACCTCGTGTGGTCTTCGATGATCCGGCTCGGCGGGACTCGAACCCGCAACACGATGCTGCTCCAAGCACCAGGTACTGCGCTCTCCAACCGGCCACGCACCAATCGACCAAGGCCAAGGAGAAGATGAGAGACGACGATGACCCAGGACCAGATGAACCAGTCGGCACCAAGACCCGCAACCCCCAAGATGACGATGACTTTACGACGACGACCACTACCACGACGACCTACACTCCTAGCCTGGTGTTTCTTTTATATTCCTTTTTCTCCGGGGTGAGCAAATCGCCGTCTGAGGCGCTCTCCACCCTCATTGTACGGGGCGTCGTGGGAAAGTCGCCCTGTGTGGCCATCTCAACCCCATTGGCCGGGGTGCCGTGGGAAAGTACGTACATGCAGGAAGTACATACAACATCAGGCATACATACATGCAGACACGCATGCAGGCACGCGCGCTCACACACACACACACACACACACACACACACACACACACACACACACACACACACACACACACACACACACACACACACACACACACGCATGCCTGGTGTTATAAATATGTATATACTAGTAAAGTTGCCCGTCTTGGACGGGCGTCACTGGCAACATATGGTAAAAGACAGATAGCATGAATGTATTTTAAACAATATATTATATCATTTTTATCCATTGATTATTACATTATGTAACAAAAAAAAAAAGTTTGTTTGAGTGAATTTTTTGGTTGTTTATCTTTTATTAGGTCATAAGAATGAAGAAAAAGCATATATTTTATGTCGCTAATCGTTATTAAGGAAATGACACCGATTTTTTTTTTTTTTGAAAAATAACAAAAAATTGTATATTTACATAAGAAAATTGCAGAAAAATGTATTTGATCATTAATGAAACTATACAACAGCGTAGAAACGTACAGGGATATGCTAATCAGAAGTAAAACATAGCATACTGTTGATCGTTTTGTGATTTAGAAAATATTTGAAATTATTTTGAAAAAAATATGATTTTTTTTCAAGTAGGTTATTCAAGTATGATTTATATGATTCATTCAAGTAGTCATTTGATATATGTTGCATTTTGTTTCCGTTCTTTCCCTTCAACTCGTCTTATTATATTTGTTCTTTTATTAAAAGATATTGTCTCATGATGGCTTCTGCTCGAGGTTCCTGCAAGCATGATCCTGATAACTTCTGCTATGTCTGCGGAGTCTTTCTGAATGTCAAGTCAGTCAAGTACACCATCATTGAAGGGAACCTCTTCTGTTCGCCTTACAAGGCGTACTTTGGAGTTCAATTAGGGGACCAGGACAAGAGTTGGGCGCCACACGTGGTTTGCGGAAGCTGTCGGTCCACTCTGGAGTCGTGGTACAGAGGGGAGAAACGAAAACTGAAGTTTGGCGTGCCAAGAATCTGGCGGGAACCAACAGATCACTCAACAACTGCTACTTTTGTATGGTGGTGGTGACGTTTCACCGCAGGGGAAAGAAGACGGATGTGTTCGACTACCCCGATCTGCCATCATCTCTTCGTCCGGTGATGCATTGTGAGGAGATTCCAGTTCCCAACCCTCCTCCGGTGATCACGAAAGATGCTTGCACAAGTTCCAGCAGCGAAACGGAAGATGCCCACGACGATGTCTTTGTTGCAGATGATACCCCGGCTATTCCGCATTTCCCTAACCAAGCGGAGCTCAATGATCTTATCAGGGACCTCGGACTCACCAAATCAAAAGCAGAATTACTGACATCCAGGTTGAAACAGTGGAAGTTGTTGGACGAGAACTGTCGGGTAACAAAACAGAGACAACGTCATGACATATTCTCTCAGTATTTCACACTGGATGAGAAAGTGTGTTATTGTCACGACATCAACGGCTTGTTTGAAGAAATTGAATTCCTGTATGATCCCAGCAACTGGCGACTGTTTGTGGACAGCTCAACTAGAAGCTTGAAGGCGGTGCTGTTGCACAATGGTAACAAGTACCCAAGCATCCCTATCGCCCACTCTGTTCAGCTAAAGGACGGCTATGAGAATGTGAAGCACCTGCTGCGCCTGGTGAAGTACGAAGAGCATGATTGGGAAGTGATTGGAGACTTTAAGATGATTGGCTTTTTGACAGGTTTGCAAGGCGGCTTCACAAAACATCCCCGTTTCCTCTGCTACTGGGATAGCCGAGCTACAGCGAGACATTATGAAACGAAGGACTGGCCATCAAGAACGGGCTTTGTCATTGGCGAGAAGAACGTGAAGTGGCAACCGCTGGTTGAGCAGGAGAAGATCTTGATGCCACCCCTCCACATCAAGCTGGGGCTCATAAAGCACTTTGTGAAGGCACTAGATCATGAGTCCGCTGCCTTCAAGCATTTGGAAGCGGTATTTCCGAAGTTGTCGGAGGCAAAAATAAAGGCAGGGGTGTTCGTTGGGCCGCAAATTAAAAAGCTAATGAAGGACCCGGAGTTCTCCGGAAAGTTGTTGGCACCGGAGAAACGTGCCTGGCACAGCTTGGTTGCGGTTGTTCAGGGCTTCTTGGGTAACAACAAGGAAGAAAACTACCGCGAACTGGTCGACAATCTTCTCAAGTCCTACAGGGAGATGGGTTGCAGAATGTCCCTGAAATTGCACACGATGCATTCCCATTTGGATTTTTTAAAATCCAATATGGGAGACTACTCCGAAGAGCATTGTGAGCGCTTCCACCAAGATGTGATGGAATTTGAGAAGCACTACCAGGGCCAGTATAATGAGCGTAGGATGGGCGACTACGTCTGGGGTTTGGTCCGAGAAACCCAGCCTCTTCACCGAAGAAAGAGCAGAAAATCTGTGTGTTTTCAATAAACAGTCTTATCGAAGATGTAGTATGCTATATTTTACTTCTGATTAGCATATCCCTGTATGTTTCAACGCTGTTGTATAGTTTCATTTATGTTCAAAGACATTTTTCTGCAATTTTCTTATGTAAATATACAATTTTTTGTTATTTTTCAAAAAATATATGTCATTTCCTTAATAACGATTAGCGACATGAAAGATATGAATTTTCTTCATTCTTATGACCTAATAAAAGACAAACAACCAAAAAATTCACTCAAACAAAATCTTTATTACATTGTGTGAATTATCATTCAGGTTTTCTCCTTCGACTGTCCCGCAGTAGCTCCACTTCGATGACATTACCACGTAGTTTAGTGACTACACAACGTGTACCATTCGTGAGTTCCGGAGGATCCATAGAGCGCATTAAAATTACAGGGCACCCTACTTTAAAGTGATCCAAAAGGCTGGATCAGTTTCGTCTACATATTCATATGTTGTAGATTTTAGCTGATTCTGAAACTGTTAACAGCATGTCGATCGGATGGTTCTGTGATTTTCTACGGTAGTAAACAGAAGCACGACTTAAGCCTGTACGCCACTATGTGGAGACCCGAGGACCTAATATTTCACAACAAACTAAAAACTCACAAAATTTGAAGATATTTTAAATAAACAATTTATTATAATATCAATTAAATATCATTTTTATCCATCGATAATATGAATTGTTCTGTACAGCTATAGTTGTTCTCCTGGGATCTGCGCATCCATCCACGATCTATGTCCTAATGAAGTGCAGTGGGAATAATAAAAACAGCACCATGCGGGAGTGTAGGTAATCTCTCCAAAGCTCTTGGAAAGCCTTAAAATGTATCACGATCGGTTTGATTGTGAACAGATATACGGACGGACGGACATCGAGACCGGTTTTATTTGGTCATCATGAAGGTACCGCTTCATATTACGCATTGAAATAGAGATATGAATACACAAGTGAGTTTATTATATGTCTATGATTGATAGCTTATTGACAGCTCAATAACGAGCAATTTACTATGGCGTATAGCGATTAATAATAACATACTCTACAAAAGGTTTTACGAACTCATCTTAGTGGTCCTCTAAAAAAATGGGAAACATTTTTATTTCTTTTTTGTGCAATAATTCCTCCCATTTTGCAAATGGAGAACATGAACTGTTTAACGACCATAATCGTCAAAACGAATTTTGAGGGGCCTCTTAAGGAAGACAATAATATCATGTATATTAATATTTCGGCATGCCCCTTTTTTTGTTCCACCATCAGATTACTATATCTGTCAAAGCTTGTTTCATTTCATGCAGTAACAAAAATCTGATGGTGGAACAAAAAAAGGGGCGTGCCGAAATATTAATGTGTGTGTATATATATATGTGTATATATATATATATATATATATATATATATATATATATATATATATATATATATATATATATATATATATATTTACGAATTTCGGTCCGCCCGGCGTGCGATCGGCCACGTAACTCAAATCGCGACCGCATCGCCCACCGGAACGGACAATTCAGTCGTGACCCTCCTTGGAACTACCGCCAGGAGCTAGTCACGGGCGGGTCTTTCGACCC
Source organism: Eptatretus burgeri (assembly GCF_056783735.1). Classification (NCBI taxonomy): domain Eukaryota; kingdom Metazoa; phylum Chordata; class Myxini; order Myxiniformes; family Myxinidae; genus Eptatretus; species Eptatretus burgeri. The sequence goes on along the minus strand of NC_140964.1, from coordinate 82,169,893 downwards.
CACCACAATCGTGTCAATCGGCCACCTGCGCAGGATAGGGTTGTTCGCCAAACTCGACCTACCTAAGTACCTGCGCGGGTAGTTAACCGGGCGATCGTACCTCGCCGCTGGCCGGCCTTGGACACGAACCGCTTAAGCGGTCCGTTCCGTGCTTCAGTGATAACCGAGCGGTGTTATCGCCGGCCCCGACGGACGTGATTATTTACCGGGTGCTTACACCCCTCTACCAATTCCTTCCGTGATGCAAGATGGAACTTTCAAACAAGGGAAAGGACGCAACGAAACAGGGAACAGTTCGACAAGCACATTTATTGCACACTCAGACAAGGCACGTATTTACAGCCATACAGAAAATCATGCACGTATTTACAAGCAAGCAATGAAAGCAAGAATTACAACCGAATACTTTATTTTACACGCACACTTAGACAATTCTACTTATAAGACGGTGCCACCACATGCATTTACACAAAAATCAAAGGAAAAAGCCACTCTCAAAGGCAAGGGTGGCAGACAGGTTCGTCGACCAAATGTGCGTGGAACCTGGATGAGCGGCCAGGTCCACGAGACCGAAGGATCTTACCCGCACCCTCGTGGCACGATGGCGGGCAAGTCGCGATGTCAGCGTAGCTGCGCCTGGCTTCGTGCCCTTGACGTGGCCGGCGAGCTCTCTCCGGCGTTCTCCGCGCAGGTCTGCCTTTTCTCTCTGCTTCGAGCTCCGTCTCCTGACTTGACTGCCCCGCCAACACTGCACTCGACTTGACTGCCCCGCCGACACTGCACTCGACTCGACTGCTCCGTCGACACTGCACTCGACTCGACTGCTCCGTCGATACTGCACTCGACTCGACTGCCCCGTCGACACTGCACTCGACTCGACTGCCCCATCGACACTGCTTGACTTCCACTCCACCGACTCCAGACTTGACTGCCGCGACCGACACACTTGACTGCCGACACTGCTGCTGCCACTCCACTGCTCCCACTTTTCTGCCACTTGACTGCCGACGCACACACTGCACTGCCGACCCTGCTGCTGCCACTCCACTGCTCCCACTTTTCTGCCGCGAGCTGCGTTGTGCTTGCGCTTATATAGGCCGAGGGAGGGGCGTATATGCAAATTTGTGGATCACAGCGGGTTCGGAGGCGGGGCTACACCACCTGATGCTCAGCCATTGGATGGATGAAAATGGGGCGTGAATCATTCCTGATCCGCTTTTTGAGGCGAAAGGAACCCATTCACAGCCCATGGTACGACGTGTGGTAGAAAGGCGGAGGTGGTGGGAGTTTGCTACGGTGGTTTGGGAAGGGTGTTGGTGGTGGCGATTTGGTTGCTGGCGGGCGTCGTTTGAGAATGGCGGTGAAGCGATGTTTGCGGGGTGGAGTTGTGGAGGTAAAGAGGCGAAGGTGGTGGTGTTTGAGTTGTAGTTGTTTGGGAATGATGTTGGTGGTGGCGATTTGGTTGTTGGGAGATGATTGGTCCAAAATATAAATGATAGAGAAAAGAAAAACGGCTATCTTAAAGGATCGCAGCCCGGTGAACACGGAAGTTCTCTCTCAACAACGGTGGGGAAATCTAACTACACATATACTTATCGTCATAACTGATCTAAGGACCCTTTATGGTGTATTGCGAATTTCCACAGCCGTAACAATATATATATATATATATATATATATATATATATATATATATATATATATATATATATATATATATATATATATATATATATATATATATATATATATATATATATATATATATATATATATTACTCTTTCTAACCACTGATTCACTAACCACCTGTGGCCAACTCAATTGATTGGACATGATTTAGAAAGAAACACCTTTCTTTATGAGGTCCCATAGTTGACAGTGCATGTCAGAGCAGAAACCCCATAGTGAAGTTCAAGGAACTATCCGTAGAACTCCGAGATAGAATTGTGAAGAGGCATAGATCTGGGGAAGAGTTTTTCAATTTCTCGAGTGTTGAAACTTCCCAAGAGCACAGTGAGTTCCATCATTTGGAAATGGAAAGAATATGGAACTACCCAGATTCTTCCGAGAGCTGGCCAACCGAAGAAACTATGAAACTGGTGAAGAAGGACCTTGGTCAGGGAGGTGACTAAGAGCCCAATGACCATGCTGACAAACTGCAGAATTCCTTGGCTGAGATGGGAGAACCTGCCAGAAAGACAACAGTCTCTGCAGCACTTCACAAAAGCTGGCTTTATGGGAGAGTGGCCAGCGAGAATCTACTCCTGAGAAAGACACATGTCAGCATGCCTGGAGTTTGCAAAAAGGCATGTGGAAAATTCTGAGAGCATGAGGCAAAAGATTCTGTGGTCTGATGAGATGAAAATTTAACTCTTTGGCCTTACTGCAAAGCGCTACGTCTGGTGGAAACCAGCATCGCTCATCACCCATCGAACACCATCCCTACCATGAAGCATGGTGGTGGAAGCATCATGCTATAGGGATGTTTTTCAGCGGCAGGGGCTGCAAGACTTGTAAGTATAGAGGAAACGATGAATAGAGCCAAATGCAGGCAAATCCTTGTGGAGAACCTGCTTCAGATGCCAAAGACCTGAGACTGTGACAAAGATTTTATGTTCCAACAGGACAATGACCCCAACCATACTGCAAAAGCAACACTGGAATGGCTTCAGAACAAGAATGTGTAAGTATTGAGTGGCCCAGCCAAAGCCCAAATTTGAATCCCATTGAGAATCTGTGGAAAGACTTGAAGATTGCTGTTCACTGATGCTCCCCATCCATTTTGATAGAGCTTGAGCACATCTGCATCTGCAAGGAAGAATGGGAGAAAATCCCCAAACCCAGATTTGCAAAGCTGATAGACATACCCAAGAAGGCTTCGAGCTGTAATCGCTGCCAAAAGCACTTCTCCAAAGTATTGATTCAGGTGGTTCAATACTTGTGCAAACTAGATATTTCAGTGCAGCATTTCATTTTCAATAAATTTGTAAAAACTTCTAAAAACATGCTTTCAGTTTCATTATGAGGTATTTTGTGTGGATCAGGGACAAAAGTTTAAAAAAAAAATTGCTTACCGCTTGAAGCCTTCACGTGCACACTCTCTCTGAGTGTAATCACCAGTTTTTATCTCGTTCTGTCCAGTGGTTTAGGAGTTCATATTATATGTCAAACAAAAGCTAATACACCAACACCAACGCATGTGCACCTCAAATTCTGGTCTGATTAAGAAAGAACATGTCCTTGCGAATGGGTTAATTCCCCCAGAATAACTCGTAATATCCTCTCCTACTTGGAGTGGTGCTATGCCATGCATCTCTACATGGTGAGAATTAGAGGTCCTCCCCTGAACCTAAACTCATGAGAGTATTAATTTATTTTATTGCCTAAAACCCTCCAGTGCACACTCTGAGTACAAATGTTTTCAACTCATTCTGACCATCACACATGCACACACACATTTCAACCTATAATATGATGATGTAATTTGTTCCTTTTTCTGTATTTCTGCTGTCTTTTGAAAGTGACCAAGTCTGACCTGACCCTCCCTGGTTTTTGTTTGTTATTTTTGTTTTTTTTGTGCAGCTCAACAAGAGATTTGTGCACACATTCCTGCACGCTCACGGAAAACTCTTCACCAGAGTTGGGTACGTCTCACTTTCGTCAACTGCCTTTACTCACTGTTGATGTGTACGAAAACCTTTCCTTGCTCTTTTTCTTTGTACTCCCTTTCATAATTTTTCTCGTCAAAATCATAATTATCGTGGAGAGATGATCTTTCTGTGGAAAAAAAATTTCACTTGCTTTTGCTTTCATTTTTCCTTCATGTTTTTGTTTGTTTGCTTGTTTGTTTGATCAATTGTAATCCTCTTTCTCACCTGTTTTTTTTTTTTTTTTTTTTTTTACAATCGTGGCCAAAAATATTGGCACGTTTGCACTTTTTTTCAAATAACTCGATTTTCTCCAGCAATAAGTTGAAATTGACAAAAGTATTTGGTCTCCAAATTCCTTGTTTCACTGTTAAAATTACAGAGCCTTTGTTTTTGATTCAGAACTTAATATATCCTTTTAAATCAGAAAATAAAAATTAATGGCATTGACAAAATTATTGACACCCGAGACTTAATATTTGGTCGCACAGCCTTTGGACAAAATATCTGCAGTCAAGCACTTCCTATAGCCATGAATGAGCTTCCTACACCTCTCTACTGGTAGTTTGGCCCACTCTTCTTGTGAAAACTGCTCCAGTTCTCCCAGATTTGAAGGGTGCCTTCTCCAACTGCTTTTTTCAGATCTCCCCACAGGTGTTCAATGGGATTCAGATTTGGACTCATTGCTGGCCACTTCAGAACAGTCCAGCGTTTTGTCTTGAACCATTCCTGGGTACTTTTTGAAGTGTGTTTGGGGTCATTCTCCTGCTGTAAGACCCATGACCTTTGAGGGAGACCCAGCTTTCTGACACTGGGTTGAACATTGCACTCCAAAATGCCTTGGTAATCTGATTTTATGATGCCATGAACACATTGAAGGCACCCATTGCCAGAGGCAGCACAGCAACCCCAAAACATCACTGAACCTCCTCCATGTTTGACTGTAGGGAAGGTGTTCTTTTCTTTGAAGGCTTTATTTTGTATTCTGTAAACATAGAGATGATGTGCTTTACAAAAAAGTTCTAATTTGGTCTCATCTGTCCACAGGACATTCTCCCAGAAAAATTTTGGCTTGTTCAGGTGTGTTTTGGCAAACTCCAGTCAGGGTTCCTTGTGTGTCTCTCTCTCAGCAGTGGGGTCCTCCTGGGTCTCTCACCAGTTAAACCCGTCATTGAGTTGGTGACAGAACTGATGGTGCGAGTTGAAACTGTCATAACTTGTGTCTGAAGGTCAGCTTGAATGTTAGACAGTTGATCGAGGTGCTTTCTCCACCATTCAAACAATCCTTTGCTGCAATCTTTGATCAAGTTTTCTCTTGTGGCCACATCCAGGGAGTTTGGCTACAGTGCTACGGGCCTTAAACTTCCTGATAACATTGCATACGGTGGACACAGGAACATCAAGGTCTCTGGAGATGGACTTGTGGCCTAAGATTGGCCATGCTTGGCTACAATCCTGTGTTTGACCTCCTAAGGCAATTCTCTGGTTTTCTTTCTTTTCTCTCTGCTCATTCCGGTACACACAGTGATACAAAACAGCAGAATGACTCCTTTTCTCTGTTCAAACTGGTTGAATGAGTAATTTTTATATTGCAGGCACCTGCAACTCACCAGTTTAGTTCAATTCCAAAGTAAAGGAGAATCACCTGCTTGAAATTAAATTATTTCCTACAACTTCTAAAAGGTACCAATAATAATGTCTGGGCCATTTTAGGATTTCTGTGAGGAATAAGCTAAGATTTTGTACTTTTTCAGCTTTTTTTTTTCTTTTTTTTCCACTGCAAACCAACAAACTACACATGTGGATCCTGAAATATTTTTTTTAGTTTCAACAGTTTTCTGGAAGAAATGGTGTATTATTGGGAAAAAGTGCTCATTTTACTTTGGTGAAATGCAACGGCGCAAATATATTTCGCAACGACAGTGCATCATCTTTCCTCGCATGGTCTGCACCTGCTTTGTTTTGCCATGAAGGTTCTTTAGCTGTCCTTTTACGTTTTTAGATCCTCATGGAGGATCTCTAAGTCTTACTCACGTTGTTGTTCTTTATCTTCTTCTGGTGGACTTTTTTGTTTCACAACCCACAGTTTTCATCGAAACTTCCTAAAACTTGGCATATACAGTGGGGAGAACAAGTATTTGATACACTGCCGATTTTGCAGGTTTTCCCACTTACAAAGCACGTAGATGTCTGTAATTTTTATCATAGGTACACTTCAACTGTGAAAGACGGAATCGAAAACAAAAACCCTGAAAATCACATTGTATGATTTTTAAATAATTAATTTGCATTTAATGCATGAAATAAGTATTTGATCACCTACCAACCAGTAAGAATTCCGGTTCTCACAGACCTGTTAGTTTTGTCTTTAAGAAGCCCTCCCATTCTCCACTCATTACCTGTATTAACTGCACCTGTTTTAACTCGTTATCTGCATAAAAGACAGCTGTCCACACTCAATCAATCAGACTCCAACCTCTTCACAATGGGCAAGACCAAAGAGCTGTCTAAGGACATCAGGGACAAAATTGTAGACTTGCACAAGGCTGGGATGGGCTACAGGACAATGGGCAAGCAGCTTGGTGAGAAGGCAACAACTGTTGGCGCAATTATTAGAAAATTGAAGTTCAAGATAACAGTCAATCTCCCTCGGTCTGGGGCTCCATGCAAGATTTCACCTCGTGGAGCCTCAATGATCATGAGAAAGGTGAGGGATCAGCCCAGAACTACACGGCAGGACCTGGTCAATGACCTGAAGAGAGCTGGGACCACAGTATCAAAGAAAACCAGAAGTAACACACTACGCCGTCATGGATTAAATTCCTGCAGCGCACGCAAGCTCCCTCTGCTCAAGCCAGCGCATGTCCAGGCCCGTCTGAACTTTCCCAATGACCATCTGGATGATCCAGAGGAGGAATGGGAGAAGGTCATGTGGTCTGATGAGACCAAAATAGAGCTTTTTGGTTTAAACTCCACTTGCCGTATTTGGAGGAAGAAGAAGGATGAGTACAACCCCAAGAACACCATCCCAACCGTAAAGCATGGTGGTGGAAACATCATTCTTTGGGGATGCTTTTCTGCAAAGGCGACAGGATGACTGCACCGTATTGAGGGGAGGATGGATGGGGCCATGTATCGTGAGATCTTGGCCAACAACCTCCTTCCCTCAACAAAGCATTGAAGATGGGGCGTGGCTGGGTCTTCCAGCATGACAACGACCCGAAACACACAGTCAGGGCAACTAAGGAGTGGCTCTGTAAGAAGCTTCTCAAGGTCCTGGAGTGGCCAAGCCAGTCTCCAGACCTGAACCCAATAGAAAATCTTTGGAGGGAGCTGAAAGTCTGTGTTGCCCAGCGACAGTCCCGAAACCTGAAGGATCTGGAGAAGATCTGTATGGAGGAGTGGGCCAAAATCCCTGCTGCAGTCTGTGCAAACCTGGTTAAGAACTATAGGAATCGTCTGATCTCTGTTATCGCAAACAAAGGTTTCTTCACCAAATATTAAGTTCTGTTTTTCTGATGTATCAAATACTTATTTCATGCAATAAAATGCAAATCAATTATTTAAAAATCATAGTGATTTTCAGGATTTTTGTTTTAGATTCCATCTTTCACAGTTGAAGTGTACCTATGATTAAAATTACAGACCTCTACGTGCTTTGTAAGTGGGAAAACCTGCAAAATCGGCAGTGTATCAAATACTTGTTCTCCCCACTGTATATGTAAAAATACCCTGCACAGACAGTAACCATGTCCGATTTTGAAAATTCCTCCAAGAAAAAAAGTTATGACGTCAAAATATCTCCGCTAATGGAAATCACCTAAAAAATTATCTCCGAAACTAGGCAAGCTTTTTGAATTCTGTTTGCGCGAATCGAATAGGGCATTAGCAGAGATGAATTACCGCACATATGATACATCACTATGACGTCATATCTATTTTTATGACGTCATTTTATTTTTTGTTTCACAACCCAGTTTTCATTGGATCTTCGTGAAACTTGCCATGTATATGCAGAAAGCCCATGCGCAGGCAGTAACCATCTCCAATTTTGGAAATTATTCCTAGAAAAAAGTTTACGTCATAATATCGCCGCTAATGGAAATCGCCTATACCATTATCTCCGAAACTAGGCAAGCTGCTTGAATTTTGTTTGCGGGAATCAAGCCGGGCATGAGCACAGATAATTTATCGCAAACCTGATACACCACAATGATGTCTTATTCGTATTTATGACATCATCATTAAGAGGATGAGGATCTTATCTCATTTGTGCTTGTTTCCCCCTTATCAGTTTTTGTTTACTTATTCTTTCCATGCATCTCTTCACCATTGATCAATCTGCATTGGCAAGCGGGTGAACTTCAAACTTGAGTTTATTCCAAAGTCAAAACAAAATTTGTAAACGCAAACCTTGATGTGGCATGGTACACAACAAAGCAACTCTGAACTTACTGTTTCCTCACTCTTCTCTTCTATTCTGCTTTTCCATTTACATATCCTCATAGAGAGGATATTCACTAAAGTCTCCACCCTCGAGAAACCACTCATATTTGCTAAATTATTTCATATCTGCAAGTAAATGCTAATTTTTTGAAATCTAGTGAACTTTCTCCATAGGCTAATGTCTAACGACAGCATTATAACTTCCTACTTTTTTGCACAACTCAGCTTGTAGCATAAACATTCACCTCGACCAACAGTACACAGTCGTGTACAAGAAGCAATTGAATCATAGATGAACACATGCTAATATCACACTATACTATCCACTGCTTAACAGACACGAGTAACGAATTTGACATAACTGCTCATTTCAAAAAAAATATCTTAAATTTTTCTAGACTCCACAAATTATTTACCAAAATAATTGGAGATGCAATTAACATGTCTGAATTAGAAGTCACATTTAGTTGTCGTCTTCACTTCTTCTCCACCATGATCTATTCCTCCTTTTCTTCACAAAGATTATTTTCCAAAACTGTCTGTCAGTTAAGCGCTTGTAGTGGGGAAACTTAGCATAACGATTGTGCATTTTGTGAGGAAAGCATCAAATTTGGCACACTAGTAGCCTATCATATTATGAACAGATTTGGATATTGGGCCATCTCAAATTTTTTTATGGCAGTGGAAAATGGCTGCCACAGCCATCAGCGGCTGAATTTGAGATGGCCCAATATCCAAATCTGTTCATAATATGATAGGCTACTAGTGTGCCAAATTTGGTGCTTTCCTCACAAAATGCACAATTGTTATGCTATATTTAGCTAAGTTGCCCCACTAATGGGGCAACTTAGCATAACAATTGTGCATTTTGTTTTGTCTTTATCTCTCCTTGTTGTCTTTATCTCTCTTCTTGTCTTTATCTTGTCTTTGTGCCCTTCTTGTCTTTATCTCTCTTTGTCCAATATGTGGATTTGGAATCTGCATTGGTCCATTTCATGTCCCTCCTTTCCGCTTTCCCCATCACCCCATCCTCTCAAAGCTTAATGTCCCTGCTTTCTGCATCCCTCCTCATCCACACTCTCAATGTTTCCCCATGACCCCATCTCCTGAATGCTTTCCCCTCACCCCACCCACTCAAACCTTCCACATCACTCTGTCCCCACACACCCTCCCCCCTTGCCCTGCACCCTCCCAGCAATTCCTTTCCTGTCCATTATTTTGTCGACCTCAAATATCTGAGATCTCCTCTCCAACCTGACAGATCTCTCAATCCAGGCCGCTGCCAAAAACCGGACATAATCTGTTTAACAGAATCCTTCCTCCCACAGGACGTCCCTGACTGCTTAGTGTCTCTCCCCTGCTCTTGTCGCCTCCAATTTTATAGGCTGAACTCTGCACCAGTGTCGGAGTTGCACTTTACATCACTAACTCAATTTCTCACTGCCCTTGTCCTAATTTTACACCTCCCACCCCCAGGAGTACTTTTGACTGTGATTTTCCCCCTCCGCTCCCACCTCTTGTTCATCTGTGTGTTGTACCTCCTCCTCCTCCTTTGTATGCAACACAAAGGTTCTGGTAGCATCATTGGCTGAGGGCGCGCCTGTGCCGCTGATGCAATGCTCCAATTACCAGTGCACTGATACTCATTTCACCGACATCGGAAGGATGATTGACAGTCAATCCACCTGGTGTTAATTCCTTGGTAAAAAAACGGACTCAAACTCAGGACCCTAAGATCCCAAGCCAGCCACCCTAACCGCAAAGCCAATATCAGGCGCCTGGTGTTGTACCATTGTCCTTATAGTGACGACTCCATCTACATCTCTCTCAGATAACTTGGACCAACTTTTAACCAATCATCCCAACTCTCTCTTCCTCATATGTAGTGATTTCAATTGTCCCCATGCAAATTGGCTGGGTGTTGGTACCTCTTCAACCAGGCATGGCACTTCAGCAAAGGACTTCTGTGGCTCCAGGGGACTGACTCGATCCATGAATTTTCCCACTTGGATTTCTTCCAATGGCAAATCCTCTCTTTTGGACTTGATGATGACAAACCTCCTTGCAAATGTCTCTTGCTCATCCTCTGCTCCAATTCGGTCATCTGTTCATATGCTTCAGAGTCATTTCTCTGGCAATACAGGACTTTCAAAATGATGACTTATCAATGCAAAAAAATGAGGCCGATTCGCATGTGCTGTGTGTATTTACACTGATTCGGTTCGGCTCGGCTCGCCGGCCACTTTTAACTTGCTGTTACACGCGTTAAATCTGTGATTAAAATCATCTTTTAAACATAATTTTCAGCATTTAGATGAAAGAGTAGTAATTTCAAAATGCTTAACCATAATAGTTGTTCCTGAATATAAATCGCTCACAAAAATCATGAAAATCAATTGCAAATCAGCCTCGCAGCCACGCCCACTCTCACACCGTGGGACTTTCTCAAGCCATTTGCGCACACGGGCAAGCTCGTGACTTTTCATGCTTACACACCGTGGGCCTTTCACACACTCACAAGCCACCTCGTGACCATTCGCGCACCGTTCTCACACATGAGACGTCCCTCGGAGGCCCTGCAGCCAAATCTGCCATTCGTGTTGGGTGCACCTGTGCCGGGTTCGTACCACGCACGCTCCGCGGAATGCCATTTCCCGCACCCTGGTTCCCTTGGAGAAATGTTAATCTGTACTTGTATAATCCATGGTCATCACAGAACTAAATGCAGTCTGATATGTAACATGGCTTATTTGAGTTAACACCAACCCTCTGTCCTTTGATATAAGCGTCTGAAACACATCCAGCCGTCACTCTGTGCCGACCGAACTAATCGGAGATGTGCCGTTGAATGCTGTGCGGTGTGTGCACACATCGAAAGTCGAAGCCTCCACTAAACTTAGGATGTAATATCTTATGCACCCTTCATCACCATGACCGGTAAAGGTTCAAAGAGTGATAGGAAGAAACAAAGGAAAGCTATTTAAATGATTTAAATGAAGGTGAACTAGAAATGATTGAGCGATAGGTGTCATGAACATTTGCTGAGCTCTTGGAGGAATCCACCTTACGAGCGATTCCTGGAAATGCCGATTCCTGGAAATGCCGATAAAATCAAAGTGAGTGCTCAGTGTTTCATCATCACTGCAAAGAAAGTGATTAACTGCAACGTCAGATGTTGATGACCCTGCACCTTCCTCCCCTCGATAACTCCACCTTCATCACCGCAAGGAACCACATTTACCATAGGTTGGTGAAGTTTCGTTTTATTTTATTTAAATGCATAAGTGACTGTGTCTCTGTGTCTGTGTGTGATGCACAACATCCACCGATTACATTGTTTCTTGTGGGATAATTACTTTCGTTTTACACGTTTTCAGCTAACACAGTAAATTAATTATCGGAACACAAATACCATGTTAAACAAGGAATTGCTGAATGACGCTCAAAGTGGGAATAATGAAACAAACGGCGGGAAACACACCCTGACACCTGTGTTGCCACCCTAACATGACGGCAAGTCCAAGAATTACTTGGCAGGCAGGAATTAAAATGTTTTTACTTTTTTTCAACTTTTTTTTTTCACCTAAATCTCAAAATTGTAGTTTTAGCTTGAAATATCGGCGGTTTTTAGGTAAAAACAGATTCTAGGGTCCCAGTTTTGTGCTTGGTTACCTGTATTGGCTTTCCTCAACATTATCATTGTGTTGATAATGAAAATAATGTCAACAGTTAGCTAACATTGTGCTACGCTGTTGTGCATGTGCAAACAAGCTCAGTTAATATTGTGTTAAATAAATTTGTTAATTCGCATTCAACAATTTTATGTAATTCTCTTTATTTATTTCTTTATTTAAATCTGTTTAATCAGATGTATGTCATCGGTTGACCTTGAATTAATACATTGTGGGGTTGGCCATGGATATACAACACACACACACACACACACACACACACACACACACACACACACACACACACACACACACACACACACACACACACACACACACACACACACACACACACACACACACACACACACCAACTGGGAAAACGATAAAACACCAGGGAGGTCAACCATACCCTCAACAATGCATCCTTTCCAAATGTCCTGTCACACACAACTTCTGCATTTTCCCTAAGCGCCTCTCTGTACTACTTCCACTCCTATTCCAAACCTTCCACATCTTCGCTAAGTTGCTCAGACCTGTCCCTCATCTTCTCTTTGTACTCTACAATGACGTTGCACCTGCACTCCCCCACCGAATAATATTCCGGAAAAAAAAAAGAAGAAGAAAAGTTGGACATATTTGGCAGAGACAAAGAAGGCTCAATGGAATGGCTAAGAAAAGGTCACCTCATCTGGCATGAAGAACGAATCTATATATTAATACTGAAGGACCAATTTTGTGCTTCTCCTCGCGGTCGCGTCACGTTTTTCTCGGTGCTGTGACCTGGACTGAAAGAAACTTCGTACCTGTAAGAGTGCATCACACATAGTGACAATTGTCAAACTTCAACTCTGAAGCAGAGTAAATACTTTTCGTTTTACATTCGTTTACATGGCGACGTGTGACGTCACCGCTGAGAGGCGCCAGTACGTCATGACATCATCGGTTATTCGCTGACGTCATTACGTCCATCGTCAGAACGTTACTGCTGAGAGGTGTAATTACGAATTCCACTCCTCGAAAATAGCGTCTGCAATGTAAAATCCTCTTCTGCACATGGTGACTACCTCAGAATGTGAATTTGACACAAAAAAATGCAACAAGAAACATTGTACAGTGGACACCGCTTTATAAATCCACCATGGGACCACGCCGTTTGGATTTATTAACCGGCTGGATTTATTAAGCGGAGAACCTATTTTCAGCCACCTATTGGATAGATAAGACAAAAAGCGAATGTCGTTAAACACTGCTTTATGCTACAAAAACATTGATTTATCAAACGGTGATGAGGGGATTGTTCAAAAGAATCTCTCCAAGGTCACTTGCTTGGGAGGGAAGGTTTTGTGCAAATGTTCCTTTCTTGAATCCGTCACGTGGGGAAATCGGGATGGGCAAAACCTGAGAGCTGCAGTCCCCTGTCCAATTTGGCGAGTGCCGTCCGCATCTCTGCCGCTGTTGGCATTGGCTCGGGTTCGTTGTCGCTTTCTTCCCTTGGCTATTGGGATTCGGGGTCGGAGGGATTCGAGCGGCGGCGGTATTCGAAGTCCGTCACCAGTTGCTGTTGTTGGTTTTTTTTTTTTTTTCACTCTGCGGCAGCGCATATTACATCAAGCTTAGGTTGAGACCGCGCACATGCCAAGCAGGTGAATTTATTAAACGGCGGATTTCTCGATGTAAAATTCCGTTCCAACTCGTTTTGGTCACAATCAGCAGCTGGATTTTATAACCGTGGATTTATAAAGCGGCGTCTACTGTATCTTCTATCTATCTATCTTCTATATATTAATACTGAAGGACCAATTTTGTGCTCCTCCTTGCGGTCGCGTCACATTTTTCTCGGTACTGTGACCTGGACTGAAAGAAACTTCGTACCTGTAAGAGTGCATCGCACATAGTGGCAATAGTCAACTTTCAACTGTCAACTCTGAAGCAGAAGAAACACTTTTCGTTGAGATGGGGGCGAGGAGTGAAGAGGCGGGGTGCAAGGTAAGCAAATTTTAGGGCGGAGGTAAGCAAATTGAAAGCGGGAGACAGGGGAAAATGGGGCGGGGGCTGGGTTGAATTAGGCGGAGTTGAGTGTGAGGGGTGGACAGGGGGGTGGTGGCCCGGGGGCAAGTGGGGTGGGCAATCAAGAGACGGGGGGCGGGGAGTGAAGAGGCGGGGCCGGGGTAATTACATTTTTGGGCAGGGGTAAGCAAATTGAATGGGGCAGGGGCGGGGGATGAGTAGGCGGGGGCAAGCACACCCTGTCCAGTCCATGCCCCTCGAGTGTGGTTGAGATGGTGAGGGTGGTTGAATGAACGGAATCCGTCTGTGACGGGGTTTCGGCTAGTCCTAATAAATGCCCAAGACCAACTTACATCTGTCCATTTGACTCAGTCCCACCATTTTCAAATGGTGGGACTTAGTCTATCGGGCAGATGTAGGTTCTGCAAGATAGAAAAAGAAAGTACGAGCCACCTCCTTTCGGGATGTAAAAAAACTCGTATCAGAACAGGTCAGGTCAGGTATGGAAGTATGCCTCAGAGTGACCTCAACATCCTCACCACAAACAGGTAAAGAAAAGATAGCAGCATCCAATATGTCATTGAAAGCCTGGATCTTAGTTTTGACCCAGGAAACCCATAATCCCAGCGGCTCCAACTCCTCATTCAGCACCTCGAGGACCCCCAAAAGAATATCCAGAATTTCCGCAAAGATGACTGCATTGTCTGCGAAATCAAGGTCAGAGATCTTGACATTCCCAAATGATGCACTGCAGCTTGATCTCTCTGACATCCTCCCCAGAATCCAGTCCATACAAGTGCTGAAAAGTGTTTGGGCCAATACACACCCCGAAGAACTCCAGCAACAACTGGAAATATGTCGGAGATGGTATCGCCACATCTCACAGCACTCTCAGTACCAGAGTATAGTTCAGACATCAGATTGATCAGTTTTGGTGGCACCCCACGAAGACCATGAATCCTCCAGAGAGCATCCCGATTCACTGAATCAAATACTTTGCAGAGATCAACATAGGCGGCAAGGAGTCCCTGCTGAAACTCGTTTGTGTTCGGTGAGGACCCAAAGAGCAAGGATATGGTCAATCATTGACCTCTTTGGTGTAAAGCCTGGCTGCTCTTGGTGCTGGTGCTCAAGCAGATGGTGGCAATGGTGGATCACCTTGCTGATCATGAGGAATAGATCATGGTGGAGAAGAAGTGAAGACGACTACTAACTGCGATTTCCAATTCAGACATGTTAATCACATCGCCAATTATTTTGGTAAATAATTTGTGGAGGCTAGAAAAATTTAAGATATTTTTGATTGAAATGAGTAGTTATGTCAAATTCGTTACTCGTGTCTGTTAAGCAGTGGATAGTATAATGTGATATTAGCATGCGTTCATCTATGATGCAATTGCTTCTTGTACACGACTGTGTACTGTTGGTCGAGATGAATGTTTATGCTACAAGCTGAGTTGTGCAAAAAAGTAAGTGGTAGGCCACAGAATGGGACCGCCGAGTGCTGAAGCGCGTAACATGGAAAAATATTTTGTCGACGGTTGCAACACTCACTACAGAGTTCCAAACTGACAGCACAATCACTGTTCGTTGAGAGCTTCATGAAATGCTTCGAGAGCTTCACAAGCCTAAGATCACCATGCGCAATGCCAAGCATTGACTGGAGTGGTGTAAAGCTCACCGCCATTGGACTCTGGAGCAGTGGAAACGCGTTCTCTGAAGTGATGAATCATGCTTCACCATCTGGCAGTCCGACGGGCGAATCCGGGTTTGGCAGATGCCAGGAGAATGCGACCTGCCCGAATGCATAATGCCAACTGTAAAGTTTGGTCGAGGAAGAATAATGGTCTGGGGCTGTTTTTCATGGTTCGAGCTCGGCCCCTTAGTTCCAGTGAAGGGAAATCTTAACGCTACAGCATACAATGACATTCTCGACCATTCTGTGCTTCTAACTTTGTGGCAACAGTTTGGAGAAGGCCCTTTCCTGTTTCAGCATGACAGTGCCCCCATGCACAAAGCGAGATCCATACAGAAATGGTTTTGGGAGATCGGTGTCGAAGAAGTTGACTGGCCTGCAGAGAGCCCTGACCTCAACCCCATCGAACACCTTTGGGATGAATTGGAACGCCGACTACGAGCCAGACCTAATCGCCCAACATCAGTGCCCAACCTCACAAATGCTCTTGTGGCCGATTGGAAGCAAATCCCCGCAGGAATGTTCCAACATCTAGTGGAAAGCCATCCCAGAAGAGTGGAGGCTGTTTTCGCAGCAAATGGGGGACCAACTCTATATTAATGCCCATGATTTTTGGATTGAGATGTTGGACGAGCAGGTGTCCACATACTTTTGGCTATGTAGGGTATAAGATCCATCCATTTTAATATTTGGTGTGTCATAGACCTTTGAAGGATCACTGATGTATGGCTATAAATACTACTGTGCTATGCTAAAACTGAACTTTGGTATTTCTTGTAATTTGAGAGAACATGCTTATTGAGGACTAGGATGACTACCCACCTAAAAATCATTCAATATGAGCATGTATTCTTCAACCAAGAGCTCACCTACTCACGGACCTACTGCAAATGTGGTGAACACTGGTCTGTGCTTCAGCACAGTCTTGCACCATGCTGGTTATAAATCTGGAGTGCTACTAATTTAGCCCTCCAGGTGTATCAATTTTACCCAAGTATCTGCACAGTAAAATGACCAGACCACAAAGGGCACTAAATCTTAAGAAAGATATAATTGGTCAAGGGGTGGTGCGTTTGCGAAGCAGTCTTGCATCAGGCAATGCTGATACAGATCCATAACAGCCCTTATTTTCACTCTTTTAATTATTTATTTATTTACTTATTTTAATAACGTGTATCCGTTCCCTTATATACCGAGCGTAGTGGCGTGCGCCTGCAATCCGGCTACTCGGAGGCTTGGGTTGGAGGATCGCTTGAGGACGGGCGCTCTGTGCTGGGCTGCGCTATGAGAGGATGTAGGGCAGCCCGGAATCATGGCGAAACCTAATCCTTATCCCTGTGTCGTAAGAGGCGACCAGGGTTGCGTCAGGAAGGGCATCCGGCGTAAAACCTATGCCAAATCGGTATGCGGATCATAACGGATGATCCGCTGTGGCGACCCCTAATGGGAGCAGCCGAAAGACGAACAACAACATCCGTTCCCTTATATCTTGTGAACAGAACTTTGCAGGACCACCAAATTTGGCAGACATAATGGGGCCCCCATCAGTAGTGTCGTGGGTGAGGGGGAGATGGTGGCGGAGATTTTAGATGGAGTTGTGGGGAGGTGGGAGGAGTTTGCTGAGAGGGGAACTGCTTTGGTGATTGCAATCAAATTTAGCACATACAATGGGGAGTAAAATAGGGGTGGGGGAGTAGTAATTTTAGGGGTGGGGCAGTGTGGGTGGAGGATGTGTTTTCTATATTTGGGTCCAATTATTCATGTCAGGTCAGATTGAGACAATCGATGAAAGCACAATACTTATTATTAAAATAAACCAACCTTATTATGCCAAACTTGCAACCAAGTGCACACACAAAAACCAGGCAAGTAAGAGGGGAAAAGCACAGGTTGAAGAACTTCGGGCTTTTGTGTGTACTGACTCTGTGGGGTGGCCAAACAGCACACCAAAGAGTCACAGCGAGACTGCAAGGAGTGGAGTGTGGAGCTGTCCCACCAGCAAGAGAGCTTGAGAGTTGGAGTGCCTTCTCCTAATGCAAGAGCAGACCAGAGGGTGAGTGAGGGACAGGCATGAACTTTTACTGCCAGCTCCCCCCTCCCTGATAACTGATAGCCCTTGACCAATCACCACTTTCTCCCTCCCTCCCCCCCCAAAAACAGCTTTGTATGCACCCACCCTCCATGAGGCTAACTAATCTTTGGTCATTGGGGTATCTCAGCCCTGGGCACAGTGGAACAATCACCAACCCTGGAGTCCATACAATCAGGAACCGGGAATGGTCCAACGCCCAACTCCCACGCTAACGGACAGTTGGGAGGAGGACCCTCCTTACTCTGGTGAGAGTGAAAAAGCGCTGCAAAGCCTTCTTCTCACTCGGCCTTGCCCTGGTCGACATGGGGAGCATGTGGAAAAGACAACATAACCTGTCTTGTCTGAAATAAATGAGGCTCTCTCCCCTGACAAGCCGCACAAAGGACAACTTAGTCCTACCATGCGCCTTTCATAAATGGTTCAAATTTCTGAAGTCTACGTGGATAAAGACTTAAACTATGGCCCCATATGCTACAAACAATACAATAATTCCTCTATTTATCCTCGATATGCATTCCGAAAAAGCTTTGCGTTAATCGTAAAAGTGTCAATCGAAAGTAGTTTTCTCATTTGCATAATGTTATAAATTGAGGATGTGTTTCTGGGTGGTAATTTTCAGTCATCCCAACATTCTAAAGACATAATACTATCGGCTTTACGAGCCCTCTTGGTGGGAATACCTGCTGTTGTATTTCCTTGTCATTTTCCACTCGTGATGAAGGGTTTTGGGAAAAGTTTGACGAAAAAGTACACAACGAAGCTCAGGCAATACCATTTGATGCTCCAGACAACGTGTAAGTAAGGCCGATTGGAGCATCCCTGGCATGCGGAACACATGTGCTATGAACCTATTTGTGGAGTGCCCAGCGTGAGAGGGCAACATAGACGTCATGGTGTGGCTTGGCGAAATTACTCCACGTCATGAAACGTAAACGTGAAAATTACGAAGGGTAAATAGAAAAGTGTTCATTACTTTGTCACTTCTTTTTCTTGCGTATGGCAGTTTGGCTGCCAGGTAGCTCTCATTTTGTTGGGGCGTGACAATGCTGCTGATGCTGTGCCCCTATACCAGTACACTGATGCTCATTTCGCCGACCTCGGAAGGATGACTGACTGAGTCAACCCCACTTGTTAATTCAGAGGAAAACGCAGCTCAAACTCAGGATCCCAAGCCAGCCACCCTAACCACTAAGCCAACACCTGGCTTTACTTTGTCACTGGTGTTGTTAAAAAAAAAAAGTGTAAATAGAATGAGTGTAAATAGAGGAATACCTGCACTCACAATATAATAGCTTCTTTCATCTGAGGCCAAATTAAGCACTCTGTATTCGAAGAACCATATACAGTTCTCTATTTTTAATATTTGTAGAATAAATATTTTGGTTGAAAAGTCTACCATACTGTGTGAGTTTATAGACTGGAACCTATATCACGAGAACTGTAGAGATGCATGCTAAATTTGTAATGGTGCTGAGTGCATCACTGCCGACAACTACAATGCTTGGAAAATCGATTGCTGACACAGAGCGACTTGATAAGGAGACAGGAGGAGAGAGATGTATTATTGTGCTGGTTTGGCTCAGAGAGGATTCAATTTGTCGTAACATAATCAGATGATATAGGACATAGTCCTCGTTTAAACCGCCCAAATCTCCAGTTTTGCCAACAGATGTGAACTTTTTACAACTCTTGCCCATGCTATAAGGTGGGAACATGCTATAAGATGGAATGCAAAAAACAACCAACTTGGTTTCTCACAAAAATTGCTGGTGACCGAAAAATGGCTAGTTTTTGTATTCCTAACTGTAACCATCTGCAGTGTATGTAGTTTTGGGGAAAGTCTTTAAACATGCTAACTGGAAAACGGCTCATTAACTTGACATAAGTTCCGAGGATAAGCTTGGTATCTAAAGGCCAATCGTGTAATTGGTTGAATATTATAGAGAATTATATTTAATATAGTTCAAGGAAAGCTGAATTTCTTTTTGGGGAAGTTGAATTTCAATGGTGTGTGAAGTCTAAAATCCCAGAGAGAAAACCCTTGGCTTTGCCCCCTGAACTCCTCATAGGGTGCTGCACCTTCTGGATCCCAGACTCCCAGCAAGGTTGATCATGTTGCTCAATGTTCACTTTCCTCAGTCTCAACCTTAAGATTTGCTGCCCCTGCCCCCTCCCACCCCTGCCACTCCACCCCCGATCGTAGAGTTCACCACCAGTCACCTGACCTTAAATTTGTCCCCCCCCCACATCCCTTTTATTTACCCACCTCCCCACTCTATCCCCAGCCTCCTCCTCATTTTAGTTTTTGTTGTCAACTTCTCACCTCTCTGCAATTGCTCTCCCATGATCCTTAATGTTTAGAAAACTATAATCAAGATGAAACTTGAATCATAAAACCACAATGATAATTGTCTAAGTACAGCTTGTCTGCATATGCCGACTTAACCAGGATGATATGAGATGAGAAAGCACTGTTGAAAGTTTTATGTTGCACATCTGCATTTGACCACCAGGTAGCAATGTTGACTATAATTCTAGCCAAGACAAAATCTGTACAGGCCACTGCCACAGATCTCCTATCATAAGGTTATCGTTCAGTGTTTTTATCCCCCGCCGCGTGGCGGAAGGGGGATATTGTTGTCACCCGGGTCGTCCGTCCGGCCGTCTGGCTGGCTGGCTGGACGTCAACATTTATAGCTCTGCGTGCGATAACTCATAAACTGTTCACCATATCGATTTGAAATTTGGGTCACATGTGTACCACCTGAAAAGGAAGAACCCTATTGATTTTGGGCGTGGCCGGATCCAATATGGCCGACTGGGGCGACTATCTTGAAAAAAATGTTTTTTGTAATAAATGGAAAACCGCTTATCTGATTTCAATTATTTTTTGGTTACTACATTCCTCACCCCTGGGGAACTTTTTCGAGATGATGACCAAATGGTGTCTTGTTTCCAATTCACCTCCCTCATTATCTGGAATATGTATGACCTTTTTCATTCAATGGCGGGGGATTCCCCATCTCTGATGGTATATTTCATTATATATTTTGGAATTTGATTTTGTTTGGATGAAAATTTGCTTGGGCCTTTGAACTTCAGATATAGTGATGGTGATAGGATGTGAGGTTTTGAAGGTTTTGTTGTACGGTATTTTATTTTTCTTATTGTTGATACACAAAGTACTGTATTACACCAATCCGTATGACTGTTTTGAAGATTCAGCCAATGTCTTGATGCGTTCATTTCCAAGCGCTGGAACTTTTATTTGATGCCTTTTGAGTGTTTCCTCCAAATTGTCTGCTTGCATTTAATTGTACATGCACCTTTCTTATTCGCTTCCATGATATGGATGGGTGGTGGTTACGCGAAACGGGACACCAGGCGGAGACAAAAAGAATTCCGGCTTGGTTGCAACCTCAGCCAGCTCCTCACTGCCCTTGCTGTAATACCTGGGTTCTTTTGGGATAATTCTTCCTGCAATAAAAGGCATCAAATAAAAGTTCAACAGCCCTTCACTGGAAGTATGAAGTCTGAAAACGACTCCGTTGCCGTAACTCCAATGAATCGTTTTGATAAATTCTAACCAAACACCCTTCAAAAATGATTGTAGAGAAATTAATTTCAATAAGTTGTTTTCTCTTCCCCTCAATTAGCATATTTCCCATACAATCTGAACAGCCCAACCTCCTCTGTTCTGCACCAACCTTCTGTGGAGTACACACCCCTGTATGCACTTGTGTTCATGCTTATTGCATTGTTTTACATATTCTGGCTAAGCTTTGATTTATTGTTGTTTTGTTTCTTCCTTGTATTTGTGCACAGTTAATATGGGTTTTGCATGCTTTTTATTTAGTTATTTATTTTAAATGCACCTCAAAGGCATCTTTTTCAGGGCCGTCCGAGTAAAATAATGAATTTTTTGGATTTCTGCATTTGTTCTCTGTAGTTTCTGCATAAATGTGTAGTTTTTGCATCTGCCAGTACAGCTGTACATTTGACTGTTGCTTTGCTCAGACCAAAACGATTTTTCTTTTCTAGAATAGTTTTTTTTTTTAATGTGGATTTTTTTTTTCTTTTTCTTTCTCATTGTAGACCTGGTTGGCTTTGCCCACAAGTCATTCAAATGTTTGTCCTTTGCCTGGCCACCCTTTTATACACTATGTGCCCACGAATAACTATTTTTGAGGCACCCTGTAATGACCTGTTCACTTCACGTCTGTTTATTGATGGGATTGGAAACCAGATTTTGTAACTGTCTGCAGTGTTCCAATCTGCTCCTCTGCCAGAAAGTCTTGTCATATCATGGTGATTTCATTTTTGTTCTGTTGTCTGAGCCAGTGAATTTTGTGGAAATGAACGCATCTTTCTTGTGTTTAACTCGGTCTTTGGTGGTGACTCACTCCAAATGCTTCCGTCTGTACCACAGTTGGTTAGATGGCAAAGCCTGTAATTAGCTTCCTGTAATCTACAGGGTGCATACCTAGGGCTGGCAGGATAATTTGGAGGTATGCGCACTCACCCTTTAGCTGTCTCGCCGAGCTTCAAATCTCGATTCAACTATAAACACTCACCTTGGTGTTTCGCATGCAGGGTGGGGCATCGTTTTGCACACAGTCCCTTGGATGAACCTTAAGCCGGAGGATCCATCTGATAGCACTGGAGGTGTTTATGGACGTTTAATATCCCATGGTGCCTTTCACGAAAAGTAGGCAAGTTATTCCACTGGCACCCTGGTTGAACTGCAAATTCCTCAGTCGAACTTTTGGTCTGGTCAACCGGTTCATGAAAGGCTTGGATCAGAACTGCCCTCTCCCCCCCCCCCACCCTCTCCCTTCTCCTGGCGGAGCCCAGAAGAAAATGGGAGTTGTTGGGACTCTGAAGTAAGAAGAAATATCCAGGCCACATACTTCAGTTATTGTTGGCTGCACTTCTACCTGAAAGTTGTGCCATTACTGGGCATATAACGTACCATCATCGTACAGGGCCAGAACTATACCTGTGCTTATCCCAAGTTATGGTGGTGTCTTATTCACGAGACTACAAGTAAATTATCTGCTATTTGGGTAACGTGTGAAGTGGTTATGCTGTCGTGACATGATGATATATTAGAACAAGTATTTTCTTATTTTTAAATAGTTTAACAAAATCTTCATCTTTGGATTCTTTGAAAGATTGTGAGTTTGCATTCAAACCCAAAATCTTATTTTTCAACTGACATGAAGAAGTTAATTTTGTTTCTGAAAAATACAATTGATACTTTCAATACTTTTGTAGCTGTTTGTAGATTACCCGACGACAGCGAGTTTTATTTTTAACTTCACTTTGTGATATTTGTTGCTGTTGAAAAAAAAAAGGTTTTTTAGATCCTGTATCATCTTTGATGGTCCAAATCGTATGCGCAAATAACTTTTGACTTTTCTTACTCGAATAAAATGAAAATTGACCTTGTAGAGCTGTTCACAACTTCAGTTTTTATTTTTAATCGAGCAGAAATTTCATCGCTGCGATCATCAGATGGCCGGTTATCATCAAGACAGGATCCACCGTTAAACGCATCCCTTTCGAAACCTCATCTTGTCATGTTTAACTGAATTATTCTGTCGAGGTGTACTTGCCAAAGGGTGCCTGTTGTTTGACTAATTTTGATGTAATTCTTGTGAAATTCTTGATGGGAAGAATTGACAGGCCAAAGTGCTTGAGGTTAATCTGGTTAATTTTTTTTTAAACCTCCACCACCGAAGGTGGATGGTTATATTTTCACCCCTGTTTGTCTGTTTGTGTGCAAGATATCTCAAAAAGTTGTGGACGGTTTTGGATGAAATTTTGTGGGCAGGTTGGGTGTGTGACAAGGACGAACTGATTAGATTTTGTTGAAGATCCGGATCCAGCTACTAGAATTATTCGTGATTTTTCACCATTGAGAGATAGGGCGCAAAAACGATAGATAGCACGATATCTCAAAAAGTTGTGGACGGATTCAAACGAAACTTGGTGGACATGTTGGGTGCGTGACAAGGACGAATCGATTTGATATTGGTGAAGATCCAGATCCGGCCTATCGGTGGGATGCAAAACGTAAACTGTTCAGCCTCGTGGAGGTATGCGCTCTACCGAGTGCTGCTCTCTTTTTGATTGTAATTAGTCCATTGCAGATTTTTGATTTGGAATGCCAAAAAATGAAAAACCCAGTAGTTGAGTCAAAGGTAAGATGGAATCTGCACAATTTACCTCCCACTTAGTCACAGCTTAAGATGCCTGGGGTGTGCAGATGGAAATTTATGAAGGCAAGGTTGTTCCGCTTTATGTGAAAATGTTCTCGTTTGTCTTCCTGCAGCTTGGAGACCTTTGGTAGCGTTGCAGCACAAACTCTCCAGGAATTTAGAGCCTTACTTGCACTCAGTCCTCTGCCCCTCACTGCTCCCCGCCTCCTTCAGTTCATCACCATTAACATGTTTGCAGTGCACAACAGCCAGTTACGAGGTACGTTTGTCTATTGATACAATTATTTTCATCATTTCAGTTTAAGAAAGGTCCTTTGGCTGGCTTAGCATTTGTATTGTAATGCAAATCGAAGCAGATGGGTGAAGAACCTGTCTGCAGAGACAGCATAATTCCCCCAGAGTTAGACTGGTTAATTCCCCTAGATTTGGAGTATTTTAGTATTACTTGTAATATCCCCTCCCACTAGCTCTGCCATACATAATTTACATTGAGAGAATTGGGGAATGTCCCCAGCATTGTGAACCCCCAGGACTATAAAACCATTTTTATTGACTAAAACCTTGCAATGTACATGTGAGTACAACCTCCAGTTTTTAATTCACCAGTCCAGCGATTCAGGAGTGCATGGGAGTGAAACAAACAAACCCACAAACAGACACTTCTCCAATTATAGTATGATTAGTGCTTACTTAATATGTTTAAAAACCAAAACCTCATCACTGGCATGGCATACTCTCTTATTATTACTTTTGGTGTCTGTGCTGTGTGGCTTGCTGCATCTGCCTGACGACTCCTGGGCATGTCTGGTTGCCTTGGCCTTGAGCTGTTTGTGCGTTCCTCTGCCGACCCTTGCCTTATGATCGCACCAAAGAGGCAGTCAGGTGTGCAGCGGGGCAGGAGAATGGGGGAGAGAGAGGAGGAGGGGGAATATGGGGAATGGTAGTGTGATCACGTCTTTCAGTCAAAGTGAGCCTCCCCTGATGTGTACTGGCAGCACGTCTTGGTGAGCCAGGCTTATGTTTGGCCTCAGGGCACTTTTGAGAAACTTTCCAACGTTTTTATGGAAGTCTTTGTATGAAGCAGCACACTGCAAGCGTGCAACGTTTGCCTTTCACTTTTAACAACTTCGATCAAATCTACATTTTAACTAGATACAAAGAGTGTCTCTTGATCTATACATGGAAAGGATGAGCCCCCCCCCACCTCCCCCGTTGCTGGTGACTTGGATGTCAGTTTTTGTCCCTTTTTCTAGGCCCCTGGCTTTTTCAATCCCTTCCACAGCCAATGTGCTTGCAAGTCTTTGCTTGCCATATTCTTCTCCCTGGCATTTTGGATGGGTGTGCCTTGAACACACTCACCCACTCGTTTGTATTGACATAAAGCTGCCAAAGGCAGAAAACGTGTTTTTCATGGTTCCTCTAAATGCTGAACTTCCTGTTAACTCACGCATGTAGTCTGTTCCGATGATAACAAATTGTGGTTCTGATGGGAATGGTGCTTAATTGTAAGGGAGACAATTTGACATGTTTACTCCCATGTCACATTCTGTTTTTCTTCAGATGGGTTCATTAAAAACTAGAGATGCCAAGGTATATTTTTTGTCATGGCATTATTAGCCAGCCTAACATTCCCCAGTGTGGATGGCATCCTTTAGTCAGATTTCCTGCTGCGTGTACCAGAATGCCAATTTCTTGTTTTTAAGCTGAGATGATAAAATAATTTCTCTTGTTTTGCTTTTACAATATTTGTGATCAAATGAATTTCGACTTTGAAATTGTTCTTTGAAGATTTTTTTGACACAACTATTAACCGATATTGTCAGGCACTATGTTTTAAAGTCAATGGAGAATATACTGGTGAACCTTCTCTTGCCTTGCCATATAAAACTTGTAGGCCGATGGGCGGGCGCCCGGGGCTTGTAGGCCGATGGGCGGGCGCCCGGGGCTTGTAGGCCGATGGGCGGGCGCCCGGGGCTTGTAGGCCGATGGGCGGGCGCCCGGGGCTTGTAGGCCGATGGGCGGGCGCCCGGGGCTTGTCGGACGAGGGGCGGGCGCCCGGGGCTTGTCGGACGAGGGGCGGGCGCCCGGGGCTTGTCGGACGAGGGGCGGGTGCCCGGGGCTTGTCGGACGAGGGGCGGGCGCCCGGGGCTTGTCGGACGAGGGGCGGGCGCCCGGGGCTTGTCGGACGAGGGGCGGGTGCCCGGGGCTTGTCGGACGAGGGGCGGGCGCCCGGGGCTTGAAGGCCAAGGGGCCAGCGCCCGGGGCTTGTAGGCCTTGGGAGGGGCGCCCTGGGCTTTTAGGCCGAGGGGCGGGCGCCCGGGGCTTGAAGGCCGATGGGCGGGCGTCCGGGGCTTGTAGGGCGATGGACGGGCGCCCGGGGCTTGTCGGCCGAGGGGCCGGCGCCCGGGTTTTGTCGGCCGAGGTGCGGGCGCCCGGGGTTTCTCGGCCGAGGGGCGGGCGCCCGGGGTTTGTGGGCCTTGGGGCGGGCGCTCGGGGTTTGTCGGCTGAGGTGCGGGTGCCCGGGATTTGTCGTTCGCGCTGCGGGTGCCCGGGATTTGTAGGCCGAGGGGCGGGCGCCCAGGGTTTCTTGTCCTTGGGGTGGGCACCTGGGATTTCTTGGCCTTGGGGCAATTTGTTGACCTTGGGGCGGGCGCCCGGGACTTGTGGGCCTTGGGGCGGGCGCCCGGGATTTGTGGGCCTTGGGGCGGGCGCCCAGGGCTTGACGGCCGAGGGGTGGGCTCCCGGGTCTTGAAGGCCGAGGGGCAGGCGCCCGGGGTTTGTAGGCCGAGGGGCGAGCGCCTGGGGGTTTGGAGGCCGAGGGGCCGGCGCCCGGGGTTTGGAAGCCGAGGGGCGGGCGCCCGGGGTTTGTCGGCCGAGGTGCGGGCGCCCGGGGTTTGTAGGGCGAGGAGCGGGCGCCCACGGTTTTTAGGCCTTGGGGCGGGCGCCTGGGGCTTGTAGGCCTTGGGACGGGCGCCCGTGGCTTGTAGGCCGAGGGGCGGGCTTCCGGGGCTTGTCGGCCGAGGGGCGGGCACCCGCGGTTTGTCAGCCGAGGGACGGGCGCCCGGGGTTTGTCTGCCGAGGAGAGGGTGCACGGGGCTTTTAGGCCAAAGGGCAGGCTAGCTTGTGCTGTCCTGTCCTTCCTCATCTTCCCAGATGATTATATCACTTGCTCCTAACATGAAAACGCCATCACACTATCTAATCGTCACTCACAAGGATTGTTGTTCTGTTATCTGCTGTTGTCTGCCAGTTACCATCATTTTCATCTTTGCGATACTGGCTGACATGCCAAACTTCGCTGCTTTCTCAATGTATACACTGATGAGCCAAAACATTGGGACCACCTGCCGAATATGCTGTTGGTCCTCCGGGTGCCACCAAAACAGCGCCGACCCGCTGAGGCATGGACTCCACAAGACCCCTGAAGGTGTCCTGTGTTATCTGGCACCAAAACATTAGCAGCAGATCCTTCAAGTCCTGTAAGTTGCGAGGTGGAGCCGCCTTGGATCGGACTTGCCGGTCCAGCACATCCCACAATTGTTCAATCGGATTGAGATCTGGAGAATTTGGAGGCCAGGGCAACACCGTGAACACTTCATCATGTTCCTCAAACCATTCCCGAACAACTTGTGCAGTGTGGCAGGGCGCATTATCCTGCTGAAAGAGGCCACTGCCATCAGGGTATGCCATTGCCATGAAGGTGTGTACCTGGTCTGCAATGATATTTAGGTCGGTGACACGTGTCAAGTTGACGTCCACATGAATGGCCGGACCCAAGGTTTCCAAGCAGAACATTGCCCAGAGCATCACACTCCCGCCATCGGCTTGTCGTCTTCCCCCAGTGCATCCTGGTGCCATCACTTCCCCAGCTAAACGGCGCACACTTCTACGGCCATCCACAGGATCTAAAAGAAAACGGGACTCATTGGAGTCACACGCTCGGTGTTTGTAGGCCGACAGCGGGCGCCCCGGGTTTGTCGGCTGAGAGCGGGCGCTCGGGGTTTGCAGGCCGAGAGCAGAAGTCAGGGGTTTGTCGGACGAGGGGCGGGCACCCGGGGTTTGTCGGACGAGGGGCGGGCGCCCGGGGTTTGTGGGCCGAGGGGCTGGCGCCCGGGATTTGTTGGCCGAGGTGCGGGTGCCCGGGGTTTGTAGGCGGAGGGGCGGGCGCCCGGGGTTTGTAGGCGGAGGGCGGGCGCCTGGGGTTTGTAGGCGGAGGGGCGGGCGCCCGGGGTTTGTCGGCCGATGGCCGGGCTCCCGGGGTTTGTAGGCCGAGGGGCGTGCACCCGGGGTTTGTAGGCTGAGGGGCCGGCGCCCGGGGTTTGTAGGCCGAGAGCGGAAGTCGGGGGGTTTGTAGGACGAGGGGCGGGCACATGGGGTTTGTCGACCGAAGGGCAGGCTCCCGGGGTTTGTAGACCGAGGGGAGGGCTCCCGTAGTTTGTAGGCCGAGGGGAGGGCGCCCGGGGTTTGTAAGCCGAAAGGGGGGGGGGTAGCTTGTGCTTTCCTCTCCTTCGTCATCCTCCCAGATGATGTTATCACTTGCTTCTAACTTGAAAACTCCATAACACTATCTAATCGTCACTCACAAGGATTGTTGTCCTTTTATCTGCTGTTGTCTGCCAGTTTCCATCATTTTCGTCTTTGCGATACTGGCTGACATGCCAAAGTTCGCTGCTTTCTCAATGTATACACTGATGAGCCAAAACATTGGGACCACCTGCCGAATATGCTGTTGGTCCTCCGGGTGCCACCAAAACAGTGCCGACCCGCTGAGGCATGGACTCCACAAGACTCTTGAAGGTGTCTTGTGGTATCTGGCACGAAAACATTGCAGCAGATCCTTCAAGTCCTGTAAGTTGCGAGGTGGAGCCGCCGTGGATCGGACTTGCCAGTCCAGCACATCCCACAAATGCTAAATCGGATTGAGATCTGGAGAATTTGGAGGCCAGGGCAACACCATGAACATTTCATCATGTTCCGCAAACCATTCCCGAACAACTTTTGCTGTGTGGCAGGGTGCATTTTCCTGCTGAAAGAGGCCACTGCCATCAGGGAATACCATTGCCATGAAGGGGTGTACCTGGTCTGCAACGATCTTTAGGTGGGTGACATTAGGTGAAAATCAGCATTTGTAATGTATTATACAATCATTCTAACCTAGCCATGACAGGGAACACAGGGAACGACCATCAATTGCTTTGAAGTATCATATACTTTCATTTTCAACTGGGCCTGAGGGGAAGAAACAAGTGCTGCTGTTGCTGCATTGAAGAGGAAATTGAAAGCCTAAGTCAGGTTAGTGAACACTGTGGACTTGAACTCACTTATTGATTGTATAATACATTACAAATGCTGATTTTCGAACCTATATGCCATACGTACATGTACATTATTGCTCATATCTCAGAAACTATTGGAGTGCCCATCACAAAATTTATGTGGAAGCTTCTTGACATCATAAGGTACCTCTGGGATGAATTTGAGGAAATTTGAAGGAAACATTTTTTGGGGATTCACGATTGAAGTTTATATTTTGTGATAACTTTTGTGGTTGGAGGTAGGAAAATGTTGCCCAGACAAATTCATAGGGCATGAAACTACCTTTAAAATGACACCAAAACCAGCTCTCTAGGTGTTATGCTTTTAGAGATATGGCCATTTGAATTCGCGTTGTCATGCTAATTAGTCCAAAGTTCGTTAGTCTGTATCTCACTAATTAAGAGGCTGTGAGCAAAAATATTTGAGTTCTTGCCGTTTTCATGGGTCCCAATTGGTTACCAAAGTTTTACAAAAATCTGAGAGATGACGGCAGATTCTTTGATGATTTGACATGGAATGACCCCATTGTAGGTGCTTTCGACGGTGGACAGGGGTCATCATGGGCACTCTGACTGGTCTGCGGCGACGCAGCCCCATGCACAGCAGGGTGCGATGCACTGTGGATTGTGATACATTCCCCCCATGACCACCATTCAAATTTTCTGTGACTTCTGCTCCAATAGTCCTTCTGTCGGTTCTGACCAGATGGGATAGCCTTCGTTGCCCTCGTGCATCGATGAGTCTTGGGCGCCCAAAACCCTGTCGCCGGTTTGTGGTTTGTTCCTCATCGGACCACTGTCGGTCGGTTCTCACCACATCTGACCGGGAGCACCCCACAAGCCTTGCCATTTCAGAGATGCTCTGACCCAGTCGTCTGGCCATAACAATTTGGCCCTTGTCAAAGTCGCTCAGGTCTTTACCCCTGCCCATTTCACTTGCATCCATCACATCAACTTCAAGAACTGACTTCACTTGCTGCCTAATGTAACCCACCCCTTGACAGGTGCCTTTGCAACAAGATAATCAATGTTATTCACTTCAGCTGTCAGTGGTCATAATGTTTTGGCTCATCGGCACACACACACACACACACACACACACACACACACACACACACACACACACACACACACACACACACACACACACACACACACACACACACACACACACACACACACACACACACACACACACACACACACACACACACACACACACACACACACACACACACACACACACACACACACACCTTTTATGGCAACAATTGATCCCACCTTGTGACGTTGGCCAACAATGTTTGCCCAAGCTTTCATGAGCTGTCCGTCCAGGCCTGCAATTGGCAGGAATTTGCTCAGCGTATCTCTGATAACTGCTTGAAAGGCACCTTGGCATCTGTAATGTCCAGTCACAATTATGCAGTGGTGGCAAATGGTTCTTCTGCCGTAACGTCTTTCTGATGGACAGTGTCCTCATTGGTGCCTCACTATGCATGCGAAACACCAGCTGGATTGATATTTGAGGTGTCTGAGTGCATACTTGTGTTTGTGTGTATGCTTGTTTTAGACTCTCATCTCTCCCTCCCATACTGCTCAAATCACCGAGTTTTGTTTTGGTGTGGGGGGGGGGGTACTTGAGTAAATGAAGATTCAAAGCCTTTGAGTGAGATGGTCATTCCTCTGGGTTTATTGTTTCATCGATGGATAATGCATGCTTAATTTCAAAATCCGCTTTATTTACACAGTGGAAAGCGCAGTGTGGGTGAAGTCTCCCAAGGATTGTGGCCGTTCCGTGGTACAGGAACTAGCTACTGCTCTTGCTCTTGCCATGTTTGGCCTGCTTGCTATGCGCTGCACCCATCTGATTGATGCTGGAGCACTCGAAGCTGGTACGTATCAAAATAACTCCTGCATTGTGTAGACTGTTTGTGTTGCTGTTTAAATGAAGAAAAAAAAAATGGTTGTTTGGTGGAGGGTTGCAGGGATCAACGAGAGAAAGTGTTAAAACTAGTTTGTTCCTTTACATCGGGCTCGTACACAGTTTTTGAATTGTGTTATTGCCAATGACATTTTTCTCGAATCTAAAAGAGTTATGTAAAATGTGTTTTCTTAAGATCCCAGGAAGGTTTGGAATTTGTTCTCGCAGCATAAAATTAAATGATACAATCTGCAATTTGGAACACTTTCCTGTAAGTGCCCAAAGGTGAAAACGAACTTGTTCCGAATCAAAAAACCAGCAAGACTCATCCTGCGGCGATATATATATATATATATATATATATATATATATATATATATATATATATGTATGTATGTATATATATATATATATATATATATATATATATATATATATATATATATATATATATATATATATATATATATATATATATATATATATATATATATATATATATGTATGTATGTATGTATGTATATGTATATATATGTATATGTATATATATGTATGTATATATATATGTATATGTATATATATATATATATATATATATATATATATATATATATATATATATATATATATATATATATATATATATATATATATATATATATATATATATATATATATATATATATATATATATATATATATATACATGTATATATATTGTTGGGAATTCGCGCCCGCCGGCGTGCGGACGGCCACGTAACTCGAATCGCGGCACGTCGCCCACCGGACGGACAATTCTGTCTTGACCCTCTCGGACCAATGCCGGGAGCAAGTCACGGGTGGGCCTTTCGA
This sequence comes from Eptatretus burgeri, assembly GCF_056783735.1. Classification (NCBI taxonomy): domain Eukaryota; kingdom Metazoa; phylum Chordata; class Myxini; order Myxiniformes; family Myxinidae; genus Eptatretus; species Eptatretus burgeri. Next base: position 82,138,018 of record NC_140964.1, on the reverse strand, counting down.
CCTCACCACAATCGTGCCAATCGGCCGCCCGCGTGGGATAGGGATGTTCGCCAAACTCGACCTTCCTAAGTACCCACGCGGATGGTAAACCGGGCGATCATACCTCGCCGCAGGTCGACTCCGGATACGAGCCGCTTGGGCGGCCCGTTCCGTACTATCGGGATAACCGAGCGGTTTTATCGTCGACCTGGACGGTTCAGATTAATTACCTGGATGTTGCACCCACTACGAACCCCTTACGTGAAGCAAGATGGAAATTCAAACGAAGGAAAGGACGCAGCGAAATGGGGAACAAGTTCACACAAGCACGTTTATTCACACACACACAGACCAGCACGGAAGGCACATATTTACAGCCATACAATAATCAAAATGCACACATAACAGCCAAAACAAAAGTAACAATGCAGAGCTACAACCGAATATGCGTACACACGGCAACACTTAAACAGTTCTACTTTACGAGACACGGCGCCACAAGATCCATACAAAAACCCCGAAAAGAAACTGGTGACTTCGCTTTGAGCCGTCGAGTCCCTCTCCCACGTCCGTCGGCGTGGTCGCGCCTGGCCGCAACTCCGATCCCTGGCGTGGTAGGCGAGTCCTCTCCGGCGTGCCTCGCGCCGGCACGTGTTGGCCGCTCGACGCCACGGATGGGGTTTCCGGCGCTATCTCAGCGCGGATAGAAAGGGGTGGGGGGAAACTTTGTTGCTTGAGGTCGTGGTGTGGGGAATGGCAGACACTCCGTCTTGCCAGCGGAGTCTCGGGACCGCACCACAGAAGACCAGGCCAGCGGCCACCACGAAGAGGAGACGAAGACGAAGAGAGCAAGAGCCAGAGAGAGAAAAAGACGAAGTTAGCAAGAGCACCAAAAGCGCTCCGCCCGTGTCCGACTTTAATAGCCCAGGGCTCCGCCCTTCACTCCGCCCCCGTTTTCGGCTCCACCCTCCTTCGAGAGGGTTCTCGAAGAGGAGCGTTCCTTCTCCTCGACCGCCTCACGCTGGTCATCCACCAATCGGCAGCGAGCTGCCCTCCCCTCTTCCTTCACACCAAGTGCGGGGCAAAATGGCGGGAAAAACAGGCGGGAAAACCCGCGCGTCCTCGCCGCTCCTTCCTTGGCGCCCTTGTTTGCCGTTCGGAAGCGGACGTAGTGGCGAAGATGTAGTAGCGTAGATGGTGGAGGTGGCGTGGTTGCAGTGTGGTTGGCGCTGTGATGGGGATGGCGTGGTTGTTGAAATGTTGTGTGTTTGAAATAAAAGATAGAAAAAGAAAAACGACTAACTCAAAGCGTCGCAGCCCGGATGGATCACATATATCCCCTCTATACAACGGGTTTGGGCTAACTACACATGTACCTATGAAGATATTTCACCTGAGGGTCCTTTATGGTGTAATGCGAATTTCCACGGCCGTAACAATATAATATACAGTATATATATATATATATATATATATATATATATATATATATATATATATATATATATATATATATATATATATATATATATATATATATATATATATATATATATATATATATATATACATACATACATACTGTTACGGGCCGGCGGGTCTCCGCCAACCGACTGCTCTGAACGGAGCCGCAAGTTGAGTCGGCCCGATCGATCGCCCGGAATATAGATCGCCGCCCGGATAACTCTGAGCGACGGGTCTTTGTACAAGAACCGAAATATGCCAATCGGCGGATCACGTGGGGTAGGGTCGATTGCCAATCTTCAATGTACCGAAATACCCACGTGATCCAACTACCGGGGTATTCCACCCTCGACGGAACTCGTACGGAGCAAACCGCCGAGGCGAGCTTGTCCGTGTGCGATTCCGAGCGGCGTAATCGCCGAGAACCGTCGGTCAAAATCTCCCCCTATTACGGCAAACCAACGGCTTTCTAACTCCCAACACACGAAATGTTCAGTCAATGAGGGAATGGACGCAACGAGCAGGTTTACATTCACACAAGGACATTTATTACAATAAAACACGCATGCAATTAAATAAGGCAAAACACGTATGCAATTATACAAGCAACAAAAGCATGACAAAAGAACTACAACCGTCTACTTATTATGTACAGTCATTAACACTTAACAGCAGTTCCTACTTATTAGACGGGCCCACGGACACACGTACGCACACACACAAGAAATGGTGGCTGAGGCCTTTAATCACGAGCTCCAGCTCGGAGGACAGGTGAGCTGAAACTCAGAGCCTAACTCGAACCTCTCCACCTCGTGTGGTCTTCAACTTGTCCGGTCCCGGGCTCCAGCGAGAGCGAGCTGGATCCAAATCGCCGTGAGTTGCGTTCCTTCCCGAGCTCCTGCGAATCCTCCCGCGCTTCTCAACACGTGCCGGTGAGACGAGGCGCCGATCCTTCCTGTCGATGCGTCGCTTCGCCGAGGATCCAACTCCAAGACGAGGCCGATGCGTCGCACCAAGCCGGGAAACAAAATGGAGAACAAAAAGCTCCACGAACCAAGAAGAAGAGGAAGAAGCCTCCACTCGCAGCTCGAGCCGAACAACTGGCTCAAGTTCCTTCCAAAACAAAGCAGCAGCCGAAGCTCACTGAGCCAGCCGAAGCAAAAAGCTTCCGAAGGCCTCAAGCCAAACAAGCCAAGCAGGACCCGATGGCCTGCTCAACGACTGCTCTCTCCGAAGCAAAAAGCTTTCTCCTCCCACGGGACTCAGCACACGAACTCTGCACACGGGACTCAGAACGGGACTTCTTCACAAACTCTGCCACGGGACTCCCACACGAACAAAGAAAGCATCTCCTCTTTATCCTTCCCACCCCTCCCCCGCACCCGGCGTGACTCATGCCCTCGTGATCCACTCCTCGCTCAACCACGGGTGGGAGGGAGTTGTTGACGTCACGGGATGGCAGGGTTCTTCTTCCTCTTTGCAGAAGAGGGGGAGGGACGTCTCCATTGTTTCGTTCCCTAACTATTAAATCGATCCGCAGCGCATCTAATCAATCTCTGAACATTCAAACAATGAAAGGTGAGCTATCTCGGGAACATGCACTTATCGACATAGCTGACTAACGGAACCTGTATGTTGTGTGCAATTGAATTCCAAATTCGTAACAATACATACATACATATCGATGTGGGCTGAGGGTCGGTGGCGAGAACGACCACTAGGTGGGGAAAGCTTGCGTCATCTCCCACAAAACTCTCCGGAATTGTAGGCCGTCACTCGGATAACTCCGCGAGCCGGCGGGTCATTTAACCGACAGTGGTCGCCAATATTTCAACTGCGTAGCGTAGGGTCTATTTGTCTATAACCAATTTACCTAATTATCTACGCGACTTTGACTACCAGGGAAACCACACCCTTGGCACGTCTTGCTTGCACCGGGTCACCCCACCGACTGCGGTCGAGTTCCGACTACCAACTCCGGTACGGGTGCAGCCGAGCGGAAACTGCCAAAGCCGTACCGGCTGAAATGAACGAGTTTTCGGGGATAAAACCCCGCCTAAACTCAGATCCGAACCGTGCTGGACCAATTTAAGAAAGGACGGAAACGGACTGGGAACATATCTTACAAGTTTTATTTGCAATAAATGAAGACACAAAGC
>NC_140964.1:82121916-82126916 GCF_056783735.1 Eptatretus burgeri | reverse complement strand
TAATAATGGCGGCTGGTCCAAAATAAAGATAGTAAAAGAAAAACGGCTATCCTGAAGAGTCGCAGCCCGACTGAATGACATTTATTCCCTCGAAACAACGGGTTTGGGCCGAACTACACATATACTTACCGAGATATCTCACCTAAGGGACCTGAATGGTGGTTTGCGAATTTCGTCAACCACAACACTACCCCCTCCCCTTTTTACAGACTCGTCCCGAGTCGTCAAATTTTCGTGTGCCATCATGTGTAGTTTTCCCCTAGTACATTTTACCTACGGATCCCTGAGTGCGACATTCATGGTATTCGTGTCCCCAAAATAAATAACCTAAGGGCTGAGTAACTACCCACACGGACGACTTAAATAAAATTGCCGGCGCTAAGACAAACATGCCGGGGGCGCACTCATATTTACAGTACATCTTAACCTTAACTTACAAATTTTACACTAAACCATGGCCCAGGATCACTGAACTCTGCAAAAAGAAAGCAGTTAGCAGGGAGCCAGGCTGCTCGCATGCAGTCTCTGGCTCAAACAATGCAGGTGATGGGGAACGTGGCCGGCTGCTCACTCGCAGTCCAAGGCCTTCCCTTTTTAACTGAACGCAGTGAACCACAACGGTGCATGGGCTGCACCAACGCAGTCTCCGTGCCAGCTCAAGTGGCACACGCAATGAACACAACGAATGGATGGATGAACACAAACACGGTGCACGGGCCGCCAGTGCAGGCCCGTGTTGTAGCTGTCAACAGGGCAGTTCTCGCAGCTTGCAAACTGTTGCCTTGATCCTGGCGCACATGGCAATGAACAGGGGGGGGCAAAGCAAAAATTGAACGGGGGCTGGTGAGCAGGGGCAGTGGGCATGGCATGGCAAAGGCAGCAGGCAAACACAGCCCGCAGAAGAAGGCCGCTGCAGGCAAACACAGCCGGCAGACGAACTGGCCGGCACAGGCCTTGCAGCAAAACAGCCAGCCGGCAGATGAAGTGGGCCGGCACAGGCCTTGCAGCACAGCAGCTGCAGACGATCCAGCCGGCACAGGCCTCGCAGCAAAACAACAGCTGCCGATGAAGTTGGCCAGCCTTTGCCGTTCCGTGGAGGTTGGTGGAGGGAGTGCGGTGGTGCTGGCCACTTGGAAGGCGGGCTCGGACCTACCTACCTGTCTCCCTCCCAACCTATCGCCTTTGCCTGTCACTGTACATACCCACTCCCTTAATTTGTCAAACCCCAATTTAGCCCCAACTTATTTTTTTGTTGTTTTTATTTTTACTTCCCCACTATAAATCGTCCCCTACCCCCCTGTACTGTCCTTGTTCGGCTAACCTATCCTGTCACCTAGCCTACTCCCAACCCCTACGTTCCCTTCCCGGAGGGGAATAAGGGAGAGCTAACGTCCTGTGTCGAGGCCCAACGAAGCCTCAGGATGGCCTCCCCAGAGTTCAGCGATCTATAACCAAAGTGGGTCCAGCGGCCCACAACGACAGCGAGGGGATGGATAGTGCGGAGGGGTACATCTCCTAATCTACCCCAACCATTTAACTGTTAAACTACCCCGGGGCTTTCAACAAGCGCCTCTCGCTTAAACTATTGGTTCTAACAACCCAGATTCCCGTCGCCTGTGTTGGTGTCCTCACAATTTCGGGCCTCGCCCCCCAATTTTCTCTCCGTGCCCTCACACGGTCTCATGGCTGGGACACGTGGCTCCCTTTGGCAGGCACGACCCTCTGCCGTTTCTCCGACGATGGCACCCCCGGGCACTACACTGCCTCCGAGCCTACCAGCTCCCTAACACCGGGGAGTGCCCCCCATGGCACCTCCCCTGAAACGCACACGTGGCAGGCTGGCTTCCCAGGCCCCTTTCCGAGGGTCACCCATGCCCACAACACTGCCCACGCGGCTAATGGCGCCCCGGGCCCCGCACCAAGCAGGCGCACCCGTGCCCACTACGCTATCCCGGCCCCCCATGGGCCCTTGGCCTACCACGGCCGACTAGCCTGGTGCCCGGGGTACCCACTCAGCGATACTCACTTTTCGCAGCCACGCTCCCAGCCCGTCAACAGGGCTCCTGCACCCCTCCAAACGGGTTTCGAGCCTACATTCCCACCAACAGCAAAACGACCTCCATTTTTCAATTTGACTAACCCCCTAACTCACTCTACACTGACCCCGGGGTCCCTTGGGCGGGAGTCACTCCTCCCCCCAATCACTCATCGCACCATGGAGTCCCCATTCGCTCCACTCACACAGACCCGCTGGCCTCACTCACTCACCAAATCTCCACACAACTCACCAACAACTCTTCAACACACACACCGCTGAACTCTGCCATCCTTCTAACTACCTCCCCTAACTAACTCGTGCTCCCACGTCGTCCCTTAAACTACAGCACGTTCCTTTTAACACTACGTAGCTAAGCTACGTCCCTACTACACATTCACAAGTCTGTCACTGTCTCCAAATAAATCATTTTATTTCCCAACCTAAAGCTCACTAAATCCCTCTACCTAATCCATTCCACGGACTCCATGAGGACTTACCCCTGCCCCATGGAGTCGGTCTAGCTAAGCTAACCCTTCCCCCTAACTCGTTTCCATCCTGTGCCCAGGTTAAGGGGGTATTCCACCCCTTGCCCAGGAATCCTGTGCACCCGAAAGTGAGGCTTGCTGTTTCTTTTTTTTTATTTTTTTATTTTTCCTAATTGTGCAGCACCAGCGCGGGAACACAGCTCGCGCACTTTGCACCTGCCCGTGACGTCATGCAGCTGCACGTGTTCCTCGTCCCTCCTTGGACGGTACCATCCGGCAGGGATACCCCTCCTGCCGGATTCCAACCCCACGTGCAGCCATGACGTCACCGTGCGCATAAAAAAAAAACACAAGCCCCATGTCTCGAGGGGTTCCCCACGCGAACACATGTGCTTTGCCCGTTGGAGCTTAACACACACGATCGCGTGGAGAACCCGTCCGGTCCAAATCCGTAATCCTGCCTAAACTTTGTCCGTCCGCGGGATCGGCAAATCCACCGCGTGCGTTTCCGGACCGGGACTTCACTCTCGCAAGCGAGCACGTGGGGGCCTCGTGCGTTGCACAGCACGGACCTCGTGCTCACTGCTGGGTGAACCCGGCACGGTCCCCGAAACAACTACAGCCGCTACCCGGCTTTCTTTCTTTTGTCGCCGTCGTCGTCGCCATTCCACACACGCACTCCCGCGTGTTACGACGCTCACACTCCACACCATTACATTCACACCGGGAGACGCGGCTGCGTGCTCCCGCATGCCAACCGACATCTCCCTCACATACCGCTCTCACACACACGGTCTCCCTTGCATAAACCATACCACTCACACGTGGTGCTCCATTCACTCGCGCGGGGGCACTCACCCGCGGTGCCTCATCCACACTGGCCGTTTCATCCACACACACGGCCTCACTCACACACGGTGCCTCACCCACACACGCGGGGGCACTCACCCGCGGTGCCTCACTCACACACGCGGGGGCACTCAACCGCGGTGTTTCATCCACACACCGTCCCTCACTTACACACGCGGGGGCACTCACCCGCGGTGCCTCATCCACACTGGCCGTTTCATCCACACACACAGCCTCTTCCACACACGGTGCCTCATCCACACACGGCGTGCTGGGAAGCACGTACTCCGGCACCATCGCCACCACACCACTCACACACAGGGTCGCTTCCACTCACGGGGACGCACTCACACCTTGCACCACACACACAGGGACAACCACACTGGGGATTCGTGTCCCCACAAGGGTCTCCGGGGCCTCTATACCCCCCAAGCTCTCCGTGCAACCGTTCGCAGTACTCGTCCCCTCGACCTTGCAAAGCACGACCGAACTCACCTGGTCGTGACTCGCCTCAAGGGGGCATACTCCCTCCCCTCGTTCCTGGAGGAGGCCATCCAGCTGCTCGCACCGGGCCTCCACCCAGTCCGTGAGCTCACCCCCATGATCCTCCACTACCTCCGTGTGTGTGTGCGTCACTTACCCCATCTTCATCGTGTAGTCTTCCCTCTATCGTTCCCTTCCCGGCCACCGTCACTGCCAAACTCAGTCACCTCTTCACCCTTTACCTCCCTTGTCTCAACTATTTTTATTTCCTTTGTCGTCACCTCGTGTCTCGTCTCACACGTTTTGGTCTCCCCATTTAATTTTTCCCTTTCGGTCATCGTCACGACCCTCGCCCAACACGCCCCCCGACTTATTTTTTCACCCGCCTCCACCGCGGGCCTGTCAGCCGTTGCACCCCCACCCAGCTCGTTCGCTCCCACACGTGGAGTCGCCATTTTTATCTCCCTGGTCACGGCCTTCATGCCCGCCTGCAGGCATCGGCCCATGTTCTGCGTCTCACCCCGCAGCTCTTTCATTTCCTCCTTCATGTTTGCTTCCATTCCGTTTATTTGCTTGTTCATTTCGTTTTTCATTTCATTTGTATTTGTATCCATCTTTTTGTTCATGCCTTTCATTTCGTTTTTCATATCCGCATTCATCTTTTGTGCATTCGCATCCATCTTTGCCAGCATGGTGATTAGCTGGGCCATGTCGGGTGCGCTTGGGTGAGCCGTTTCGGCAGGGGTTGGGGAAGGGTTTTGGTGGAGAGGGGGAGGGGAGGTGTCATACACCGCGGCCGCTGCCGCACCCACTTCGGGCTCTGGGTTCAGTTGGGCGAGTTCGTTTTCCTGTACAACCAACATTTCCTGCACGGGGATTTCATCCTGAGCCATGGATTCCACACATTCTACATCCATTTCTAATACCCCCGGCTCCCGCTCGCCTTGAGACGCCATCTTGCTTCTCTTAAAGGGTTAATTTAGCTCGCTCGTAATTTGGAGGGAATCGGGGGTCGCTCCTCTCACCCCTGGACCGATTCCCGTGAATTTAATTGGAGACAGGAGAGCCCGTTTTCCCGTTCTCCGATACCAGTGCCGCGAGGAGGGCGATGAGTTTGTATCGCACGACCTGACACCAGTGTTGCG
>NC_140964.1:82111916-82116916 GCF_056783735.1 Eptatretus burgeri | reverse complement strand
TTTGAAAACTTGTGAAAAAGTTAAAAAGTGAAGGGACGATTCTCAACATTAACAAGGGAAGGTTGGTCCGGTCGCCCAAGAAGTGTACGGTGTGAAAGAAACATGGAATTAGTTTGAGTCAGTCATGCAAAGTCCGAGGAAACCGCATCGACAAAGATCGGCTGAACTGGGTATCACTCCCAGCAGTATCAGACGAAGTATGAAAACAACATTTAAACCTCTTTCCTTCCCATATCACAAAAGCCCATAAATTGACCGATGGGGATAAAGCAGCATGAGTCGCTGTGTGTGAGATGCTGCAGCAGTACATTGAGGCAAACCCAAATTGGATTTGCGATGTGTGGTTTCGTGACAAGGAACACTTTCACATCAATGTTGCTTTCATTTCACACAACAACATTTTCTGGGGAAGTCAACGTCCAGACGAGGTTGAAGAGAAGTCGCTTAAGGGTCGGAAAGTCACTGCTTTTGTGGCTGTCAGCTACAGAGGTGTGTTTGGGCCATATTGGTTTGAAGACAAAAACAGAAGAACGGTTACCATCAATGAAGAACGATACCGGTCGATTGTCAATGCATTTAACTAAAATTTGAAGCAATCGCTGAGTAATGCAATCCCCGGTGACTGGTTCATGCAAGATGGTGCTACCCCGCATCCAGCCAATGAAACAATTGCCTTTCTACATCAAAAATTTGGATGAGTTCTCAGTTTGCACATGGAAAATGAATGGTTTCCACACAGCCCTGACCTCAATCCGCTGGGTTCTTTTTTTTCCCTCTGGGGAGCTTGTAAGGATAACGTCTACCAGGAACACCCCAGATCTGAACCTGATCTGAAGGCAGCAGTTGAGGCTTATGTGCAGACAGTAACCATTAAAACTTGCAGAAATGTCATTGAAAACTTCGTAATTCGTGTGAATGCATGTTGTGTGCGTGGAGGTGCTCACATCGAACACTTAAACTGTAAGTTCCCATCGTGTGCTGCCTTTTTGGCTGCTGGTTGCATCATTGGTTAGGGGTGCAGCTGTGCCTCTGATGCAGTGCCCCTATTACCAGTATTCTGGTGCTCATTTTGCTGAACTCAGAAGGATGACAGCCTGTGAAATCGTACTGTCTCTGTCTGTCTCTGTCTCTGTCTCTCTGTCTGTTTGTCTCTGTCTGTCTCTCTGTCTCTCTCTCTCTCTCTCTCTGTCTTTCTCTCTCTCTCTCTCTCTCTCTCTCTCTCTCTCTCTCTCTCTCTCTCTCTCTCTCTCTCTCTCTCTCTCTCTCTCTCTCTCTCTCTCTCTCTCTCTCTCTCTCTCTCTCTCTCTCTCTCTCTCTCTCTCTCTCTCTCTCTCTCTCTCTCTCTCTCTCTGTGTCCTCTCTCTCTCTCTCTCTCTCTCTCTCTCTCTCTCTCTCTCTCTCTCTCTCTCTCTCTCTCTCTCTCTCTCTCTCTCTCTCTCTCTCTCTCTCTCTCTGTGTCCTCTCTCTCTCTCTCTCTCTCTCTCTCTCTCTCTCTCTCTCTCTCTCTCTCTCTCTCTCTCTCTCTCTCTCTCTCTCTCTCTCTCTCTCTCTCTCTATATCTCTCTCTCTCTCTCTCTCTCTCTCTCTCTCCCTCTCTCTCTCTCTCTCTCTCACTGACTCTCTCTCTCTGTGTCCTCTCTCTCTCTCTCTCTCTCTCTCTCTGTGTCCTCTCTCTCTCTCTCTCTCTCTCTCTCTCTCTCTCTCTCTCTCTCTCTCTCTCTCTCTCTCTCTCTCTCTCTCTCTCTCTCTCTCTCTCTCTCTCTCTCTCTCTCTCTCTCTCTCTCTCTCTCTCTCTCTCTCTCTCTCTCTCTCTCTCTCTCTCTCTCTCTCTCTCTCTCTCTCTCTCTCTCTCTCTCTCTCTCTCTCTCTCTCTCTCTCTCTCTCTCTCTCTCTCTCTCTCTCTCTCTCTCTCTCTCTCTCTCTCTCTCTCTCTCTCTCTCTCTCTCTCCCTCTCTCCCTCTCACTGTCTCTCTCTCTCTCTCTCTCTCTCTCTCTCTCTCTCTCTCTCTCTCTCTCTCTCTCTCTCTCTCTCTCTCTCTCTCTCTCACTGTCTCTCTCTCTCTCTCTCTCTCTCTCTCTCTCTCTCTCTCTCTCTCTCTCTCTGTTCTCTCTCTCTCTCTGTTCTCTCTCTGTTCTCTCTCTGTCCTCTCTCTGTCCTCTCTCTGTGTTCTCTCTGTCCTCCCTCCCTTACCCCTTCCCCATGCTTCCCCTCTGTTATGTGGACTGTTAAGGACTGACAGTTTTGTTTTGCTTTAAAATGGCTTCCCTTGAGTGTATGTATCATGTACGAATCAGATTCGGAGTGAGCTGACCGGAAGGGTGCAAAGGTCACGAGCATGCAGGCAGGCCTTTGCCAGGTAGATAGCATGGGATTAGATGGTCCCGTCCGGCTTTACAAAAAACCCGGCAGTTAAAAAGAAAAAGTTGCTGTTTGGGCACGTTTTGTCACCCTTCCCTTCCCCTCTCCTCACACTGCCTTCTCTTTCCTTCATGCTCCCTTCACTTCCCTTCCCCTCACCCTACCTTCCCTTTCCATCACGCTGCCCTCCTTCCCCCTACCCTCACGCTCTAATAACGTGCTGTTTTAACATACCTCATTTAATTCAATCCTGTGCTACCCCTCTCCCCCCTGCCTCCCCACCCCTTCTCCACAAGTCCCACTTCTAAATGCAAGTCCAGAAATCCCTCCCCTCAAGCTTATCTCTTCACAAACTCCTTCCCCCTCCCCACTTCCCCCCCCCACCTCTCTCCTCCATCCTCCTTGCTCCCAGCCCTCCTCCCAGAGTGTATAATAATGTTTGGTGAGGCATCGCTTCCCCCCCCCATTTCCTCGCTCTTCACTCCCTTCCTAGCTTCCTGTTTCCTCGCTCCATCCTCTCTCTCTCTCTCTCTCTCTCTCTCTCTCTCTCTCTCTCTCTCTCTCTCTCTCTCTCTCTCTCTCTCTCTCTCTCTCTCTCTCTCTCTCTCTCTCTCTCTCTCTCTCTCTCTCTCTCTCTCTCTCTCTCTCTCTCTCTCTCTCTCTCTCTCTCTCTCTCTCTCTCTCTCTCTCTCTCTCTCTCTCTCTCTCTCTCTCTCTCTCTCTCTCTCTCTCTCTCTCTCTCTCTCTCTCTCTCTCTCTCTCTCTCTCTCTCTCTCTCTCTCTCTCTCTCTCTCTCTCTCTCTCTCTCTCTCTCTCTCTCTCTCTCTCTCTCTCTCTCTCTCTCTCTCTCTCTCTCTCTCTCTCTCTCTCTCTCTCTCTCTTCCCCCCCCCTTCCCTCTTTCTCACCCCCCTTAATATTCCCATCAACGAAACGACAGGTTGTATGTATTTGTACGTAACAAATAATTAATCATTCTTTTCACGCCTTGAGGTGCAGAGGGCTGTCGAAACAGTTTCATTAGCTAAGGAGTACAATCCTGGATGGGTCACCCCTCTGACGCAGGATACTCCAATGGCTGATTACCGCAGGAATCTGGTACTCATTTTTGCCAACCTCGGAAGGATGACAGATTGAGTCAACCCACCTGGTGTTATTTCAACAGCTAAACAGGGGCTCAAACACCAGACCCTAAGATCTTACGCCAGCCACCTTAACCCTTAAACAGCACCAGGCTTGAACCTCTGTATCCAGGAGCATCAAAGTCTCTTATATTGGAACTCAGAATTTGCAATCGTACAAAACTCATTTCCAACTTTTTAATTTTTGTGAATATAATCACTTACTTTCTCTACAGATGTCGTCTCATTCAAAAGCCAAACGAAGAATTAACGAGCGGTGTCTTACATCTAGATGTTGGACTTCTAGATAAACAAGCTTAACGGCAGAAGGAAAAATATTGTGAAAATATAGGAATGAAATGATAAAGAAACAAGGTACCATGTTGATGGATTAGAGGGTTCAGCAAGGCAAGTTGAATGAGCTTCCATAGATGGTAGAAAAAGAGGACAAACGAGTTGAGCTGAGCAGAAAGCTTACACTTGGAATGTAGAAATTTGCAAGACTTCCTGGTGTCGAGACACATGGCAGAGGGTGAAATGGCGTAATATTAGTGAAGAAAGCAACCAATTTGTTTGTTGCCAAAGAAACACAGGCTGTTTCTTCACCTTCCGAGGGCTCCCGTAATCCCAGCGTTGCTCAGAATCATAACCTCCTTATAACATCAAAAAAGTTATAGTTGACATCTTCAATGCTCTGCTTTATCCTGGGTGCAGATGCTAAGAAGTGAAAAGGTTTTTATTTATTTATTATTTTTTAAATCACAGGGCATACCATATATTTACTGAATTCCTCATTGTTGTGACTTTTGTACACAATGTCGATGGTCGTGGAGGAGTTGGAACAGAGAACAGATCTGGATGTAACAGAACAAAAGGAACTGTAGAAAGAGAGGGGGAAACACCAACAGCAGAGGGATGAGGAACAAAATAGAGGGAGACTTGGAGAAATAGGTGATGTGGGGAAGAATGCAGGCTGGAGTAGGACATAGGGGTGGACAAGATGGATACTTTCAGAGAGACAGTTTAAGAGTGTGAGATTTGTCACGATTGAAAGACATATTTTAAGTGTTTGCAGACCTTGATAAAATCACATGCTGGTCAGAGGAGGGACAAGGCTACTGCCTATCTGAAGGATGAGCGATGTTACAGCTGAGTGTGGATTCATTAGCAAAGAGATTGAAAAATTTCCAGATAGTCAGAGATATCGTTAATAAAGATTGGGAAAGGGACAGGGCACAGAACACTGCCTTGGGGCACTCCAGCCTTGACAGGAAGAGGAGATGAGAGCTTCCCGTTGAGAGCCACTCGTTGACTACGAGAGTAGAATTTGTAAGCCATGTATGGAGTTGTCCTTGAATGCCATAGGCTGTGAATTTGGAGAGCAAGGCGGGGATGCTAGACTGCATCAAATGCTCGAGATATGTCCAGCTAGAAGGCCCTATTCTCATGTCTTCCATTGAGGGCCTCCATCCATAATGTGAGGTCATGCTGTTGAAAAATCGAGGAATTTTATGTCAACAGC
>NC_140964.1:82081916-82106916 GCF_056783735.1 Eptatretus burgeri | reverse complement strand
TGGGAAGTTCTTGGCTCCCATACAGTCGACATTTCTCTTCTTCTGATTTTGAACTGTTTGGAACACTCACGGATCATCTGGTTTGCATCCCGTTTATGGATTATGGGAACTTTATTATTATTTTTAAACAAGATTCATGCTAACAGAGCATGGTGACGGAGGGCAAAAAGCAAGGGAATGAAGGAACAGAAGGAGAGAAGGGGAAGCAATGCAGTAACCTGAAATTAAGTGGGTTGGGTTAAGAAGGGTTAATGGAGGTTCAAAAAAAAAAGATTCTGGGTAAGGATGGGGATGACATGATATGGTGGTGCAATGTCTGCTTGAAGCCGTGGAGGGAAGAATGGGATAGGACAGCCTCGTGGTGAGGTTTTTGTGCTTCCGCTGAAGAAGTCGTCGGAGGCATTATGTTTTCAGTTTGTCCAGCCCACTATCCGTCCATGATGGGTTTTCGTTCTTGCAAACACTTGAGACTGGCTGAAGGAATCTAAGTCAAACTTGGTACAAGTATGTATAATAATGTAAAGATGAACTGATTCGATTATGGGGTCAAGAGGTCAAAGGTCAGAGGTCCCGTTCGGTAAAAATACTGTTGCTGCCCTAAATTGTGAACCAGTGATAGGATTTTGACCAAACTTGGTATAAGTATGTATATATGATGCAGAGATTAACTGATTAGATTTTGGCATCAAGAGGTCAGAGGTCAGAGGTCAGAGGTCATGTTGCATAAAATGTGATACTTGAGAACAACTGAGGGGATTAAAATCAAACTTGGTACAAGTATGTACAATGATGTAATAATGTAGGCGGAGACGTATCGGTGACGTCGCGGTGTCAAAGAGTGCTGATCGTGTTTTTATTTTATTTTATATTGTACAGAGTCAAGGCTTGTGGAAGAACTAGAACACTGAACAGATCAGGTTGCAACAGAACAAAAGGAGAGAGAGAGAGAGAGAGAGAGAGAGAGAGAGAGAGAGAGAGAGAGAGAGAGAGAGAGAGAGAGAGAGAGAGAGAGAGAGAGAGAGAGAGAGAGAGAGACAGAGATAGATAAAGAGAGAGAGAGAGAGAGAGAGAGAGAGAGAGAGAGAGAGAGAGAGAGAGAGAGAGAGAGAGAGAGAGAGAGAGAGAGAGAGAGAGAGAGAGATAGATAGATAGATAGATAGATAGATAGATAGATAGATAGATATATATATGGGGTGGGGGGGGAGGGTTATAAGAACAGTGTTGAAGATAAAATCTAAGGAGACCTGGAGAAATAATGTGTGTGTGGAGGAATGAGGGACCTTTGGGGTGGATGAGATGGATACAGAAGCAAACTTTCAGGAAGGAAAAACTGGATATTTGGAAGGAGATGGACTTGGGGTGTGGGGTTAACTGAGGTAGAAAAGCTCATGGTTTTAGATTGGGGATGATCTGAGATGATGGTGAACAGCTGTCTTGAAGACTTGGAGGAAAGAATGAGATTGAAGACAATTTGGGAAAAGAGAGGAGCAAAGTGATTGGAGGTGAGGGTAATTCTGTACTCTGGGAGTTTCACCAAAATGAGATTAATTGTGAACTGCGTGCACCCTTAAAAACACCTGGTCGGCTTGGGGGGAGGCCAAAGCACAGAAAGAGCAGAGGGTGCAAGACCAGAAAGGAGGTGGAAGAAGATAGAGAAACCACCGACCTGTATGTGATGGGAAAGTGATCGGCCCATTGACTCGGCTTCATCTCGAGAGGTTCCAATAATCTTGAAGGCCTTGGTTTCCCTGGCGTCAAGCTTATCAAGGTCTGAGGCAGGGGCGTCAGCCCAGAGGGGAGAGCAGTACTCCATCAAGCTCCATCAAGCTCCATCCATTGTTGGGATAGTAGGAGTAGCATGTCCAAGGTTGAGTGACCTGGTCTGAATCTGAATTGATGACCTAAGATGAGGAAATTGGAGAAAAAGAATTATTTTACATTGACTGTAATAACCTAATAGGTCTATATTTAAGGGGATCAGTGTTTGGACCTTTTTACCTCTGCCATTGAAGGTGGATGGAGATTACATTTTCACCCCTATTTGTCTGTGAGCAGGGTATCACAAAATGTTATTGACGGATTCGGATAAAATTTGGTGGACAGGTTCGGTGGTGTGACAAAGGCGAATTGATTCAATTTTGGTGACTATCTGGATTCGGCTCTGTCTACTATCATATTTAAGTGATTCTTCTCCATTGAGTGATAGGACCAAAAATAATATTGCCCTGTATCACAAAAGGTTATGTAGATGGTTTGGGATGGAACTTGGTGGACAGGTTGGGTATGTGACTTGGTTGACAGTTTTTGTGATGCAGTGATGTTGCCTGACATCCAAGCAGATGGATTATGACATAGGGCAAATGATAGGATGGAAAGAGCAGAGAGAGGGTGTGCAAGAGCAGCCGAGCATTTTTAGGACATGTGAGCTGATGCCGTCTGGTCCAGTTGCAGAAAAAAAGTCCAGGGTTGTCAGAGACTTCTCCAACTTCTCAGATGCAAAAGAGACCCAGAAACATGTTGGTGTGATGTGGTAGGGTGGATACAGAGAACAAAAGGTTGGGGACACAAGATTTGGAAACAAATTCAGAATAGGCAATCAGCCTTCTCACGAGCGGAGATGACTGTGGTTCCATTTGAAGTGAAGGAAGCTGTTTGAGGATTTGAGGAAACGAGACATTTCAGGTGCCACCAGGTATTAGAGGAGCAAAGCAAGGTTGAAAGTTCAATCTTGAGGTTGGACAGATGTTGTTTTCTGTCTCTCCTGAGAGTGGACACACACTTGTTGCAGGCTTTTTGGAATGATTTTGGTTGCTTTTCGGAGGAGAATGCAACTTGTTTCAATGTAATTACCTCACCAAAGGATTCAGTCAGTGTACCATGGTTGGGGAGGATGGGTATGATAACTGAAGACTAGCTGGGATAAATTTGTGCATAAGAGAAAACAGGTACATAATTATGGAAAATTCCCAGGCTGAGTTAATATCAGCAGTGGTAGATATAGGCAACCAGTCCTGAAATGCAATGGATGTTTCCAATCCCTGCGAGTTTGCCTGAGTGAACTACCAGATTCGCTGGTGCTGAGGCTGTTCTCAGAGAATGGCTTGAGAGATGATGACCTTCACAAGTGCATGATCAGATGATTCGCTGGTGCTGAGGCTGTTCTCAGAGAATGGCTTGAGGGATGATGACCTTCACAAGTACATGATCAGATGATTCGCTGGTGCTGAGGCTGTTCTCAGAGAATGGCTTGAGGGATGATGACCTTCACAAGTACATGATCAGATGATTCGCTGGTGCTGAGGCTGTTCTCAGAGAATGGCTTGAGAGATGATGACCTTCACAAGCACATGATCAGATAAACCTATTGTGGCATAGGAACAGCATGAGACATAGTCATGGAAGTTGGTCATTACCAACTCTAGAAGGGAGGATTGGTGAGAGAGGTACCATTGCCCAGCCACCTGGCGTTGTAACAATTGAAATCACTACATATGAGGAAGAGAGAGTAAGGATGAGCAGTTAAAAGTTAGTTAAATGTTGACAGACACACAAAAACACACAGACAGACAGACACGTATGTAGATGGAGTTGTCACTGTTGGGAGGATGGTACAACACAGACAAATATGATTACAACACACAGGTTGGAGCAGAGGGGACGTTGCAGCTTGAGCAACTCCTGGGTTTGGGGAAGGTGCAAGAGCAGTACCTGGATAGTGGGAAATGGAGTTGTTGATGTATAGTGTGACTCTGCTGCCAGGATGTGGTTCAGGTCGATCAAATTGGAGGATGCAATTGCCATGGAGAGACACGAGGGAGTCATGGATATCCTGTGGGAGGAAGGATTCTGTAAAACATTATTTCCGGTTTATCTGCAGCCGTGTGGATTGAGATATCTGTCAGGTCAGAGCAGAGCCCTCGGATGATTGATGTACACAATTCTAGACAGGGGAAGTGGAGCTACAGGTCGGGTGCAGTAATGTGGAAAGGAAAGGAGTTTTGACCTCTTCTTGGGAGACGACAACTTTAAAACCTTTAATTCCAGGAGAAGACTAATCTTGTACTGTGGCTTGAATACACATGATAGAGCAGTACAGCATTGGGCTGCGGATATCGATCTTTTGGCTGTGGGTCATTCTGATTTTTCCACAGAAAGTACTGTGACGTCCACGGGACTTGAACAGTCCCGCCAACGTAGAATGAGCCGAAACGATGGAGGCGGTTTATTTATTTATAACCCAAACATGGCGGTTATAATCGCTCTACCGCAAACGGGACGAGGAAGGTGGCACCAGTCGCTTTTCACTGAGTTGATGATGTTTATTCGTTTTTACTATTGACCAGAAATAACAAGACTCGGCAAGAAGAGGGATCCGGGGCGATTCGACAGGATGGTGTGGGATCGGGCGTGGGGAAAAACACAGACAATTCCAATGAATATAGAGATCTCAAACCTTCTAAGGTGCCAAGCGCACACACACACACACACACACACACACACACACACACACACACACACACACACACACACACACACACACACACACACACACACACACACACACACACACACACACACAACGTAGCTATTTCTGGTGGTCAGGCTGGACCGTGGTGTAGACGCAACTGTCCCTGGATCGGCGTCGGACGAGCTGGCCTTGCTCTCGTCAGGGGGACAGGAGAAACCGTGGTGCTGTCGACCTCCTGGTCTTGGCCCAAGTCCGCTCACAGCCGCCAGGGAACCAGTTCTGGCGCCAAGTTGCGAGCAGGGGAGCGAGGCAGGTCCGCCCGCCGTTCGACCCCGTACTCCGAGTCAGCAGAACCCCAGAGCCAACCAAGGTGAGGCACGAGGCTCAGCAAGGCTCCAAGACACGATGAAGAACACGATCGAACCAGCACAACAACAAGGACGCTCTCTGCGCAACAGCCTCCACACCAAAAAAACACGATCTTTTTGTCCAGATCTTCTTCCTCTTCCTTTTTCGACCCCGAACAGAACCTTTTTATCCTCCTGTCCTCGTCACTTTCAATCGAGCCGTTTATTGGCCCACCGCCGTCGCCTTCTGCCAATCGTGATCACAGGGCGGAGCCATCCGCTGCACTGTCCTGTGACGTCACGGCCAGTCTCCAGGGACTACTAAAAGGGGTTTACGCAGACACCCTTACCCTATCCCGTGTCCCTATCTAATTACGTGACAATTATCATTTCCCCCTTGAAGAAATGAACATTTACTAGACAACTTATCACCACTGAATTGCTACTTATTACATCGATATCCTGGTAAACTCGAACAGCATGGCATACCTAATAAAACATCCTAATTACCCTTTGAATGCATACCCCCCCCCTCAAACGTAACACTGCCCCCTCCTCTGGTACCGCAGCTCCTGCAAGGTATATCACAGGCGCTACCGTACCAGCCTTAACACTTACTGACTCACACCTAATTAACCTAACGAAATAAAGTAGGAGGGGCAATGGGCAGCGAGACGCAGCTAACTTACCTATCCTGCTTAATGTACTACCCCCTTATGGCCTTATCCTCACCTAAACAATCATTCGTTTTTTATTTTATTTTATTTTATCACATGAGAGCACTGAGCGAAGTTGCACTCCATCTTCTGGATCATCGCTCTTGCCCAACGCTCTTCCAGTGATCTGGGGAGGGGAAACAAAAGGTTCCACAAAAACACAACACTTATACTTTACATTCCTACTCTAAGCCTTAACGACACTATTCACAGGATATTTACACTTGACCGCCTCCCCCAGTGGATGCTAATAGACCCAGTGTTACCTGGGGAGCTAATTTTCAAATTTGCTTGCCCCAAAATTATGCGGACATCATGCCCTTGCTGCTCATGTCAAGTTGTGCGGGATCGAGTGGGACTCACACATCTTCACAACACTTACACCATGGTCATCATCACATTTCTAGGTCATTGTCCTCATTTTAATCATGCAGGCTGAATCCCGTCATGGCTGTGGGGTGGGTTACCACAAGATGATGGGGGCACCTCAGGTGCAACCATGCCCACAGGTAAGCTTTAGTCCAACCCAGACGTTTCTCTGCCCCGCTCCCTTTGATTCCCACCCCCCTGGTAGCCATCAGCTCTCATCCCGTACAACATCTGAAGGGGTCTCACTGGCACCTCTGGCCTTCCTGGGTCGCCAAGGTTCTACCCGCCTTGGTCGCCCAACCAGACCCTCTCCCAGTTGGCTCCAGACACTGTCACCATTAGCCACCAGGGGTGAATCTCCTTGAAGGGGATCGCAATTCACGCTCACCGTGAGCTTCAGAAATCCCTGTGGACAAGCACATCATCCCCACCCACAAAACCCACATGACTCCCCCACCCCATCGGCCTTACATGTGACACCTGCATTTCTAACACTTCACCGACCATGACCTTCCCTGTTACCACACCATGCCCAATAAAAAAAACAATGTGTGCACCATACATTTCACTTCTTCACTTAAACAAACTCACACAGCACTTCTCACCCGATCCACGCACCAGCCATTGGACAGCCACTTCTGCCCGCTTTGTTACCAATTACCCACTGTCCCGATTATCACTCTACAACCCAGCAGAACTTACAAACCCATGCCAATTTTCCCACAATTCATTTTTTTCCACTAAAGGAGGCACTTCGCCACAATCTCACCAGCCGAGCATGGCCCTATATGCTCAGCCCGATCTAGTCTCCCGGACCCCCGACAGTGATCTCCAAACCCGACCTATGAAAGGGCATCTCGGATAGACCTGGCGGTTCAGCAGGAGGATTCACCCTCTCCGAGTCTAAAAGTCTATTGGAGGGTCCCTCCATTGCCGGGTACCGGCAATATCGTTGCATGTGTCCTCTTCGCCCGCACCGGAAACAACTCCCCATAAAAGGCCCCCGTGAGTATCGGTGTAATGTCTCTTCCGGTTCCGGACCCCCTCGGCCATAATCGAATTGCTCTATTGGCTGGGTTGGACCCCGCCGCTTTGGCACACCAACTACCGAATTACCCCTTATCAAACTTAACAGTTTCTGGCAAATTTCCTGAAACATTTGGGTAATGCCAATTTCTCCCAGCCCCCCTCCCTGATCCTGAATCTCTGCCTGTCGGATCGTCACCGATGGCCTCTCGGGCACCCGACCCGGCCGACTCCACGAGGCCAGCCTGGCTGCGCACTCGGCCGCTCGGTGCACGGTGGGTGGATCCTGTAGCTCCACTAGCGCTCGGACCTCAGGGTCAGGAAGAGCAGCTAAAAATTTCTCGAGTGCCAGTCTGTCCCATGCCTCCACTGTAAGGTCCCGATACGCGATCCTGACTGATTGGTAAATGTCCTGTGCCAGCTCCTGCACTGTCTCACCCGGCTTTAATCTGCGGTGCTGGAGCTGGGCCCGCACCAGATCACAGTTTGCCGCGAACCCAAACCGACGGCTCAACGCCTCGCAAATGTGGGAGCTGGTCAACATCCCCTCCGCGATCACGTTTAACACATCTGCGGCTGGTCCCCGCAACGTTGCCACCAAATTCCCTGTACGTTCCCGCTCATTCCACCCGTTTAGTCGGGAAATGCACTCAAATTGCGTCAGAAAAGCTTCAACGCTCCCTGACCCGTCGAAATTTACCAGGGGGATCACTTTTACGGTGGCCCGCTTCTCAGTTTCTCCCTTGTCCGAATCCAGCCCAGGGATCAAACACCCTTGTGGCTGAGTATCCAATTTCGGAGCCCACTGTGGCCAAAGATGTTTTGTGGTGAGGGTCTCATAGGTCAATTTTGCCTCCTGTTCCAAACGTTGAATGGACCGATTCATCTCTTCCCGCAGGATCTTCTGGGCCCGCACAACCTCCTCCAAGGCTCCGTCGCGAGTTTGTAGCTGCTCCTCAACCAACCCGGACACTCTACTTACAAAAGACGGCTCTACCAGGCCTTTATCCAAGACTTCATCTTGGCTCATAATTTTATCTTGTTCGTCCAAACGAGCCTCCAATCCTTTTACCTCCTCCGCCAAATTCATCCCTTGCTTCCTCAGCTCTCCCCACTCTTCAACTTGCAGCTGCATACGAGCATCCACACAGGCACGATGACGTTCCAGGCTTTCATCCACTTTATCAACCCGAATGTTCGTTGCATCAATTTTATCTACCAATTTTTTTCGTATATTTTCCCCCTCCAATGTAATTTCTGCCTTTGTTTCCTCCAATCTAGCCTTGAATTTGCTTTGTATTTCTCCCAATTTAACATCCACACACTGCTGCATCTCAGTTTTCATTTTCTCCATCTTTTCCCCCAATTCATCCCTCATTAAATCAATCCGTGCACCCAACTGTACCCCCATTACCCCCAATTCATCTGTTATTTCTGCCCTCTGTGCCACGAATTGATTTGCTATTTGTGCCGTCATGTCCCCTATTAAACGTTCCAACATTGTCTGGATCGACATCGCGCCGGTTTCCGGCGCTGCCGGCTCCGTTACGGGCGATGAAGCACGGTCCACGCTCGGAATGGGGGAGGTTCCAACCCTACCCCCGTCTCTCCCCTCTTCCCCCGACTCGCTGCCAGACACGTGGCCTTCCTCCTCAAACATCTGCACATCCGCCATGGTGCAGAAGTCCCGTTTGCCGCCAATTAATTAAAATTTGAAAAATCCCGCCAAAATTTTCCCGCGCTCGCGCGCTTTTCTGCAGTAATTTTTTTATTCCAATTCGTGGCGAGATTTTAATCTTGGTATATTCTCCCGATACCAAATATAATTTAGAGGGGTTCGAACATCCCACTCCTGACACCAATGTGACGTCCACGGGACTTGAACAGTCCCGCCAACGTAGAATGAGCCTAAACGATGGAGGTGGTTTATTTATTTATAACCCAAACATGGCGGTTCTAATCGTTCTACCGCAAACGGGACGAGGAAGGTGGCACGAGTCGCTTTTCTCTGAGTTGATGATGTTTATTCGTTTTTACTATTGACCAGAAATAACAAGACTCGGCAAGAAGAGGGATCCAGGGCGATTCGACGGGATGGTGTGGGATCGGGCATGGAGAAAAACACAGACAATTCCAATGAATATAGAGATCTCAAACCTTCTAAGGTGCCAAGCACACACACACACACACACACACACACACACACACACACACACACACACACACACACACACACACACACACACACACACACACACACACACACACACACACACACACACACACACACACACACACCGTAGCTATTTCTGGTGGTCAGGCTGGACCGTGGTGTGGACGCAACTGTCCCTGGATCGGCGTCGGACGAGCTGGCCTTGCTCTCGTCAGGGGGGCAGGAGAAACCGTGGTGCTGTCGACCTCCTGGTCTTGGCCCAAGTCCGCTCACAGCCGCCAGGGAACCAGTTCTGGCGCCAAGTTGCGAGCAGGAGAGGGAGGCAGGTCCGCCCGCCGTTCGACCCCGTACTCCGAGTCAGCAGAACCCCAGAGCCAACCAAGGTGAGGCTCAGCAAGGCTCCAAGACGCGATAAAGAACACGATCGAACCAGCACAACAACAAGGACGCTCTCCGCACAACAGCCTCCACACCAAAAAAACACGATCTTTTTGTCCAGATCTTCTTCCTCTTCCTTTTCGACCCCGAACAGAACCTTTTTATCCTCCTGTCCTCGTCACTTCCAATCGAGCCGTTTATTGGCCCACCGCCGTCGCCTTCTACCAATCGTGATCACGGGGCGGAGCCATCCGCTGCACTGTCCTATGACGTCACGGCCAGTCTCCAGGGACTACTAAAAGGGGTTTATGCAGACACCCTTACCCTATCCCGTGTCCCTATCTAATTACGTGACAATTATCATTTCCCCCTTGAAGAAATGAACATTTACTAGACACCTTATCACCACTGAATTGCTACTTATTACATCGAGATCCTGGTAAACTCGAACAGCATGGCATACCTAATTAAACATCCTAATTACCCTTTGAATGCATACCCCCCCCTCAAACGTAACAGTACTTAAACAATGAAGGATGCCCAGTCTGCAGCCTGATTTTGAGGCCAGCTTTGTGATATGGTCCGCTGTTGTCACGTCTTTGCAGGTGGTGAGGCCAACAAGTTCTTTCAGGGGCTGACCATTGAAATACTGTCGATAGTTTTTGTTCCACGATCTTTCCAGAGCGATTGGGTGAGACAGAGCTTTTCCACAATTGAAGGACATTTTCCAGATGTCAAAACAACATCATATCATTCCAGATCAGCAGAATGCTTTTGTCTACCTGTCATTGGAATTGGAAGGGAGGGGAGGGGAGGAGGAGGAGGAGTGGAGGGTGGGGGGGGGGGAGAGGGGGTGTTCTGTATGACATATAATCTGGAGTTGTCTGTTCGAGAGGATTTTCCTGAACCAACATCATTTGCCACCTGAGAAGCAGTTCCATTTTCCAGAGTTTTCATCAGAGAGATTGTTTATGTAGATAACGAACAAGGCTGTACCTGCCAAGGCACTGCCTTTGGGCAATCCAGTCTCCATTGGAAGAGGAGACGATAGAATAGAGTTTCATTGATAGCAACATGTTAACTGGATGAGTGGAGGACGTCAGTAATCCAGGAATGAAGGTGGCCTTGGCAAGCAGAGCAGTATACCAGACTGTTGAATGCCTGTTCTCTTGTTTGAGATTTAGGGGCCTGGAACCATTGCTGAGAGATGCAGCAGGTCCAGAGTTAAGACCATGACAGAATTCAAACTCATGATCAGAGATTGGAATGTTTAAAGACAGGAAAGGCTTTATGTTGGTAGCAATGATGGATTCCATGATCTTACTTATAAATGGAGGTAATCTGTAGTTGATAGAATCTGTGTTTGCACCCTTGTTGTGAACAGGGTTAGCTGGGTTTTTTCTACAACATAAATAAATAAATAAATTTTAACCCTTCATAGGTAATCTGGGGTTTTGAGGACCCTCAGGTAAGCTGAGTTTTTTTTCTACAACAAAAATAAATAAATTTTAACCCTTCATAGGTAACCAATGCCTGGTATTGGCTTAATGGTTAGGGTGGTGGGCTTCGGATCCGAGGATCCTGAGTTCAGATCCCACTCGGCTGTTGAATTAATCCCAGGTTGGGTTGACTCTGTCTGTCATCCTTCCGAGGTCGGCAAAATGAGTGCCAGCTTGCTGGTATACTGTGTCGGAGTGGCGACCCATTCAGGATTGTGTCCACAGCCAAGGAGACTGCTTAGGCAGCACCAGCACTCTACACAGAGTATGGTCCCAATGGATGGATGGATGTGAACAGGAATGATGTATGCCGACTTTCAGGCAAACTGGAGGCGGCCAAAGGTGGACAGGCTGAAGAGTACAAACAGAAGAGAAGCAAGAGCAGCAGAGCAGGATTTGAGAGCAGGGCACTGATGTTATCAGGGCTTCTCACCAAAGCAGGGTTGAGGCTGGACAGAGCTTTCTCTATCTTTCTCAGTGAGAACAACTTAAAGTCCACTCAACAGTGTGTACAAGGGGAGTAAGATGGGGATGGAGTGGAATGAGTTGGTTACATTAGATTTTGAGGGAAACGCTGAGTGGACACATTCTGCATTATCTTGGACAGAATATGAGGTGAAGCCATTTTTGGTGGGAGTGCATGGAGAGGGAGCACACACCAGAGATAGACTTGACTTGGTGCCACCATGACTTTGAGGAAGGAGATTTGTTGAAGATTCTACCCTTCAGATTTGTAACATTGCTTTCTGGCTTTCCTCAGAATGAGTGGATATTTTTTTAGAAGCCTTCCAGAATTGCAAAGTTACCCTCAGTCAGATTAGCTTTCCATGTTGACAAAGTGTGCTGCTTGACTGCAATTTCCTCTCCACAAGATCAGTGCACCAGGGCCAAGAGGATGGGTCGAATAACTACAGAAGGGATTGTGCGAACATCCAGGTTCTACATTTGTGAGGTTGCTCCCATGCAATAACCAAATATATATGTGCTTTGCCAAGAACATTGTTGGAGGGGCAGATGAGGATCAGGACATGTTGGATGGAAATTTTGTCATTCTCAGTCCAGGAGGGATGACGGTGGAGGCTGCGGAACATGTGATGGGTACAGACAGGAAAGGATTAACAGGCTTGAGCTGACACTCTCTGCAACCGGGTTTTTCTTGTGGATCTCCAATTCTGTCACATGAGGAACAATCATGATCAGGCTGAAAAGAAGGGGGGTTTTTTAAAGCATGAAGGAACGTGCTGGGACATGGCAAGCAGGTTTTTGTGTTCACTCTGAATGGAACGGATAATGTGAAGAATATCAAATAGTCAGGTGTGAGGTGTTTGGATAGCATATAAAAAGGCGAAGACTTTAAAATGTCATTTTAAAGCTTTCAACAAAAGAAGCAATTGGTTATTAAAGGAATGTTGTATTGAGAAGGAAAAGCATCAGGAATGAGTAACAGAGAGAAAGAGTTGGGGGTTTTTTTGTGATTTTTATTTTCATTTTTGAGAATATTTTGAGGAAGAGAAGCATGAAAAGTAGACACCCAGGAGAGATGTTGGTTGGGTGCTATGCACATGGTGCATCTGAGACCAAGCCAAACACGATCGCAAATTTGACATGGCAGGACCAAGTAAGTATGAATACGACATGGTAACTGATTCTCAACACAATCAACAACATGGAATGAAAAATAAGAATTGCAGGACAGGTCCAGTGCAGAATTCTTAGCTTTTAAGTGATCTTCACGAGGAAGGAAAACACCATTTACTCACTCGGAAGCTGGACCTGAATTAAAGCACATGCACATGTCCATAACTTTACGGCACGTGTCCTGAAAATGGATATTGTTGCATTGCCAAGTCCTACAACGCTGACCCGTTGACGGTGGGATTTTAATTAAGTACCACAGGATGGGCCATATCCCACGAGAGACCTGAGCGGAATTGGTCTCCCACGCTCCAGTCGGAATTGCTAATTCCGCTGGTCTCTTGAAGCGAATGTTTCCAATTTTTAACCTACTCCAGGGATTTACCTAAAGCATGGCGAAATGAAATGATTTCTCATGTGCGAGGTTTGTAATGGCGGACCACCACACAAAACGTGCTCTTTGGGAATAACAGTTTATTTAAGGAAAAGGCACAAGACCACAAAAACAGAGAATCCTGAGACACAGGCAGATGGACATGAATAAAGCAAGTAATATATGTCCACACACAGTAAAACAAAATTAAAAGAACTTGACACAAGGGAATACAACATAATGACTGCAAGCACACAATGGATTAAACAAGGTGAGGTCCTATTTTATAAGGATACCGGTACCTGGTATCGGAAATGGTTCCACCAAGAGCAGGTGTCCAAGCCACAGTACAGACCAGCGAACAAGCAAAATGTCCAGTTGGGCGAAGAGAACGGAGAGGCAGAATGGCAAGACTTTGTTGTGTGGCCATGAAGATCTCAAGTGCTGTACATAGGCAAGGACCTGATGACATGAACATGGTTTATGTCTTTCAAACGAAGTCCAGACGAGGTGAAAAAACCGGCAGAAGCAAGAGAGTGAATAGCCCCTGTCCAGGATCTTTTATCCCCTTCCCCCTGTGGAAACGTCCTGCACCTCTGAATGTCTTTGCTCACACCCTGGCACCGGCCAGTGAAAGAGTGCAGCGCAGCATCTGTGGTGACACCACACGTATGCAGTGTCGACACTGGCACCGCTCGAACCATTGCTGGCCACGGGGAGGTTTTAAACTCCGCACACGGGATACAAACACGTCAAAAATACCCCCTTTCTTCTTACCTGATGTCTCACCTGGTTTACAGAGAGGACAAAACACATAATGCTTTCCTACTTAATGCCTATTTCAACACTGCCAATCTCGCAACAGAGATTATAACAAGACAGCTTCACCCCATTGAATCCCTGATTTACAGAAAACGTCCTAAGCTACTCGAGTACACGGTCCATGTTAGTTACTATATATAATACATACCCACTTCAACGTAACAACATGTACCCGTTCCAAACATTCATATATGAATGTCACTGAGGAGCAACCACGTTGAAAGAGACAGTGCACGTGTAGCTGTGGAACACGTTGGGAAATTGAAGTTTCATCAACACCGTCCTTTTTTTCCTGTAATATAATGGACTCGACACTACTATATAAAGCATATTTTCTATCTTAAACAGCTTTCTTTTTTTCCACATTCGCACAATATTGTTCACATGTACTTGTGCTTAAATTGAGGGAATAGTGAAACACCAATTCGTGCTCTCATAATGTCGCACTTGGTCTGAGGCTTGGATGTCTGTAACTCACTGTTCTCAGGTACCTTCTCTCTCAAGCCATTGCAACTTATTCAGAACATGGCAGCGAGGCTTGTAGTTAAAGCTTGAAAATTTAATCACGTCACCCCAATCCTCAAGGCACTCTGGCTTCCTGCATGTTAACTTGTAGATTTTGAAATATCGTGAGAACATTTAAAGCGACAAATAAATCGGCTCCTGCCGATATTTCTGATTTAATCACACGTTGCACGCCTGCAAGAACGTTAAGGTCTAACCCTGGGAATATCCTGGTACTTCTTTGAACTAGGCTGAAGACTTTTGGTGATTGAGCATTTGTATGCCTCCTCAGCCGAAGACCAGAGACATTATGTTTTCAGGTCGCCTGTTCAAGTATCCAACTGTGCGGCTGTCTGTCTGTGTGTGATGAGGTTTTTTTTGTTGTCACGATAACTTGTGAACTGCTGAGGGGATTTCAACCACATTTGGCAAAAATGTAGAATGTAACACAAAGATTAACTGAATCAGTTTTTGGCTTAAAAGGTCAAAGGGCATATGCCCCCTTTTAATGAACCATTTTGCGACTGCAATAACTTGCTAACCACTGAAAGGATTTCAATTTAACCTGGCACAAGTATGGACTGTAATACAAAGATTAACTGATTAATTATATTTTTGTATTCAACAGGACAAAGGTCATGTTCCTTTTGAAAATCATTTTGCAGGCCAAAACTGAAGATATCGAAGCATCTGATGTTGTCTCTCTTCGACTTGTCTGTTTTCTCTCTCGCGTGACCTTGAACCATTATATATATATATATATATATATATATATATATATATATATATATATATATATATATATATATATATATATATATATATATATATATCTCTATCTCTATCTCTATCTCTATCTCTATCTCTATCTCTATCTCTATCTCTATCTCTATCTCTATCTCTATCTCTATCTCTATCTCTATCTCTATCTCTATCTCTATCTCTATCTCTATCTCTATCTCTATCTCTATCTCTATCTCTATCTCTATCTCTATCTCTATCTCTATCTCTATCTCTATCTCTATCTCTATCTCTATCTCTATCTCTATCTCTATCTCTATCTCTATCTCTATCGTACGTTGTGTGTACTGTCATGGCTGCTGCTTGCTTTGTGTCTTGAGTACCTGTCCTCCGTTGTGCTGTTTTTGTGTTCCCACATTGCCCATTTCATTCCTCTTTGTTTGTGTTTTTTTGTTTGTGAGGTTTTCCCGTGTTTCCCCTCTGTGTAGAGAAGAGAGAGAGAGAGAGGTCGTGGCGCTGGTCAGGGTATCGTCGGTTCCTGGGCGGTGCCCTGTTGGTCGTTTCAAAATTCAAAAACTTTTTGCTTTAAACCTTTATTTTCCTTTTTTATTTTGCTTGTCTTTCCTTATTACTTACGAAATCTAAAGATTTCGTAAGTATATTGATGCCTTCCGTTTCTGTTTGTTTGTTTGTTTGTAGGCACGATAACTCGAGAACGGAAGAAGCTACCAATGTCAAATGACACCACGTGATTCAGGAGGCTGATGGCTAGTGCTGATTAGATTTTGGTCAAAATCGGTCAAAGGTCAAGGTCACAGTGAGGTCAAACATCCAAAAAATGATAACTCAAGAACGGAAGAAGCTACCAATGTCAAATTACACCACGTGATTCAGGAGGGTGATGGCTAGTGCTGATTAGATTTTGGTCGAAATCGGTCAAAGGTCAAGGTCACAGTGAGGTCAAACATCCAAAACATTCGATTTTTTGATGGTTTGGTACAGAATCATCGTAGAAACTTCTGGTTTGCGTCGCTACCTTCTCGAGAGACAGCTTTTATTGGACAAGGTCAGAGGTCAAGTTGACGATTTCGTAAGTACCAGTCTATGACTGCTTGTTTGTTACTTACGAAATCTAAAGATTTCGTAAGTATATTGATGACTTCCGTTTCTGTTTATTTGTTTGTTTGTTTGTTTGTTAGTTAGTTAGTTAGTTTGTTTGTTTGTTTGTAGGCACGATAACTCGAGAACGGAAGAAGCTACCAATGTCAAATTACACCACGTGGATCAGGAGGGTGATGGCTTGTGCTGATTCGATTTTGGTCAAAATCGGTCAAAGGTCAAGGTCACAGTGAGGTCAAATATTCGATTTTTGATGGTTTGGTACAGATAACTCGAGAACGGAAGAAGCTACCAATGTCAAATTACACCACGTGATTTCGGAGGGTGATGGCTAGTGCTGATTAGATTTTGGTCAAAATCGGTCAACGGTCAAGGTCACAGTGAGGTCAAACATTCGACTTTTTGATGGTTTGGTACAGAATCATCGTAGAAACTTCTGGTTTGCGTCGCTACCTTCTCCAGAGACAGCTTTTATTAGACAAGGTCAGAGGTCAAGTTGACGATTTCGTAAGTATCAGTCTATGACTGCTTGTTTGTTTGTTTGTTTGTAGGCACGATAACTCGAGAACGGAAGAAGCTACCAATGTCAAATTACACCACGTGATTCAGGAGGCTGATGGCTCGTGCTGATTAGATTTTGGTCAAAATTGGTCAAAGGTCAAGGTCACAGTGAGGTCAAACATCCAAAAAATGATAACTCGAGAATGGAAGAAGCTTCCAATGTCAAATTACACCACGTGATTCAGGAGGGTGGTGGCTAGCGCTGATTAGATTTTGGTCAAAATCGGTCAAAGGTCAAGGTCACAGTGAGGTCAAACATCCAAAACATTTGATTTTTGATGATTTGGTACAGAATCATCATAAAAAATTCTGGTTTGTGTCACTGCCTTCTCAAGAGACAGCTTTTATTTGACAAGGTCAGAGGTCAAGTTGACGATTTCATAAGTACCAGTCTATGACTGCTTGTTTGTTTGTTTGTAGGCACGATAACTCGAGAACGGAAGAAGCTACCAATGTCAAATTACACCAAGTGATTCAGGAGGGTGATGGCTCGTGCTGATTAGATGTTGGTCAAAATCGATCAAAGGTCAAGATCACAGTGAGGTCAAATATTCGATTTTTGATGGTTTGGTACAGATAACTCGAGAACGGAAGAAGCTACCATTGTCAAATTACACCACGTGATTCAGGAGGGTGATGTCTCGTGCTGTTTAGATTTTGGTCAAAATTGGTCAAAGGTCAAGGTCACAGTGAGGTCAAACATCCAAAACATTCGATTTTTGATGGTTTGGTACAGAATCATCGTAGAAACTTCTGGTTTGCGTCCCTACCTTCTCTAGAGACAGCTTTTATTAGACAAGGTCAAAGGTCAAGTTGACAATTTCGTAAGTACCAGTCTATGACTGCTTGTTTGTTTGTTTGTTTGTTTGTTTGTAGGCACGATAACTTGAGAACGGAAGAAGCTACCAATGTCAAATTGCACCACGTGATTCAGGAGGGTGATGGCTAGTGCTGATTAGATTTTGGTCAAAATCGGTCAAAGGTCAAGGTCACAGTGAGGTCAAACATCCAAAAAATGATAACTCGAGAACGGAAGAAGCTTCCAATGTCAAGTTACACCACGTGATTCAGGAGGGTGGTGGCTAGCGCTGATTAGATTTTGGTCAAAATCGGTCAAAGGTCAAGGTCACAGTGAGGTCAAACATCCATAACATTCGATTTTTGATGGTTTGGTACAGAATCATCGTAGAAACTTCTGGTTTGCGTCCCTACCTTCTCTAGAGACAGCTTTTATTAGACAAGGTCAAAGGTCAAGTTGACGATTTCGTAAGTACCAGTCTATGACTGCTTGTTTGTTTGTTTGTTTGTTTGTAGGCACGATAACTCGAGAACGGAAGAAGCTACCAATGTCAAATTACACCACGTGATTCAGGAGGGTGATGGCTAGTGCTGATTAGATTTTGGTCAAAATCGGTCAAAGGTCAAGGTCACATTGAGGTCAAACATAATTCCGTAAATTCACGTGGAGAAATGGAGTATTTTTGCTTCGCTCGAAGTTACGAGTTCGTTTTAACTTCGATTTTAATTTTGTCTTCGGTTTTTGCGATCGCTTAGGATGCTTAAAACTCGGTTGTCGAAATTCTGGTAAAAATCGGATGTTTTGGAGACGTTTTAACATTGTATAAAAATTATTTCACTCGACGCGTCATGGGTCGTCCCATGATGCAGTGCGCTCGAGCAGACGCGTCGTTGAGTTACGTTAAGGTATAATATAATTGCGTGGAGAAATGGAGATTTTTGCTTCGGTCGACGTTACGATTTTTGATGGTTTGATGCAGAATCATCGTAGAAACTTCTGGTTTGCGTCGCTACCTTCTCGAGAGACAGCTTTTATTAGACAAGGTCAGAGGTCAACTTGACGATTTCGTAAGTACCAGTCTATGACTGCTTGTTACTTACGAAATCTAAAGATTTCGTAAGTATATTGATGACTTCCGTTTCTGTTTGTTTGTTTGTTAGTTTGTTTTAGTTTGTTTGTTTGTTTGTTTGTAGGCACGATAACTCGAGAACGGAAGAAGCTACCAATATCAAATTACACCATGTGATTCAGGAGGGTGATGGCTTGTGCTGATTAGATTTTGGTCAAAATCGGTCAAAGGTCAAGGTCACAGTGAGGTCAAATATTCGATTTTTGATGGTTTGGTACAGATAACTCGAGAACAGAAGAAGCTACCAATGTCAAATTACACCACGTGATTCAGGATGGTGATGGCTAGTGCTGATTAGATTTTGGTCAAAATCGGTCAACGGTCAAGGTCACCGTGAGGTCAAACATTCGATTTTTGATGGTTTGGAACAGAATCATCAAAGAAACTTCTGGTTTGCGTCGCTACCTTCTCAAGAGACAGCTTTTATTAGACAAGGTCAGAGGTCAAGTTGACGATTTCGTAAGTACCAGTCTATGACTGCTTGTTACTTACGAAATCTAAAGATTTCGTGAGTATATTGATGCCTTCCGTTTCTGTTTGTTTGTTTGTTTGTAGGCACGATAACTCGAGAACGGAAGAAGCTACCAATGTCAAATTACACCATGTGATTCAGGAGGGTAATGGCAAGTGCTGATTATATTTTGGTCAAAATCGGTCAAAGGTCAAGGTCACGGTGAGGTCAAATATTCGATTTTTGATGGTTTGGTACAGATAACTCGAGAACGGAAGAAGCTTCCAATGTCAAATTACAGCACGTGATTCAGAAGGCTGATGGCTAGTGCTGATTAGATTTTGGTCAAAATCGGTCAAAGGTCAAGGTCACAGTGAGGTCAAACATCCAAAAAATGATCAATCGAGAACGGAAGAAGCTTCCAATGTCAAATTACACCACATGATTCAGGAGGGTGGTGGCTAGCGCTGATTAGATTTTGGTCAAAATTGGTCAAAGGTCAAGGTCACAGTGAGGTCAAACATTCGATTTTTGATGGTTTGGAGCAGAATCGTCGTAGAAACTTCTGGTTTGCGTCGCTACCTTCTCTAGAGACAGCTTTTATTAGACAAGGTCAGAGGTTAAGTTGACGATTTCATAAGTACCAGTCTATGACTGCTTGTTTTGTTTTGTTCGTGCTCCCTTTCCCAAGGTTCGGGAAAAGTTAGAGTGTATGGGTAACTTCCTCTTCCTGAGTTAGGAAGACGTCGAGCGTCGTATATTGAAACATGGCGGTCGCTCGCTCGCAGCGATATGCCGCGTTCGAACGTTTATCGCGCAAGAATAGCGTCGCATGCTCTCCATCGGAGGGTGTTTTGGTGAAGGCGATTGTTCTCGCGATCGAGAACATAATCGGGTTTGGTGAGGCACGTGCCGCATCGCGGATGAATAAACGAGTTATCGTGTTTGTGTCTGACGAAGAGCACGTTGCTCTCATTGTTCAACAAGGCCTGTCCCTCGACTGGACACTTTGTGATGACGTATCCTTTCGATACTCCTGCTCAGAAAGTGGTTATCTCAAATGTACCGCCATTCCTGAGCAGTAATGTAATCCTGAAAGCGCTGCAGCGATATGGGCACTGCGTGTCCCCTCTAATAATGCTCCCTTTGGGCTGTAAAGATGAATGTGCCAGTCACGTGATGTGTTTCCGTAGACAAGTATTTATGTTACTCAACAAGGATTATCCCTCTCTGAAAGTCATTTTAAAGTTCACTGTAAATAGTCACCACTACCAAGGATATGTTAACACTGATACCCTGAAGTGCTTTGGTTGTGGTGCAGTGGGACATATGAAACAGTTTTGCCCTCTTCGAAAAACGCAGCCTTCCACGTCCGAACCGAATAACAACGACTCATAGATTAATGTTAACGTTTCCCTTTCAACGAACGTTCAGGATAAACCGGCTGAACGAGCGGACACTCCCCCTCGCAATGATGTACGGGACAAACTCGTTCAACAAGTGGACACGCCCCCTCCCAATGACGTGCAGGATAAATTAACTGATCAAGTGGACACGCCCCCTCCCAATGAGCCAATGCACATTGTAAGTGATGGGTTCATCACCGTCTCAAAAGTTAAGAAGCGTAAATCCCTTGCACCACGTGTGTCACCTTCTGGTAAAAGGCAAATCAGTGAAAATGTAATTACTGGAATTCTATGTAACAACAGATTTGCCTTTCTGGAAGAAGAAAGTAATCCAGAAGCGTCCGCTTGTACAAACGTTAACAATGAAACAATCGTATCGAACTTGCCAATCCCAATCAGTGTTTCCAACCCCACAGAGAGCGTCCTCTCTTACAAGGACGTTCCTTATGTAGACTGCTCCCATATCCAACAGTTACAGGAGGAAGAGAAACTTTTCCAGTCTCTCTCGAACAAAACAATAAATGAGGCAAATAAGGACACTAAGGGAACAATGGAGGATAGTTTAAATCCTCCAATTGAGAGTGACACTCATGACCCGAGCACTGTGGCCATGCCACAGACAGGCTTGGAGTCCCCTCTCTTACATTCAGAGGAATCCCCAGACGTAACTCTGATATATAAGGGGCCGAAGAAGATTGTTTCATTGAAACTGAGCAATCATGTGATGCTCACAATGAAACAAACACCAATTGATTCCCATGTGTGGAATCTGATGGTGAAAGCCAAGATGAGTCCTCTCAGATTCTAAAGGCTGAAAGCAGACCTTCGGACGACGAGCTTCGGGACTTCTTGAGGGATTCTTATCGTAAGAGAAATATTGAACTGAAAGATGATTTCCCTGATCTTCCGGTGTTAATTACGAAATTTAAAAAAATTGTGCGTAACCCTGTCACCCCAAACTTCACTGAGGCTCAGAAGCACAGGTTAAAAAAAATGATCCAGAAAGCTTGACAGGAGCTTCATAAGTAAGGTCCTTATGGTGTGTTTCTCTTATTTATTTATTTTTCTTCTTTCTCTTTCTAAGCACATGAATGTTAATTTCGGAAGTCTAAACATTAATGGTGGTGCTGGTTTAGAACGCAAAGTTCAGGTAAAAGATCTGACACGGCGTTTGCACCTGGACGTCTTGTTATTGTAAGAAACGCATGGAGATCTGACTGCCCAAGCCTAATGGAGAAGGCTCATGAAGGGTCAGTGGTTCTTTAGTGATATAAATTCCTTCACTGCCGGGATTGCTTTCTTTGTCTCTCCTTCATTAACGCTCTCACAAGTTCATTATAATGAAATAATTCCTGGACGTCTGGCTTGTCTTCATTTCATTGCCAGCAATCAAATCTTTATTTTTGTAAACATTTATGCCCCCAATGAGAATGCTGAAAAGTATAACTTCTTCCTCAAACTAGAGGCCTTTCTAAGCACAATTGACTTGAACTGCTGCTTTATAATGAGTGGTGACTTCAACTGTACCCTTGACCCTGCTTTCGACAGAAACATTGTGGAGCCACATCCAGAATCTGCCAAAACTTTGGAAAAAAAATTATAAAAACTGTGGGACTCATGGATGTTTGTCGTATCTAACACCCCAGATAACGTCAGTTCACTTGGTTATAGTGTAGTAGATAGTAGAAAAATCGTGCAAATTATGATACAAGCATCAAATTTGACGTTTCTGTTCTGCAGGGCTTTCTGATCAAATCTACCCGATTGGCCATTTGATTAGAATCCCTTGGAGAACAAATGTGCCAAATTTGATGCTTGTATCATCATTTGCACGATTCCTCTCAAAAATTGCTGTTATCTGTCCTCACTATTAAGATGTGTGTCCCAGAGACACACTCTAACTCGGTTAGACAGAATTTGTGTCAATGCTGCAATGCTTGATAAGATGTTATAATCTGATATTGTGCCTTCTCTTTTCTCTGATCATCTGGTGACAACATTCTCCTTTAAGCTTGCTCTGCAGCAACATGGCAGTCCATATTGGAAGTTTAATGTCATGTCACTTGAGAATGTTACTTTTTGTGAAGCCTTTAGGGTGTTTTGGAATAGCCTCATCAAACGAAAGGATAGTTTAAGTAACCCTAGATTATGGTGCGACTATGCAAAGGCACAGATTGCCGTCTTTTGTCAACAGTTTAATCACTTCTCATCTTTTAGTGAAAAAAGGAAAGGATTGTACTCGAAAAAGAAATACTGAAATAAGCTGGTAGGCGGCGATGGGTTGCCGAGCATGGAAACTATAAGATATAGAGAAAAATGGATGTCATTTTGCAGATAGGGAATCACCTTAAGATCATGCATATCAAATCTCATCCAGTTCTATCTACTGATAACTGCTACTGATAATACTGATAAGTTCCATTCCATCTACTGATATAATCCATTTGAATGAAAAGTACCAAAAATGCGGTTTGAAATCGGAAATCCCCAAAGTTTGAGGGGGTGCTGTGGGTGAACAAAGATCTAAATTGAAAATCCGGCACGATCGTTTGTGCACAATGTATTCCAGACAATTAGTGTGAATTTTCATGACCATCCGACCATAACCCTAGGAGGAGTAGCATTTGGCGCGAAGGCACCTCCAACTCTCGCAAATTATCGATTTTTGCACTAGTTGACCTTTGACCCCTGACCTAAGCGAAATCGGTCAATATGTCCTGAGGCCAAGTTGTAGTACTCATTGAGTACCATGAACCTGCAAAGTTTCATTCGTATCGAAGCACTCACCTGGTCGCTAGGGGGCCTTCAATTTTCGCGCATACCCTAATTGTAGGGGGCACTGCGGGTAAAGTATTCCATGTATCACAAAAACCGGAATATATTTGAGAGAGCATCACCTGTAGATCATTCCTGCCAAATTTCATAACC
Organism: Eptatretus burgeri; assembly: GCF_056783735.1. Taxonomy (NCBI): domain Eukaryota; kingdom Metazoa; phylum Chordata; class Myxini; order Myxiniformes; family Myxinidae; genus Eptatretus; species Eptatretus burgeri. The sequence continues at coordinate 82,083,472 of NC_140964.1, read as the reverse complement.
CTACGTGGGATAATGGCTTTCGGAATTGATTTCGCGTGAATGGTACCGATTTTGAATGTTTTTCGGTTGTTGCTGGCGAACCAAAGCGTCCCTAGCAACCATCACAATTTCCAAAGCACTAGGTCATAAGATGTACCTACCACCCGAGTTTGGTCAAAATCTGCCCACGTTTACTACCAATTATGCTGATGCCAAACAGACAGAATTACTGATAATAAAGGTCACCTATTTTGGCGACCCAATTACAATCTGATGTTGCAAACAACCCTAGTACAACAAATAACCATCTGCTACTGGAAAAAAAGGCCCTTTTAAATGATCTTGTTGACTATCAAGTGAAAGGTGCAATGATCCGATTACAGATGGATCAGATTTATAATTTGGACTCGCCAACAAAATTTTTCTTTCATTTTGATAAAAAGACCACCCATCAAAGGCAAATTGGAAACCCTTTAGGCTCTCAACTGGGGACATTGTGACATCACAAGATAGCATAAAGAGGGAGATCTATAACTTCTTCTCAGACGTGTTTATGGCAAACGATGTTGACAATTATGCGATACAATATTTCATGTCTGATCTACCCACGTTAAGTGCGACTCGAAGGGACCAGCTTGATTCCTTACCTTCCTTGGAAGAACTTACACTCTCGCTTGCTTCTCTGCCGACTGGATAATCTCCTGGACTAGACAGCCTCCCAGTCGAGTTTTACAAATCCTTTTGGTCCTTATTAGGTCCAGAGCTGTTGGAGGTCTTTACTAGTTCTTTACAATGTGGGGAATTGCCAATGAGCTGTCGTAGAGCAGTAATTACTTTATTACCGAAAAAGGGGACCCTCAGCTTATTGGCAACTGGCGCCCAATCTCTCTTTTAACTTCCGACTATAAAATATTTTCCAAAGCTTTAGCTCAATGCATCTCCGCCCTTCTAGAATCTTTGATTCAAAGTGATCAGTTCTATTGTGTCCTGAACAGACAGATACATGATAATATATTCCTAATAAGAGATCTTTGGGATGTGTGTAAAGCTAAAAATGATAATCTTGGTTTGATTCTGCTCGACAAAGAGAAAGTTTTTGACCGTGTTAGTCATGTATATCTTTTCAAGGTTCTCGGGTGTTTTGGACATGGTCCCAGGTTTACCTCCCTTATAAAACTTTTTTATCATGGCATTTCCTCAATACTCGGAGGAAACTCTGAATTGACTTCACTTGTAAAAGTTGGAAGGGGTATCTGTCAAGGATGTCCTTTTTCTGGCATTTTGTACTCTCTTACTATCGAGCCTCTCCTAATCAAAGTGCGCAGCTTCTTAACTGGATACACAAATCTGCAAGTAAAACCTGTAAAGTTTCTGCCTATGCTGATGATATTTGTGCCATTGTATGCACAAGCAAGGAGATCAAGAAACTGGTGGATTGTTTGAACTATTATGGTTGAGCTTCTTCAGCTGTAATAAACTGGAACAAGTGCCAGGCACTGTGGATCGGCCCATGCCAGCTGCCCATGCCTGTTCTTCCGGAACGCCTACACCTGGTCTTACAACGGAATGAAGTACCT
>NC_140964.1:82064416-82066916 GCF_056783735.1 Eptatretus burgeri | reverse complement strand
GGCAAAAAGACGTGAACTCTTGTACTATGATGAGCTGCTGCCTGATTATCACAGAATATTCCTGCTGGTTGACTCTCAGGAAGAAAGCTTACAACATGGAAACTATGTTACGGGCTTTTGCGGAGTGATTGGAAGCAACGGTGACCTTGCGGGGTCTTTGGGGACAAGAGTTGACACAGGAAAAATTATCATTTTGTGAAAGTACAAATTATCATTCTTGCATGCCAGGAGCATGATTTATCAAATCCCAAGACCACCAGTGCAGTTTGTTTGCGACGTTCTCTAGTTTTGCGATACAGTGGACCAATCTTTTCATGTATTTTATCTGTCCCCTGCACCACACACAGCCATTGACAAGGACGAGGCTAAGCCTGTCCTGGCACCGGAGAAAGTTGATCGCCATCTTGTAACGACAACCGCATGGTGACAAGTGACTTCCTTATGTTTTCCTTGACCCTACACTACCCTCTTTCCCTTCCCCCAATTCCTCTGTTTCCCTTCCACACTTGAAGTATCTGCCCTGCCATCCTTACCCTCTGATACTGTCCCTTAGTCTCCTCTGTCATGACCTGTCTTGCTGGGTTTTTTTTTTCCTTACACTCCCCTACCATGATTACTGAGTCTGCCTTTGGCATTTCTCTGCTTCCACTCCATCAATCTTTGGACACAGAAAAGGTGTGACCATCTGCACTCACATTCAGTCTCAGTAGGAAACTCACGTGTATAAAGCTTGACGACAACGATGACGATGACAAGCTTGTATAAAGCTCCCATGATAAATTCTCCATGATTTTTTAAAATATTTTTTTAAACTTTGTTTAATCTACATAACCTTTTTTCTTTCTCTTTTTCACGTAACAAATTCGTAACATGAGCTGCTTATTTGAAATTGAGCACCTACTTTGACCTCCTTTTTGGTGTTGAGCCGGTTCCACTGAAATTATGAAAAGGTTGATAATGGGATATGACCAAAATTTCTCATATGATTTTTCGGTGTGTTCAATGGATGTTAACTGTCATATAATCATGGTCTTTTGGTTCCACGGTGAGAACACTCGTTCATTACCAGTTAAATGCAGGGCCGGTTGAATGTTGTGCAGGTTGGAAGTCGACGTGTGGTCCACCCTGGCGGCGCTATGCAATGTGTTGGCGGGGGTTGGTGCTGCCGTCGGTGATGCCCCACGTCTTGAGGCGAAGCCTGGTGCTGGTCTAACGCTGCTCATCCTGCAGGAGGAGCGAGACCTGGCAGGGTTTGTGCCTTTGCTCTCTGCTCCCCAAGATGCATGCTATGTCCCAGAAGGCACTGATAAGGTAACTTTTACTGATCAGGTTGTTTTGTTCTGTTGTTGGTTTTGTTTAGACGTTATTGTTCTGATGCTCGGTTGTCCAGCAGGTGGGTCAAGTCGAGGTGTGTGAAGAAGTGTTAATTGCACATCCATTAATTCCCGTGAAGTGTTTATATTGAGTGATCGTGCATGAACGTGGATTGTAAATAATGTATGCGCAGGATTTTGAAAATGGAAAATTATTACAAGCATTACTTACGAGCATTACTTCTTTGTGCACCTTGTAAGCATCGTAGGTTCTAAAATGAAAACTTTTCTACCTTGTGCTTTTTGCAATCCCAGATGACAGCCTGAAGGTATTGCATTTTCTGTTTTTGAAAATGTCGGTTTTGCATGTGTGAGATTGGTCAATGCCGTAATGTTTCGCCCCTCCTCGAGCTGAATTTGCAAGTTGCGTCCTCTTGCGTGTCTTTATACTTCATGCTAATTCTTACTTCCCCCTTGTTCTCCATCAGTTAAGGTCAGGAAATTGTTGCAGCCAACAAATGTCTGTAGCCCTTTGACTGCTCCGTTAAGGTATCAACAACCACCTGAGCGCCTTTGGCGGTGGTGTTTCAGAATGATATACAGTATGGTACAGTGGTCTTGCATGTATTTTGAGTGTAAAGCACTACTTTTACCTCATTGGTCCTTATGAAGGCTCAGGCAATTCCACCCCATTAAAGCATTTCTCAAATTGTTACATCTCCAGCATCTTGCCGATTGAAAGCGAAGCAAGAAACCTCACAAGGTCGCCAGCTTTTCGGCTTCTTGTCTTAAATGCATAAAAGGGGAATGTCAAGTCATGATCATTATTATTATTATTATTATTATTATTATTATTATTATTGTTATTATTATTATTTTTACGTGAAAAGTCAATGCCATGCTCTATTGAAGATGCACATTTGGCTCCCAAAGGTCATGCTGATAATCCCCTATTCGTGAAAATTGATGTACTTGGTCATTTGCTCAATAATGCTGTCAATTGCTGCTCCATTTAGTTTCTATACATTCAAAAACTCATTCCTCAAACGAAATGCTGCCTTTCTCATCCATTAGTTATCCTTTGAATCAACAACCTCTTAGAATGGACTTTCATTTTGGGATCGAGTTTGTTGTGATGATCAAACATTCCATGAATTTTTCCGAAGAAAGCTCCCCCAGCAGTCTGA
>NC_140964.1:82046916-82059416 GCF_056783735.1 Eptatretus burgeri | reverse complement strand
AGACTTCAAAAATGGTACATGCTGCTTCCTTGCTTGATACTCACTATTTTAAAAAGATTGAGTGTGGCCAAACAACCATAGGTTAGTAATATTAGAACAGGCTTTGACGGTCCTAATGGCCTCCCCCTGCGTCGTAGTTCCTTGAAAGGGAACTCCTATTATATCCTCTGGGTAACAACAGTTTAATGATGCATGCTATTTTATTTCCTGTTTTTGTCATTTTGATCATTATCAGTTTCTGTTGTGTTGTTTTGTACAGGTAAGTCGTGTCATTTAATCACTGTTTTTTTGAAAGCACTGCGTTTTAACATACTAGTTATTTACTCCAACATCTTGCATATGTTTAGCCATCATAACTTTCAATCCTCGTGGAAAGTTCTTGTTCTATTTACTTGCTACCTTTTGTTAAAAAAATATAATAAAATCATCATTTTCTGACTTGCTCTGCCATTTGTCTTAAAGCTACTCATTTGGAAATCCAGCAGCTAATCGTTTTGGGGTTCTGTGTTTTTTTTGAACATTTCAAAATTTGAACAACATGTGGTTGTTGGAGCAGGCAGGATAGCTTGGAGGTATGTACACACCCTCTGAGATGTCTTGCCTGGGTTTGAATCTTGACCCATTATAAACACTGCTTCCCTGGTATTTCACATGCAGGGCGAAACATTCAGCTGGAGGACCCGTCTGCTCGCATTTGTCATTAATGGATGGTGAAGACCCCACGGTGTCTTTGTTGAAGAGTTGTTGATATTGCCAGCACACTGAACAACTTTCAAATTTCTGCACTGACCGACTGACTGACTGCTGTGAAGGCAAATGGTGCACCACCCAGCGTAGCCCTTGCCAAGAGACTGCTTTGGCAGCACTGACACTGGAAAGATTATGGCACATTTGATTGATTTGTGGGTGTTGTTGAAATGAAATGACTTGCAGCTCAGAGTTTTCCAAGCGTCCATGAAGTGAAATATTAATTATCCCATGCAAATTTACAGGATCATCAGGAACCTTTCTGGCTACCAAAAAAAACAAAAGTACATTTGTAGTTTTGATCTGGCTGGTTATTGGCAATCACCGATCTGGAAAATATCACCGTTCAGATGTCTTTCCCTGAAAATAAGTCGAACTTCCACCGTTTTGAAATAAACTGACCCTGACTGTGTCCCAGAATTCCTTGTGGTAAACGTTGTGGTGAAATTGTCTGGTGGCCATTGCACTTCATGCTTTGTTGCTCTTTTCTTGTGAATTACTCACAAGATAGGTCAGACGTAGTGCAGACACCTCTCTATTCAGATCTCGTCTTTGTCCAAGCAAATTGAGGTCTTGCAGCAAGTGCTTTGCGGATAGGGTGTTGCATTTTTGAGTATAATATCCTCCACAGGTCATCCATTGTATCAGCAGTTATGTGACTTTTACAGACTTGTACGCCCACTCCCTACATGAGTGGCAGGAAGGGTCATGTTATTATCCTGTCTGGGGGTATATAGATTACTTTAGATCAAGGCTCGGGTCCGTTTGTCTGTGGGTACGCGATAAGCATATGATGCCTCAAAAACGTTGGGTTTCCTCCCTTTGAGTTTAGTGTTAAACAGCAGTGTCAACTGTTTAAAAAGGTAATCGTACGTCTTTGTGGTTTATAATTTATTTTTACTTCTGGAAGGGGTGCTCCACGAAACCCCACAATAAAGTATTTATACATGTTAATACGACGTTTGTCAAAGGAGGAAAAACCTCTTGGGGAGTCGAGGATAGTGTTGCGGTGCTGCGAAACCGTCACTCCCTGTGGCAATTGCACACAACAAAGAGCGGTCCCAAGACAGTTATGTCATTAGTTCCAGGTAGTCCTTCCCTTATGTTGAGTGGGTTTATGGATCATATGGGTTGTGTAGGGTTCAGGTCGGTTTTTTTCCCCCACTTCCTCCCCATATTTCTGTCTTTTACTTTAAAACCACAATCATGGCACGCGCCATGACCACCATGAAGTGAGGCACCATTCGTGCCGCCTCATTTGTATGTCCGCGCCAAAACACGGTTCAGATCGCACGCCCAAACTCAACCGCCAAACCACCTCGCACTGCACCATGCTCTCGTTACAACCACCACATTCACTACACCACACTGGATAAAATCATACACAAAGTTTGATTGCAAATTCATTTTAAAGACTACCTCATAGAGCAAACATTCTTGCGCTCGCTCGCATCTCAACGCTCGTTTGCCAGATTCACCACAGTACAATGACCGCACTTTAACCACCTGGCTCAACCACAAACTCCACAGCCACCTCCACTCCACATCACAAGGGTGTGTGGAGGAAGTGACTCCTCCGAGGTCTGGGACCAATGAGCCCGGCAAGTTCCGAATGAGGTTGACAGGGATTGGCCTTAGTGCGTCATGGCCGCGCCCGCTGGGACATGGACTCTGCCTGCTTGGGGGCATATACATATTCCGCTGGTGGCTTCAAACTCTCTCGGCTCCCATTATCAGCTCTCACTCTCGGCTCTCCTCACGCTCCGTGGAAATCTCTCCCCGGTTTCAATAATGCTACCTGGGCAATCGTGCTTGTGTATGCTTTGGAGGCTGCTTTTAGGGCTGGTCTCGAGGTGGAACGACACGGGACTCAGCGGAGTGCAGCATCATAATTTGGCCACACCGACACCCCGCTATCCCTGTACCAGTTCCCCCTTGCCTTTTCCCTCAGCATGGGAGAGCACGGTCCCGTTGGGCCGTGCACGGTTTGACTAACTCACCTTTTTAGGTCATCTCTACCGATATGACCTAATAAAGCCGGACTAGATGTCCGTCCGTCTGTACTTCAACAATTTTTCTCTCCGATCTTGATGAAACGTAGTATGTGGGTAGAGGTCGATGAGTGTTGCACAACGATATAACTTTTGTCTGGGTTCAAGGTCAGGGTCAAGGTCACGAGACCACGTAAGTTATAAAAATCGCCATTTTCAAAACCTATCTAGTCTGCCATTCTTCAAGATATTCGGCAACTGTTTATTGATTATGATAGTAAAAAATGTTATCTTGTATCTAACCGGACAGATTTTTGAATTTCCGTCCCGTTTGGCCGCCACGTAACCTGGAAGATGGTCAAAAACACCTCCCGGTACAAAGAAAACTTTTTACTTCCGATCTTGATGAAATTTGGTATGTGGGTAGAGGTCGATGAGTGATACCCAACGGCATATTTTTTCCTGGATTCGAGGTCAGGGTCAAGGTCACAAGGTCACGAAAGTTGTGAAAGTCGTCATTTTCAAAACCTATCTCGTCTGTCATTTTAGGAGATATCTGGCAACGGTTCATCGATTATATCGATCAAAAACATTATAGAGATGACCATCACCCCCACACGGGGGTAATTTTTCTCATATATTTTTTTTCTTGCTTAGCTACCCTTCCGTGAATGAGTCTGATGGGTGCCCGTGTGATGTGTTTAGATAAGTAAAGTGTATAAGCTCGATAGATCGCGATACTTCTGTTCTCCGTCCCTGTGCTTAATCAAAATCTCGTACATTTTTGTTTGCTTTGAAACTCATTGTATGCTCCCCACGACCCTCTCTTGTAAATATATCCCCTGCTTGTTGAATTATGCCCAAAACCCGGTTCTGTGACAATATTGGTATTAATATTGTTTTGTAATAACATTAATATTATGCTATAATCATTGGTGTTATTACCTCCTCCCACCAAAGGTGGATGGAGGTTATGTTTTCACCGTTTGTTGGTTTGTGTGCAGGATAGCTCAAAAAGTTGTCGACTGATTCGGATGAAATTTGGTGGGCAGGTTGGGTGTGTGACAAGGACGAACTGATTAGATTTTTGTGAAGATCTGGATCTGGGTGGAGGTTAGGTATGCGCTCAACCGAGTCACTTTTGTTATTATTAGCGGCCTTGTAAAAACGTCAGGATTAGCCATTTTAACACGGATATACACTTTAACATGGATTTTGGCCAAGGCAGAAAACACCCTTGGGGATGGGGGCAAATGAAGTCCCGCCAGCCTCCATCCTCCATCTTGTGCCCTTCGTCGTCCTGTCAAGTTTGGTCGAGATTGGATAAGTAATGACCAAAAATATTGCGGCCAAAACACACACACACACACACACACACACACACACACACACACACACACACACACACACACACACACACACACACACACACACACACACACACACACCAAATTGCGTATTTTAGTTTGAGGTTTGCCTGTAAATTAGTACCAAGGTCTAAATCCCTTTCTTTTGGTGGAGCTTGCTGTTGAGTGAGCCATTTTTGATGATGTAACCTTGAACTTTTGGCTTTGCAGAATCACGAGGCACACACAGTGATTTATTTACTCATTTGAACCGATGACCGAATGAAAATGTCATATGATAGTCAAGGCAATGTTCGGATATTCTTGTGGTTTTTGCCTTTTAAACCCAAAAGTACGGCATTGCCGCAGCCTTTTTTGCTCACCTGAATGAGCGAATGAGTTCTGTTTGTAAAGCGGAGTGTATGTATTTGTAGAACGCATCGTTCGGTATAGCATGGATGGTGAAAGTGGTGCTCAACCTGCTTGTAAATAATTTAATGCTCTCGGGGTCGATAGTGCCCATATTCATCGATCCACGGAGTGCAAGAACGCACTTTTGAGCCGAGCCTCGAGTTGGAGGGTAGCGGCACAAGTGTGAGGCAGCTTTACTGTAAACAACTCTTATGGTATTTTTTTTTCCCCATCCCAGAGTGTTTGGAACCAAAAACAAGTGGCTGTACAGTCGATTGCTCTGCCCTTTCTTAACGAGTAGTTTTAGCATTTGCTTCATCAAACAACCTTTGCTGTAATTATTGTATTTGACCAACTTTTAAATAGGTTTAGCAAGGATGTGATTCGTGAAATCGGGTTTATCCAAAAGGTTCCCCCCCACCCCCACACACTTTTTTTAACCAGTTAAGGCCTTACAAGCATCGTCCTTTCAGTATGCATCATTAAGCATATTTTGGGAAATCCTGTCACAGCATCCCAAGCAATGAGTTTGGCGATTTTGATCCTATTCTTGACCAAGGCACCAAATCCTTTGTGCATTCATCAACTGCCTCGGAAACCTGTATTTCTTAACTGGCATGCACTGGAAGGACACTACCTGCTTACTGTGATTCAATTGTCCTTTTCACATCACCAATGTCAGAGGCTCAATTGACCGAGCAAACACATAATGGAGTGGTTAATTAAAGCTGAGTGACGGGGGGGAGGGGGCTTGTTATAATTTGCCTTATAACAATGCACATTACCAATTAGGCCACATGTTTGTTAATTGGATAATTGGTAGCTGTAGAATGCCTGGGGAGTCTGCTGCTTTACACGGTACTGACCCTTCGCTAGCAAACGCTACAAATATATCCATCTATTATTTTCTTCACCCCTCCACCCCCCCTCCTGCCCCCCTCCCCTCACACACTTGTAAGGTGTCGTTTGTTTATTTACTTTGGCATCGCCGATGGTGCTGCTTGGTTTCATGTGGTCACAGCTATGGAGAGGGAAAAGCTAGAAATTATCAGTAACATTTGGAATGTTCTTTATTTATTTATTTATTTCATTATATATTTTTATTTCTGACATTTTTAGCTTTTTAACTTTATGGCTGTTGATGCTTGAGGAACACATATTTGTTGTGTTCGAGTTTTACCTGCCGTGCTGTGTTGGTACTGTAAACTGCCATTTGACTAATTTGTGGATTATTTTGTTTGCAATTTTCATTCGACCTTCATTTGACCATTTGACCTTTCATTCATTACAAGTTGTTTTTTTTGTTTGTTTAACAAATAATTAAATCTTGCCAGCAACCCTTAAAAGGATAGAGTGGTAGTTCAAGTTTGGTATGGAAGGCCTGTGTTGATGTAATGCCACATTGCCATTGAATTTTGAATATATTTTATTTTTGTACTACTCACTTTTAAAAATGAGTGGTTTACTTTTTTAATGCTGGAGACTCACAGACGTGCTTCTAATAAATCGCATTACAGTGCTTTAATTGCTAAACTATCCAGGCCTGCTTGCCTGATGCTAAATCAGATATAGATGTGTCAGACATGCACCATTTAGTGGATTCCTGCTTTTACGCTTGAAATTGCTTGAAAGTGTTCAAGGGCCTGGTTCTTGATTTTATTTATGATTTTTTTTTTTGTTGTTGTTGCATCCCATATATACCATTACATTAGTAGCTAGGCCCATTTAGGATACTTTTGTTCTAAACGTTGGTTTTTATTTTCATTATCTTTGCATGTGTGCACATGTACAATAATTTTATTTCTATTTCCCTCTCCCCGCCCCCCCCCACTCCCCCCATCCCCAAATCCCCACCGGATGTCTACCAAAAGTGAATTTTTGTCATTTATTAACAAATAGTGCATCTATACCAAGGGTATAGGACTATTTATGATGCTCATACACAGCTAAACCTAAATTGATGTTAACCACCTGATTCTACTTTCCTACATATTCCTTCCCATGACTGAATTGCTTCCACTGTGGAAGATAAATCGTGTCTGGTTATCTCTAACAAATAGCCACACATTGAGGTTTAAGAAGATTCTGAGTTTAAATTTTGCATTGGCACTTATCAATGGTGCTTGGTGAAGAAGAAAAATGAATGTCCCAAATTTGCTGTTTGAACTGCATGGTAGGGAAGTCAATGGACAGAAAGCAAACCCACACAGTGGATGGAGCGACCATATTTGAACCTGCATCTTAAAGTGAACCGCTTCTGCTGAGCAATTTGGTCAAATCAGCACTTCCTGGGAAGAATGGAAGGAGAAAAGGGTTTACATTAAAAAAAATTTTTTAATAAAATGTCAGAACACGAGATACCATTGTGTGTGGTCTCTGTGCACTATCTGCGCAATCAGCCTCGTTGCCAGAATGTCGCATTTGCTGGAATAGAGCAACAAAAATGGGGGGAGGAGGGAAACAACTTCGGGATAAAATTCTGGTTGTTGAGGGCCAAGGCTGTGTTTGTGCCAGATGTGGAATGTAAATGAGCACATTGTACCGATGTCCCGTTGGTGAGGCAGACGACGGGGTAGGAGACAAAGGCATACGGCGAAGCGAGGGCAATTATGACTGGAGCAACGCGGCCTTGCCACGGACACACTTTTACCGAGCGGCGATAATGGAATGTTGGAGCCTTCGGTGGAAAATTTGTGTCAGGGTGGGGAGTGTTGGTGTCAAAGCCTTCTGGCCTTGAAAATAAAAAAAAATTGCTCCATAATGAAGGAACAGCTTTTATTAGTTTCATTGTGATTTTAAAACCCTGTTGATAATGGTTACTGTAAACTAATTCTGAAGACTGATGGAAAAGGTTGCATTTGCATATCTTGTTTGCTTTTCAAATTTGTTTGTATCTATTAGAAACCCGATGTGTTGGAAATGGTTTTGGCCGCTCTTAGAAAAGCATCTTATTGCTAATGGCTTTGCCCATTGATTACAATTCGAATCTCACTTAATTGCTTGTCTGCAGCAAATCTCCGATTAAATGGTATTCCGTGGGGAGCGCCCGATCAACCTTCCTCTGATGAATGGCCAGCTTTGTTGAGGAATATGATGCCATCAGTGGCCACGTGTGTGCATTTCTAATTGTCTTTGTTCACTGGGAATTTTCTTCTCCAAGGTGAAAATAAAAACTTTTTCCAGGTTGTCATGAAGCCACGAACGCTTGCCACTATTCACAGAGCTGGTTGTGTCTTTCCTCAGACGATTTGTTATTTTTTCCCCCACACTTGGTATACCATTTTATTTAATAACTCGAAAATAATCTGATGTGTTTCTCGGCAGTAATAAGTTTGTAAAAATGTTGTTTTTTTATTTAAGATGCAGACCATCCAAAATGGCGGTGATGTGTTTTGGAGATCGCTAAGTTACAAAGTTAAAGTATTAAATGCTTTGTCTCCATTAGCAAGTCTCGAGGCGCAGTGATTGTTCCGTTTCAAAAAAGTGCATTTTTCGTGCTTTTTCTGTGGCTTAAAAACAAAACAAAAAAACCCCCTAAATTCCACTTCAAAAAATAAATTCCCTTTTGTGTTATCAATGTAAAAAGAAGCATGTATATAATTGCACACTTTTACTGGCAAAAAGTACAATTTTCATCAGTTCTCTGTTCCTACAATCCTCCACGGTGTCCCTGAGCGTTTTATTTTGCCATCGGGGTGATACAAATGTGGGGAATAATAAAATGAAAATTAAATTGTAAATGCCAGGTTGGGAGGGGGGGGACGTGTAAACCAGATACATGGGACGTAGCATTTTAAACGAATTTGATCTTTATTAAGATGTCCATAATATCTTCACGTACAATGGAAGTACACAGATGTGGAAGGATGTACATTGACATAAACACGGCAGGGTTTTAAAAAAATAATTCATTATTATATAATTTTTTGGCAATTTCTTCTGTATTTTGACAATTTTTCACCGTATGATTTCTCTCTCTCTCTCTCTCTCTCTCTCTCTCTCTCTCTCTCTCTCTCTCTCTCTCTCTCTCTCTCTCTCTCTCTCTCTCTCTCTCTGTCTCTGTCTTTGTCTCTGTCTCTGTCTCTGTCTCTGTCTCTGTCTCTGTCTCTGTCTCTGTCTCTGTCTCTGTCTCTGTCTCTGTCTCTGTCTCTGTCTCTGTCTCTCTCTCTCTCTCTCTCTCTCTCTCTCTCTCTCGCCCTCTCTCTTTCTCTCTTTCTCTCTCTCTCTCTCTCTCTCTCTCTCTCTCTCTCTCTCTGTCTCTCTCTCTGTCTCTTTTTTTTTCTGTGTGTGTGTGTGCGTGCATGCATTCACATGTGATGACCGACATTTTGTTTTTACCCGACAGTCGTGTTTTCTTTATGGAATATTTTAAACAAAGTGTGGCGACTTTCAAAATAAAATTTCATTTTGACGGGCTCTCCAAAGATTGCTCGATGGGAATTTTATTCAGTATTTGGTGCCAGCAATCGAGATTGAGATTCACAATGAACCTTGTCCAAAGCAGCTGCAATTTGATGCAGGTGCAGCATTGGCTGTGCTCGCGCTTCTGGTATAGGTGGCATAGACGGTCTTCCTTGAAAATCAAATTGTAGTGTAATTTTTTTTTAAACGACTTTTCTTCATGGCACTGTGGGAATTAAGTTTATTGCGAATCGCACACACAAAATCAGACAACATGGTGAGTACTTCATCTGTAATTTGACCTAATGTTGATTTCTTGTTTTCTGTAAGTTACTGCATTCCACTTTTTCCACGTCAGATTCAGTTTTCTGTTTCAAGTCACTGATTCCGTGAATTCCATCCGTTTTCCATGATCGTAGAAAATCGCTGCCTCTGCAAGTCCTGTCAATTATATCCAGGTTGACCTAGCTTGATTTATTGGGTGCTTTGCATGTCAAAATACCAAAAATTGCATTTGAAGACGACGGCTTGCAGGGCACCATTCTCCCTTTGTTTCAAACATTACATTTGCATAGCGGCTTCCTGGTTTGTTTAAAGCATTACATTTGAATTGTTGCATTTACATCGCAGCCCCTCTTGAATTTGGTATTCATACTTGAGTACCAAGTTTCAGCTTGACTCGATCACAAGCTTGTGGACCTCTTGATTTTTGATGGTTTCAATAATGACCCTTTATTTATTTTACACTGTAAACAATGGTGGACATGTGGGTACCGTGATGATACTGAACTGGCATTCTAGAGGTTGTGAGCTCTAATTCAACTGAAGGCAGCAGTACTAAGAACTTGGATTCTAAGCTTCTGGAAACAGAGCCAGTTCCCGGAGAATTAGCATGTCACTATTGCATTGTCCATGAAAATCCAGCTGGCTCATCAATGTCCTTTAGAGAGGAGCTAACCTGCCTGCCCCACCTGTATGGTTGACATTTGGCAATAATCTGCACATTGTGGTTGATTCCTAAATGTGAATAAAGCAAAATGGGATGACCACTAAAATGTTCACGATATGAAGGTGAGTTCCATCCACATTATGCAAACCATTCGACAAAAAAAAGTGGAGTAATAGTTTCTCCTTGGTCAAGGCACAATCTCCACTGCAATCTAAATTTTCATCCTATATCTTGTTGCATCACAATGATTTTTCTTTGCTGTTGGGGTGGAGTTTCTATGGATGCAAATGGGAATTTGCTGGGCTGCGTATTGAAATGGAAGCTGTGATGTGAAGTAACGGAGAGTTCTGAAAAGGAATGCTCGGTAAGAAAAATGGATCTGAATTTTATCCACCAGTGTACTAATCACAATGGCTTGTGAGCCTTGGGGGCCCTTGATTAATCCATTGCATATTTTTAAACCTGCACATACTCAGAATAGAAATTTGAAACTCTCTGCATTTTTGTTTCCAAGAACCAAGGAGTGTTTTTATGACTGTGCTTTTATGTTTACACCTCGTGGATTTAATCATTTTTTAAAATACATTTTGAATTGAACTTTCTATCAGAGTGACCAGCCATCGTGAAAACAATAAGGGACACTTAGGTAGGGCTCAAGAGGATTGCTGTAAACCCCCTTGTGGGGTGAAGGGGCAGCAAGTCCTCCTGAAGCTATGAGGAGATGGTTTTATAAGCCATGAGGTTTTAAGTATTTAAATAAGCAATGAGGTTTTAAGTATATAAATAAGCGATGAGGTTTTAAGCATTTAAATAAGCGATGAGGTTTTAAGTATGTAAATAAGCCATGAGGTTTTTAAGTATGTGAATAAGCCATGAGTTTAAGTATTTATATAAGCCAAGAGGTTTTAAGTATGTAAATAAGCCATGAGGTTTTAAGTATGTAAATAAGCCATGAGGTTTTAAATATGTTAATAAGCCATGTGGTTTTAAGTATTTATATAGGGCCATGAGGTTTTAAGTATGTAAATAAGCCATAAGGTTTTAAGTATGTAAATAAGCCATGATGTTTTAAATATGTTAATAAGCCATGTGGTTTTAAGTATTTAAATAGGGCCATGAGGTTTTAACTATGTAAATAAGCCATGAGGTTTTAAGTATGTGAATAGGCCATGAGTTTAAAGTATGTAAATAAGCCATGAGGTTTTATGTATGCAAATAAGCCATGAGGTTTAAGTAGGTTAATAAGCGATGAGGTTTGACGTATGTAAATAAGCGATGAGGTTTTAAATATGTAAATAAGCCATGAGGTTTTAAGCATGTGAATCAGTCATGAGGTTTTAAGTATGTGAATAGGCCATGAGTTTAAAGTATGTAAATAAGCCATGAGGTTTTATGTATGCAAATAAGCCATGAGGTTTTAAAGATGTAAATAAGCCATGAGGTTTAATATGATTATGTAAATACACGATGAGGTTTTAAGTATGTAAGCCATGAGTTTTAAGTATGTAAATAAGCCATGATTTTTTAGTATGTAAATAAACGATGAGGTTTTAAGTATGTAAATAAGCCATGAGTTTTAAGTCTGTAAATAAGCCATGAGTTTTTAGTATGTAAATAAGCCATGAGGTTTTCAGTATGTAAATAAGCGATGAGGTTTATAGTATGTGAATAAGTCATGAGGTTTTATGTATGTGAATAAGCCATGAGGTTTTAAGTAGGTGAATAAGCCATGAGGTTTTAAATATGTAAATATGCCATGTGGTTTAATATGAGTATGTAAATACACAATGAGGTTTTAAGTATGTAAGCCATGATTTTTAGGTCATCTCTATCATCTCAGTAGAGATGACCGAATAACCCCAGTCTCGAAGTCTGTCCGTCCGTCCGTCTGTCCGTACGTACGTACGTCCGTCCGTCCGTCCACAATCAAACCGAGTGGAGACAAATAACCAATAGTGGAATGGATAGAGGTTAATGAGACATGCACAACGATATAACTTTCAAGGTCGTCCAATGTCGAGGTCAACGTCACGAGGCAGTCAAAGTTGCGAAAATCGTCGATTTCAAATCGTATCTCCTCCCTCATTTATCAAGAGAGATCGAATGTTATTTGTGATTCAGATACTACGGACTATTATCTAGAACAACTCGAGCCATTTTTTTGAAATTTCCTCTATTTCCAATTTTATAGCCCTTCAAACTTTGTTCTGATTCCCTGTATGGGCCGTTCATGAAGTACGTACATACAAAAAGAAAAATATTAAAAAATTAAGAACCGGAACTCTCCGAGACAAATATTACATTTGAAGCTTTTGTCAGATTTAACTAAAACAATGGAACACAAGTTTATATGCACACTTACTTTCATTTATGACATTAACATTGTTTTGAATGTCAATTTGTACTTTTATTTTCATAAATGACGTGCTGTGATATTAAAAGAAATAGGTAAATTACACCGCTAGGGACTGCATCGTCATGGCTTACAAACATCGGTTCATAAGGAACTGCTGGCTTTGCAAGCGATTGGCGATGTATGAGGGGGGTGGGTGGGTGGTCGCTTGCCTGCATACAGAGGGGGGTTGGTGGTTTTGAAACCCGGAAGTAGAGCGTACGTACTTTATGAACTGCCCCTATTCCATTCTGGCACAGAGT
>NC_140964.1:82019647-82024647 GCF_056783735.1 Eptatretus burgeri | reverse complement strand
GAAACTTGGTGGACAGGTTGGGTGTATTGCAAGGACGAATTGATTCGATTTTGGTGAAGATCCAAATCCAGATCCAGATACGAGAATTATTTAATTTTCAAAGTGATGCTTCATGATTGAAAGATAGGGCCAAAAACGATATAGTACTGTATAGTATGCTATTTCAAAAATGTATTGGGCCCGATATGTTCTCTATGATCAGACATTGCGTGGCGGACGTATGCGCTCTGCCGAGTGCCCTTCGAGTTTTTCATGTGACCTTCAATTTTTCATTTGACCATTTCATTTCAATTATTGAGATAAAAAAAATTTAATGCAACCTTTAATTTTTCAATAAATAATTATTTTTCTTGTGACCTTTAATTGAGTGGGTTCACATGTGATGCAGATGCAGGCATACCTATCTATTGAAACATTCGTGTCAAATTATATTTTCTTGTTCCATAAGCGACGACCTGTTTCAGACCCATCTATCGATTAGGTAGGCATTGGTGTAGTAGACAAGAGACTGAGGAGATGCTAAATTAAGAAAAAAAATGACATTTAACAAAGAGAGGTGATGTTATAAAATAAATGAGGCTAGTGAAATGGAGAGATGAGGGGAAAGAGTTTGGGAGGAAGTTGG
This sequence comes from Eptatretus burgeri, assembly GCF_056783735.1. Classification (NCBI taxonomy): domain Eukaryota; kingdom Metazoa; phylum Chordata; class Myxini; order Myxiniformes; family Myxinidae; genus Eptatretus; species Eptatretus burgeri. The sequence goes on along the minus strand of NC_140964.1, from coordinate 82,024,022 downwards.
GGTCCTGTGAGGGAAGAAACATGCATCAGTCAGTGGGGGCTGGGACGGATGAGTGCTCAAAAACTCTGCCATGTTTGTTATACATTTATGGTCCCGAAGAACATATATTTTTTATTTACCTGCAAATCCCACATAATGTGAATGCATTGCTTGAACTAAGATTTGGTGACCGACAACACAGTAAGACGGTTAGCTCACTGCGATAGAACAGAGATGGCCCTTGGCATTGGATGGGTGGATGTTCAATCAAGATAGTCTGATGAGTGCTAAAGGGTCTCAAACATTGGCAAATGATGGACGTGCCATGATGTTTTCTATGATTAACAACAAATGGTTAGCAACAATGGTATTTCAAGTCTAATCTCGTGTGGCTGACCAAACCCCAAAATATTTCGGTTTTGCTCTGCTAAATCTCAACATCATGTTGAGCACACATCTGTGGCGTAAGCATTTTGGGACATGAACCATGTTGGCATGAAATTTCTTTCCAAGCTCAAATTGCTGCAGAATGGGCCATTTGAAATGTGGAAAATTGTTAGTGGAATCAAAACCGGTGGCATGCTGAAAAAATGAGAAGAATTCCATTGTACCAGGAGAAAGACAGCACATTAGTGGTCTAAAGCAGGCCTTGGAATGTACCATTGGTACAGTTCATATACAGTGCCTACAGAAAGTCTGGCCCCCTTTCACCCCCTTTAAACATTTTCACCTTTTGTTGCCTTTTGCCTGCAATTAAATTGCATCAAATGAGACTTTTTCCACCTTCATTTACACATCGTAACTCACAACTTCCAAGTGAAAAACAAATTCTACACATTTCAGAAAATTAATTAAAAATACAAAACTAGAATATCTTGGTTGTAGAAGTGTCCACCCCCCTAATAAGAACAATTGTAAATTAGCTCAGGTGGAACCAATCACCTTCAAAATCACAAACCAAGTTAATTGGCCTCCACCTGTGTTACATTGTCGTGATTCTGATTACTTCAGAATAAAATCAGCTGTTCTTGTAGGTTTCCTCTGCTGGGTAGTGCATTTCACAGCAAAGACAACCACCAAGGAGCTTTCAATAGACCTCTGGGATCAATTTGTGGAAAGGTACAAATCAGGGGATGTGTATAAAAATGTTGCAAAGTCCTTGAATATCTCTTAGAGCACAGTCAACACAATCATTAAGAAGTGGAAGGCATATGGTACCACCAAGACCCTGCCTATACGAGGTCATCCCTCCAAACTAGATGACCAAGCAAGGAGGAGACTGATCAGAGGAGCCACCAAGAGGCCAATGCAACTTTGAAAGAGCTACATGCCTTTATGGCAAAGACCACTCACTGTGTGCATGTGCCAACAATATCCCAAGCACTCCACAAGTCTGACCTGTATGGCAGGGTGGAAAGAAGGAAGCCATTACTTTAAAAAGCCCTCCTTGAGTCCTGTTTGAGGTATGCAAAAAAACACTTTGGAGATTCTGAAGCCTTGTGGCAAAAAGTTTTGTGGTCCAACAAAACCAAGATGGAACTTTTTGGCCTAAATGCAAAACGTTACATTTGGCGCAAACCCAACACAGCACATCACCCAAAGAACACCATCCCTACTGTGAAGCATGGTGTTGGCGGCATCACATTATGGGGATCCTGAGTTCAAATCCCCCTCAGCTGGTGAAATAATACCAGGTGGGGTTGACTCTGCCTGTCATCCTTCCGAGGTCGGCAAAATCAGTGCCAGTTTGCTGGTATCCTGTGTCGGAGTGGCGACCCATCCAGGACTGTGCCTAGTAGCCAAGGCGACTGCTTAGGCAGCACCAACGCTCTGCACAGAGTATGGTCCCAATGGATAGATGGATGGATTATGGGGATGTTTCTTATCCGCAGGAACTGGGGCACTTGTCAGGACAGAAGGGAAAATTGATGGAGCAAAATACAGAAAAATCCTCGAGGAAAACCCTGGTGCTCTCTGCAAGAAAGCTGAAATTGGGACGGAAGTTCACCTTTCAGCATGACAATGACCCAAAGCATACAGCCAAAGCTACACTGGAGTGGCGAAGAAACAAAATGATAAATGTCCTTGGGTGGCCCAGTCAGAGCCCCGAAATAGATCGAATTGAAAATCTGTGGCATGACTTGAGGATTGCTGTCCATCAACACTCCCCACACAACTTGACTGAGCTTGAACAGTTTTGTGCAGAAGTATGGGCAAATATTGCCCAATCAAGGTGTGCAAAGTTGGCAGAGACCTATCCCAACAGATTCAGAGCTGTAATTGCTGTCAAAGGTGTTTCCATCAAGTATTAACTCAGTCAGGTGGACACTTATCCAACCAAAGTATTTTAGTTTTGTATTTTTCATTAATTTTCTGAAATTTGTCGAATTTGTTTTTTTACTTGGAAGTTGTGGGTCACGATGTGCAAATCAAGGTGGAAAAGTCTGATTTAATGCAATTTAATTGCAGGCTATAAGGCAACAAAAGGTGAAAAATTTGAACGTGGATTTAGACTTTCTATAGGCACTGTATAACTTGGGGTAGATTGTTGGGTAGTCAATCTAGTTTACCCTTATTATCAGTATTTCCGTCGATATGTTTGTCTGTCTGTCTGTTGGGTAGTCAATCTAGACTACCCTTATTATCATTATTTCCGTCGATATGTTTGTCAGTCTGTCTGTTGGGTAGTCAATCTAGTCCACCCTTATTATCATTATTTCCGTCGATATGTTTGTCAGTCTGTCTGTTGGGTAGTCAATCTAGTCTACCCTTATTATCAGTATTTCCGTCGATATGTTTGTCTGTCTGTCTGTTGGGTAGTCAATCTAGTCTACCCTTATTATCAGTATTTCCGTCGATATGTTTGTCTGTCTGTCTGTTGGGTAGTCAATCTAGACTACCCTTATTATCAGTATTTCCGTCAATATGTTTGTCTGTCTGTCTGTTGGGTAGTCAATCTAGTCTACCCTTGTTATCAGTATTTCCGTCGATATGTTTGTCTGTCTGTCTGTTGGGTAGTCAATCTAGTTTACCCTTATTATCAGTATTTCTGTCGATATGTTTGTCTGTCTGTCTGTTGTGTAGTCAATCTAGTCTACCCTTATTATCAGTATTTCCGTCGATATGTTTGTTTATCTGTCTGTCTGTTGGGTAGTTGATCTAGTCGATCTAGTCGAAAATTTTTTTTTTTTCAAAAAAACATTTTTTTGAGATTTGTTCTACCCTTATTATCAGCATTTCCGTCTATGTTTGTCTGTCTGTTCGGTCCAGTGCTCCGTTAATACAATGGCGATTTTGATGAAACTTGGTTGGTAGGTTCATACCATGACCTAGTTGTGTGGAAATGAGAACCGTTGCTATGGACACAACCGTTGCCGAGAAACGGGACTTTGAAATTTTTGAAAATTTTTGAAAAATCATTAAAAAAATTATTTTTTCAAAAATCAAAAATCTGGCCATGAGCGACTGTGGGCAGTGCATTCAGCCATATTGTCAAAAATTTCCAGCCGGATCCTATGAAAACTGTCGGAGAAGATAGACTTTGAATGAACCCTGGTCGAAAACAATAAAAAAAATGAAGTTCGTTATATCTCAGAGACTAAGAGTCAGATATACATGAAACCGGTATGGTAGGTTCATGGTATGTCCTCGTTATGTGTGAGAGAACCGTTGCTATGGACTCTTTTGTTGGCTAGTAACGGTTGAAAAACGACTAAATTTGACTTGATCGACTACCCATGTCCGCCTACCGGCTTGTTTTAATATCTGTTATGTGTGACCACCATTGACTGCCAAAGACCCTGCAAAATAATTTTCTAAATGGCCTGTTGTCTTTAGTGCACTATTTGATCAATGAGTTGTTGGGTTCAACATGAAATGTGTTGACCGTGCATACTGCTTAGGCTAACATTACATTTGGTGCCCTCCTACGCTTGGGAGACTTCAATCATACTCTGAACATCGTCCAAGCCTCGACCATGTATACAAAATGTACAAAAAAATATATATATATCCTAATGTCTCTGTTCTCCACTCTTTTGTCCTTCCCTCTCCTGCCCCTCTTGTGTCATGCCCCCTTGCTGTGCGTTGTGTTTGCACTCATACGAGCCTCGACAATGTATACAAAAAGCAGCAAGGAGAGCTGTGGATAAGGCGGAGAATGATATGAAGGCGTAGGTGTACAACAAGTTGGACGAGGATGGTGGGAAAAAGATTATCTATGAATTTGCTCTGGATAGGAATGAGGAATGAGGATAGTATGACCATATGAAGGGCTGGGTGGGGAGTGGGGGGGGTCATTCATTAAGGATGGTAGCATGAGACTAGTGACAGAGAGGGGGTCAGTGATATAGATATGGGAAGACTATTTTATGGAGCTGTTGAACCATGGAGGAAG
>NC_140964.1:81994647-82012147 GCF_056783735.1 Eptatretus burgeri | reverse complement strand
AAGGATTGCCCAGTCAAGAGGGGGTTACCCAATCAAGATACGGTTATTTCAACTTTCATAAACCATCAAGAAGATTGATGTTTAAAGCTGTTGCAAAAATTAACCTGGGAATGCACCACTGCGATGGGCCAAATGGCCTTATTGAAAGATTTTGTTGTGACGTTCACCTTCAACATGTGAAAATAATGTGGTCCAGCAAATTTCGGGGAAATTGGCCCAGATGTATGGAATTGCATAGCAATCAAACAAAGGGACTCACACGCACACACGTGCCTTGTGTTGGAATTTTGAAGTATCTCACCAATAACAAGAACAGCACTCGGTGGAGCGCATACCTCCTCCAGCCTAAACGGATTCGTTTCGTTTCACACTGATAGACCGGATCTGGATCCGGATCTGAACCAAAATCGAATCGGCTTGTTCTTGTCAACTACTCAACTCCTCCACCTAATTTTGTCACAACTCGTCCACAAATTTTTCAACTTTAATGCTGTATATAGTTTTTGACCTCTTAATGGTGAAGAATCACTTGGAAAAAAATTAAAAATTCTTGTATTTGTATCCGGACCAAAGTCGAATCCATTCTTCCTTACCACACACCTAACCTGTCCACCAAGTTTCGTCCAAATCCGTCCATCACCTTTTGAGACCTCCTGCTCACAGGCAAACAGACAGACAGACAGATGGGTGAAAACATAACCTCCATCCACCTTTGGTGGTGGAGGTAAATGTTTTTGAACTAATAGGGTTACCCAGCATTGCCCGGGGGGGGGCTACTGAGAAGTGGGAGAAGCAGGGGAGCCAGCAAGGTTGAGAATAGGGCAGGTGGATTGGGAGCAGAAGAAGCAACGGGGTGGGGGGGGGACTGTCGGGGGCAGGAGAGCCAGAACACCAGTGGGTAAAAGGGGTCGTAAGTGTTTTTGAGGTTTTAAGGGTGTTTAAGATCTTAAGGGTCTTACAGGTCATTGTGGTTTAAAGGTCTTCAAATGACTTCAGGGTCTTCGGGATCTTAACCATCTTTGGGGTATTCAGGATTTTAATGTGTCTTAATTATGTTTGGGGAATTCATTGGTCTTACAGCTCTTGCTCTCTCACCTCAGGCAAGTCGGTGGTCTTTTTTTTTCTACCGTCTCCTCTCCGGTCTCGCCCCCCCCCCTGCTCTGTCTGCGATTTGTCCCTACCATATTTCTGCAGGGCGCTCAAGGTCTGCCAACAACCCTCTTCTGGTAAAACTACCAAAATTGCGAATCACTGCTCACCTTCACCCTTTCATTCCTCTTTTTCCCCACCTTTGGAATAAACTCCCTCACTCTGTTCAATCTCATTCCTCCCTCCAGGCCTTTAAAACAGCTATTCACCACCACCTCTCATCTTCCCCCATCCAAAACCTCGATCTTTTCTACCCCCGTTAATCCACCCCAAACCCACCTCCTTCAAATTCTCTGCTTTCCTTCCTGAAAGTCCCTCTAATGTCCATCTTGTATTCCCCATGTTCCCCACCCCATCCCTCTCCTTTCCACATCTCCTAATGTCTCTGTTCCCCACTGTTTTGTCCTTTCCTCTCCCGCCCCTCTTGTCTCATGCCCCCCCCCCTTGCTGTGCGTTGTGTGTTAGCTCTCATACGAGCCTCGACAAGGTATACAAAAAATAAAAGGGCTCTTTTGGGTCTTCAAGGTCTTCAGGGGTCTTATCTCCCTCGCATGTAGAAAGTCTTCTCTCAAACATGTAAAATATTTTCTCTCAAGCATGTATTCTAATCTCTCCAACATGTAAAAAAAATTAAAAGGGTCTTATGGTTCTTCAGGGTCTTTAAAGGCTGAGGTTGTGGATGAAAATACACTTAGGACAACCCCCATGTCAGACTTGGTCTATGTGCCAAATTTGGTGGTTGTCGACCCAGTGGTCTTTGCAAAAAACATGAACAGACAGACAGACATCCGATGAATCTTATTTATTAGAGATCGCCGTATGGCTCTCCAGCAAGTTACGTGACACACAATCGTGGCGTGGAAAGAGGTTTGTGCAAAGTGTTGTAATACAAGTGCAGTCTACCTGCAGGCCTTGTAAGATCACTTGGAACCATGATAATGGGGGTGACTGGCTACGGAGAGTAGATCTATGCAAATTCCTGATAACACCAAGCCTGGTGTTGGCTTAGTGGTTAGGGTGGTGGCTTGGGATCCTAGGATCCTGAGTTCAAACTCAGTTTTCCACTGAATTAACAACAGGGGGTTGACTCAGCTTGTCAAACCTTCCAAGGTCGGCAAAATGAGTACCAGCTTGGTGGTATCCTGCGTCGGAGTGGCGACCTGTCCAGGATTGTGCCCACTAGCCAAGGAGCCTGCTTAGGCAGCACCAACAATCTGCATAGAGTATGGTTCCTGATAACCAGATGTGGCTAAAGGAGGGAGGTAAAACGGGACAATGATGCCCATTCAGAGGTGCATGCTGCACTGATGCTCGGTCAGGGATTGTTTGCAAGTTGGATTGAATGTCTCTTCGAGGTGCCAGACTGCTTGTATCCTTGTATCCAAAGCCAAAGATATTTGTCATGTTTGACAATCCACTTTGGAAAAGGTGATTAATTTGTTGACTCATCTGGATTAGTTGGCCATTGTCACACCAACATTTATCAATTCTTGTGTGTGCGTATGCAAGCACTAAATCCTTTGGTTCATCATTTGCTTGAAATGTGCCACCTTCAGTTTGGGCAGCAAAACCGAAGGAAACGATTTAGTGCAGCTGCTTGGTTCTACCGCACTGCTTGTGGGCCCCTCCTGCCTTGATTATTCCTTGTGTTTAAGATTTATACTGTTTATTCGCAGCACTGCTTGTCTCGTCGCCAAGACTGCAGAAGCATGTATGCTCTGCCCAGGACACATTGGCCTATGAGTCTGAGTCCCAGACTGTGTACATTCCCGCATCATGCTGTCACAAATATTGTCTTGCACACAGCATGTGTTGATTCGATTCCTGCCATGCATTTTTCTACGTGCTCTGATCAGGTTGTTTGAATGTTTCATTTATTCATTCATTCATTTATGTCATCATGAGGTTAACTTGCTATTGACATACTTTTGCTCTTTTGATTGTGCAGCGACTTGAGGGTTTATGTTTTTTGATGACTTGATCAGGGTAAGTGTTGTCACTGAAAAATAAATGGGATTGAGGAAATTCATGATGAATATCTTTTTTTAACTTTTTTTTCTTTTTTCCCGGCAATTTATGTGATATTGGTTCGACTAATACAAACCACAGGCCAGAATTGGGTACATAATCAAATGGACTTTGTCTCTGTATTTCTCTCCCTCTTCATCCTGCTCTCCCTTCCTTGCTCATTCTTTCCGCTTCTTTTTTTCATATGTATATATATATATATTTTTTTCCTTCTTCATGCATCGCCAAATGCGCGAGATCCAGATGTGCTTGGCATATCTGTGAGCACACATCTGCGGGTTTCCAAGTTTCTACAACCAAGAATTGCCCTCCCTTTTTGCTCTGCATCGCTTCCAACCCCCTGTACTGCAACTGCTCCCAGGACGCTCTTGCCTCGCTCGGTTTTGGTGCTTGGCAGAGGCAATGTTTTTACCCGGTGGTCAGCAGGAAGGACAGCTGATTATTTTATGCAGCAGGGAGAAAGGAGGAAAGCAGACAGGGTGTGCTGGAAGAAGATGGGAAAGGAAGAGCATGTTGGGGAATGGGGGAGGGGCGCAGCGGTGCATGGAGAGAACTGTTATGGTGGCTGTGCAAGGTGATGTGTGGGCAGGGTGCATCGGAATTTGTGGGGTAATGTTGATATGCAGTGGTAGTGGAGATTTGGGAAAAAGGCATTGCAGCTTAGACTTGGCGCACACTGAAGATTTGAAATCTCTCAGGGATGCCAATCAAGTGAGTGGTCCCATAGCGCTCGTCGAGCATTTGTCTGAGAAATAACTTCCCGCTTGGCGATTGGGTCTGTAACCTTTCGTAGTGGAAAGCAAAAAAAAAAGTATCGGCCTTGTTCACACTGAAGTTAAACAATCCCCCCGGCTGCGCGCCATCTGACAGATTTGGGCCCAAAGAGTGTATTTTTGGCGAGTGGGAAATTTTGCGCTCGTCACTTTGTGCTGGGAGCCATTGTAGCATGCACTTCCTTTGGCCTGCGCTCTCCCGGGCCAGGCATTGGCCGCCTCGTCGGTGAAACCCACTCGGGGAGATTTGCAAGATGTTAAGTCATCGAGCTGCGCGCTCGCTTGGTGGTCTGATTTGTACTGCCGTACCTTAGCCAAACCATTTTGGAGTTGGAGGTCAGGCGAACGAACCATCTCACTTTGCAAAAACACAAGACTGTTCAAAAGAAAAAAATATACAGTATATAGAAACCTTTAGGAAAAATATATTTTTGCTGTTTCCTCTTACAAGCTTGAGAACTCATCATTTCTTCTTTTTCCCTTTTGCAATCAGTGTTGTCTGCTGTAGAGCATGAACTGCTGGCAGGTCGTTTTATCCAGTTTTCTGCACCACCTGCTCCACAGAGAATCGCGATCGTTTAATAGACCCACCAAGGGAGCTGAATGTTATAGTTATAGTCATTGCCTAATTGCAAGTGTATATTTGGTTTGCTGCAATCCTTGTTTATTTTGAAGCTCCATGATCTCATTGAGAAGGCCCTTACGTATTACGAGTCCACAACTTTTGGAACTCATTTTGTGAATGCATCGATGGATTTTAGAAATCCAAACTCTTTGGTTTTCCTGCTACTCCTTGTCCGTACAGTTCGATATATTGTTCCCTTTTTACCTGCCTTTTTATTTTCATGTCATAGTTTTTTTTTCCTTTTGAAGGCATCGTTTGTTACTTTTGCATGTATTTCCCTCAACCATAAGCTATCTATTCCTGCCATAGCAGCCAGTTTCAGAAAACTCATGCCTTGGAGGGGATTTATTTGAGTCTTGCACCCAGAAATGGAAGAGTAACAAAAATGTCTCCACTCATGAGAGCATTTGAAATGCCGACAATTCATATAAACATTCCTTGGCACAAGCACCCAAGGAGTGGCAGTATGTGTTGATTTGATTCCTGCCTGGGTTTGGGTTGTCAGTACCCATGGCAAAGCTGCAAGGAGATGTACTGCAGTGTGGCATTGTTGTACTGTATTACCAAGTGAGTTGTGGAAGTAGGTAGAACCTTTTGGTGTCTTATCTTGTGTCTCACCAGTTCCATGAGTAGTGGAGCACAGGTGAGCTTCGTGCTCTCTCCAGTCATACCCTCAAGCAAAGGCGACGCCAAGTGTTGCCCACATGACCTGACCTTGCCGTGCCTTCCCCACATGTCTGCTACTCTGCACGTAGGCGCGTCTCTCCCAGGATGCCTGGGGGAGCCAACAGGATACTTGTGCATTCGGCCCTCCAAGTCCCTCCCTGCCTCTCCTCTTCCCCAGCCTCCTGCTGCCTTCTTTCCCCCAATGTCTACCCCCATCCATCTCCCCTTGCCTTATTTTTATTTTTTTTCAAACCAATGTTAACATTGACATTATCCAAGCTTGGTTGGGCATCTGGAGTCGTCAACCCACCTTTCTCTCCTGCCTCCCCTCCCCTTTCCCAGCTCTTTGCCTGGGCTCAAGGGAGGAACAGGAGAGCGAGGTTTGCCAAAGTTTCTCTTCCCAGGCATGATTGCCGCATGCTTTCTGTAAAATGGGAAAATTATTGTTGGAAGGCATCCCTGATGTCAAAATTGTCAAGACTTTTAAATATCCTTTATATGAAAATGCTTCCAGCCACCAAAACATTGTTTCCTGGTTGAGTATAGATAGAGCAGGTAGTAATTTTTTCCATTAGCTTATCTCTTTTTGTTCTGTGGCTAAACATGCATTTGAGGTTCTGTCCAAATTTCAGCTTGGGTGATCTTGAGATCTCACCCCACGTGCTGTTTTCCGTGGTGATGAGACCCATACAAGCCTTCCACGTTGCGGGTAAAACTGCCGATGGGAAGCGCGTGCATTCCCCAATGGCTTTGCATGTCTGCGTTTGGCAGCATCAACAGCGTGCACGTGTGCGCTGCTTTTCCCATTTGCCTGAGCGGATGTGTGTCCAAGCCAACACAGAGCTCTCGCTCGCCCCACACTCATCTCCTCCTGTCTTGTCTCTGTCTATGTGCATCAATTTGTCTGCAGGTCTGCGCAGCTGTTTCGCTATTTTACAAAGCTGGTACAATGTTGTTTTATTCAACTTCAATTGCAATTCCGTGTTCCTGTTGGCTTGGGATCCAAGGGGGATATTGCTTTTGTACCGTCTATTGAGAAGACGCGGAAATGCGTACAGCCTATTGTTGTAGCACCTCACAGCATGCCCCAAAGCACCGAGAATACACCCTTACCCTTAGTCTTCCAAGGATGTAAACAAGAATATTCCTTTGATCGCCCTGCATTAAGAGACGATTGGCATTTAAGTCATACATGATTTTTCTGAGATTTGCGGATTCCTTTATTGCTGTTGGTGACAAATTCTCAGCAACGATTCTTCCTTGTGTTTGATCCCGGCAGCTTTTTACAGGTGTTTTATTTTTAGAAGGCTGCTAATTTTTGCTGTTGTGGATTTGGGGGATAAAAGTGACAATTGAATCTTTTTGTTGTTTGTTGTATCCACAAACGAGTACAGACAAAGGCAGAAAGAAACTGTCCAATGGACAACTCTCGAAAGATGAGTGTCCTTGCTGAATTATAATCTTCTGTCTCGAGAATATAAACTTAAGTCTTACACCTTGTACTTGGGTTGTGAGTCTGCTTTGGCAGTACCTCACCTAACTTCAAGGTGTTCAGATAGCGGCATCAACAAAACAGAGTGCGGCTGTCTTGTTTTTGGCAACGTGCCCTGGAGTTTTGACCTCAGCATTGTGCAATGAGCAATTTTTCAGGAAAATGAATCTTCGACAAAAGTGGGAAAATCTTGCTGCTTCTGTAGAAATAATTCATAGCAAAGAAAATGTGTGACCGAAGGGTAAGTTGCACTGTTCTCCTTTGCAGGCCTTGGCTTCAGATTGGCGACGAGTCGCTGCATTGCAGTACTTTCTGGAGGCGCTTTGCGGCTTGGAGGATCCTTTCTTGGCTTACAAAGGGGGCCGTTATATCTCTGTCGCACCGAGAAACGAGTTACCTGTTGCACACAAACACGGCGACGATGAAGATGCAGTGGGAAATTCAGAGAGCTCGGTAGGTCATTTGCTTGAGAAACTAGCGGGAATGGGAATGGGAGGGGTGATTCCCATTCCCTGTTGCATATTTCTTCAATGCATCGAAATAAAAAAAAACAACTCGATCCTCAAAATCGGTGCTATCATTTGTGGAGTTGATACCTGAATAAATTTGAGATGTTTATGCTGCTCTTACACTGAAAGTTGTGAATATAAAGTACTCGTATTTCAAGTTTGCATTTGGAGACAAAACTGTCTCTCTGCATACCCACAGCATTCATCCTCCCCATAAAATTTGCATGATTTTACATGCGAAGTGAATAACCATGAACAAAATGGTTCTGTGTCATAAGTATGTGCTGAAACATTTGTTTTGCAAATAAATCCAAACAACTTTAATGCAGGAAGAGGTGATTTGGCCCATCATGCCTGTGCTACACCAACACCACATGAATCCAATAACTTTTCCTTTTGGTGAGAGGGAAGGTGGTGGTTGAAGACGGTTATCAGATAGAGATTGAACAAACACCTGCAGCACTCACTTCTTGACGAGACATTTTCACGGGCACTTCAATGACCCCATATACGTACATTTACTGCACCCATACCCAGGCTACCTACCAGTCATGACAATATCCATTTATACCTTTGTCTTCGTTGCTTATAGATACCTATCTAATACAATTTTAAACCTATCGACTGTTTCTGCCGCCAATACCTTTCCAGGGAGACAATTTCATGCATTAACTGCTCTTTGAGTAAAAAAAACCCATACCTTACTGTCCTCCTAACTCGGCTTGGGAAAAAGAATCAAATCGATTCCCTCAATCGGAACTGGGAATTGAACCCTAAATTTTACAGAGGTAATTTCCCGCCTGTAATGGTTCCAAGTTTCTGAAGTCGATTCCAACAATGCCGTATTTCACTTCATCCATCTAGAATCCGTTTGTTGGTTCAGCAAACTATATCAAAAGATTCTCCTGTCATTCTTTACAAACGAGACAACGTTTTTCTGTGTCTAGTTTGTTGAAGTTGTGTAGAAAGTGAGCAGACATGTACTCACAAACTGTGTGCATGTGTGTCGGACTTCTTCCAGAATCCGACAGACAGCATTCGCCTATTGTAGTATGAAATTCCAAAATCATCATATTTCTTAACAGCAAATAAAAAAAAGTCGGGAGCGATCGAAGAAAGTCATATGTTAACCTTATACATCACTCGGGGATACGGGATTCAATTTTTATTATTTTTACCAAATAGAATATTTTTTTTACAATTCTCCCAGAGGTATTGATTAGCTCATGGGTCTGTTGGTCCATTGGACCAACTTTTCATTGGTCTTCACAGCCTAGTAGCATACCTGCCTGCCTTACTGCTTGAGCATTAACTTGGCTTTCACCAAGCCCAGATGTGCTTGAGCCAGGGTGGGGATTATACGTTCCTTATGATTATTGCCAAATTACACTACTATTGTAATTGTTGTTAATATTATTCGTATTAATTAAGATACACAATGGTATCATTATTTTTGTTATTTATTTTGTTATTAGAATGCCATGCCATGGAAGGACCTATTAAGCTGCTTTATACAACTTAACATGGTGTGTGGTTAAAACATGGGAATTCTTCCGGATTTTTTTTGTAGTTAATTGGCCGAATCAACTCGGGAGATCATGATGATAATTTTGGTGTATTACACTCCACATCAGAAAGCTCCAGTAGAACTTCACAAAAAAAAAACATCACACACACACACACACACACACACACACACACACACACACACACACACACACACACACACACACACACACACACACACACACACACCTCATCCATTTATAGTAGATTTGAAGCAACTTTTACTTCTTTGGCATGATTTATATAATATATATCATCCCACTGATTTTATTTACTCATGAACATAAATTTTACGCTTACGTTATTTGTCTTTATTCCCTCCACCACCGAAGATAAATGGAGGTTGTTTTTCACCCGTTTGTCTTTGTGCAGAATATCTTAGAAAGTTAGACGGATTCGGACGAAACTGTATGAGCATGTTTTGTTGTGTGACAAGGACGAATTGATTAGATTTCGGGAAGAATTGGAATTGATTCCTCTTGGAATCGAGACAGCAGTTCAGGATCGGAATCAATTCTCAAATGTTTGGAATCTCCCAAGCCTACTCCTAACTCTCCTCTTCTTTATTCTCAGGCTATTTCACTGATCCTATCACTGTCTATTCTGCTGAAAAGCTTCTGCATTTATTATGTTTCTACCCTTCATTATATTAAACTATTCCATCAAATCTCCTCGTAACCGCCTCCTTTATAATGTATAAAGTCCTGTCTCCTTTAGCCACTCCTCATGGCTGAGTCTAGCTCAGCCCAGAATCAATCCAGTTGCTCTCTGCTGAACCCTCTGAAGCAGCGACGGTGGCCTGCAAAAGTATTCATCCTCCTCCAAAGTTTTTGCATTTTGATGCCACCTGAGCTTATTTCATGATTCTTTCAAATCAAACTTAATCTATAAAATCTTCACAAACTACTTCAAAGTGATAAAGCCAAGAAATGCAGATAAAATGTGAATACATTTGATTAACAGAGATAATCAGATGATTCTCACTGAAATAAGAATTCAAACCCTTTTCCTAATAAACCCTAAATAATTTCAGGAGCAAATTATTTGTTTGAAAGGTTACAAAACAAGTGCAATAGGTTTCACCTGTGTTTAATCAGTGGTTTAACTTAAAAGTTAAGCTTCCCCAATTATCTAAGGAGTTTTAAGATGCAGATGACTTGGTCAACCAACAAGGCAAACATGAAGACCAAGGAGCTTTCCAAAGAATTCAGACATAAAGTGGTGGAGAAGTACTGTTCAGGAGAGGGTTATAAGAAGATTTCAAAGTGACTTATTATCCCTTTGAATACGGTGAAATCCATCATTAAGAAGTGGAAGACGTATCATACCACCCAGGCTCTACCCAGATCAGATCTCCCATCCAAACTCAACAGCCAGGCAAGCAGGAAATTGGTTTGGGATGTCACTGTAAATCCAACAATGACTTTGGAAGATCTGCAAGGCTCTACATCGAAGATGGGGGTTAGTGGGGTCAGTGTTCATCAATCAACAATATCCCGTTCCCTTCACAAAACTGGCCTCCATGGACAGGTGGCAAGAAAGAAGCCATTACTGAAAAATACACATCTAAAAGCTCATATGGAGTTTGCAAAAAATCATCTTAATGATACTGTAGGCATGTGGAGAAAGGTTCTGTGGTTAGACGAGACAAAATAGAACTTTGTGGTCTAAATTCAAAGTGTTACGTCTGGCACAAGCCGAACACTACATATCACCCAGTCAACACCATCTCTACTGTGAAGCATGGTGGTGGCAGCATCATGTTATAGGGCTGATTTTCATCAGCAGGGACTGGCAAGCTTGTCAGGATGGAAGAGACGATGGACGGTGAAAAGTACAGGAGAATCCTTGATGAAAACCTGCTTGTCTGTCATGAATCTGAAACTGGGTAGGAGATTCACATTTCAGCAGGACAATGATCCAAGGCACAAAGCAAAAGCCACACTGGAGTGGCTGAATAAGAAGATAATAAATGTTCTTGAGTTGCTCAGTCAAGTCCATTTATCGTGAGACTTGAAGATTGCAGTCCATCGATGATCCCCATGATACTTGGCAGTACTCTAGCAATTTTCCTCTTGAAGAGTGAGTAAAGATTTCACCATCTCACTGTACAAAGCTGGTAGAGACCGACCCCAAAAGACTCACGGCAGTCATGGCTGCAAAAGGTGCTTCCACCAAGTACTGACCTAAGGGGCTGAATATCTACAACCAGTGAATTTTGATTTGTACATGTTTTTTGCAGGTATTCCTGATATGTAACGTTCTTCAACTATAAGTGTTTCGTTTGATCTCTTCAGTTATGAATAATAAAGTTCATTTGGAAAAAATTGTTTCATCGTAATTCATAATTCATTTAAATGTGGCATTATTGGTCGGTGGTGAATACTTTTGTAGGCCACTTGTATGTCCTTCCTCAATCGTGGTGACAAAAATGTCCACAATAATCTCGATGAGTCTTCACTAAATTCCTGTATAGTGTTGACCCAACTTATTTTGATGTATCATTTATTCCCCTATGAATACAACTCAAAACCTTACTTGCTTTACCTGTTGTTACCTGGCACTGTGCTGTACTGTTACCCTCTGTATCAGGCTTGGTGTTGGCTTAACGGTTAAATGGGCTGGCTTAAGATCTTGGCGTCTTGAGTTTGAAACCCTGTCTGATCATTTAATTAACACCAGGTCGGGTTGACTCAGCCTGTCAAACTTCCGAGGTCGGCAAAATGGGTACCAGCGTGCTGGTAACGGGGCATTGCATCAGCAGCACAGCCACACCCCAGAAAATGATACAGCCAAGCATCCTCAGGCTGCATACGAATAACTAAATAACTATATCTATTACCACCCTCGGATCGTTCTACCGTATCACATGCTCCAACACTGCTCCTTGCTTCATGGAATTCCTGTTGTCATTATCCTTACCCATCCTCAGCACCTTGCATTTCCTTGTTTTTGAACGACATCTGCCAATCATCTACTAAATGTAGGGCAGTATCTATAATTTTCTGAATGTGATCAGGACTTCTATCCCCACCCCCTCCCCTGTTATCTACCTTACCTCCAAACCCTGAACATGCTCCAACTGAGCCAGAAAGCAGCACTGCCTCACTCCTTCTGGACTGAAGAATGTGAGGATGAGCTGATTCAGCTATAGCAGGAAAAACCTGCTTTGTATATCACATCCAAAGCTTATGCAAACCAAATTTCAAAAACTAAGGCCTTTATGCTGCAGAAGCTACTGCTAGTTCCACAGCTTCCTCTTGTTACTTTTTCGCCCATGCCATTTCGTTCTTATCCTGCTACCATACTTTTGACGTGTGCCAGAGGGGCCAATCATTGCTCCCCCCACCGCATTGGTTTTCACAGCAGAACCGTGCCCAGTCCTTTTGGCGTCTGTTAGTCCTGGTGCGTCGTAACCACGGCAACTTTCTTATGATTTCCTACTGATTCTCCCACGACCTTGGAGTTGCGTCACATCAGAAGAAATCAGTTAGCGTAGCTTCAGCTTTATTCGATTGCACTGCTGACAAAACGTACTCCTTAAAGAGCTAAAGACTGGTTAGTCTCAATATGCTCCATCTTCAGTCAAGGATTGAGCCTGTGCTTGTGGAGGTCATAATCAAGATGGACTTCAGTGTTCAAGCCAGACTTGGTTGTGTGAGCAGGAAGTGGGGAGATAGGTTAAAAAAAAGAAATGACCCAAAGAAGAGCACACAGCCATTGAGAAGTAGTTGTACATTCGTTTTTCTTTTCATGCAAGCCGGTCTGAATTTTTTGTCGTTATCCACAAAACTGACAGCAAGGTGTTCTAAGGAGTCAAATAGCATGCAGTCAGTCTCCTACACATATCTACACTCTATATCCATCCATTGGGACCACACTCTGTGCAGAGCGTTGGTGCTGCCTTAGCAGTCTCCTTGGCTATTGGGCACAATCCTGGATGGGTCGCCACTCCGACGCAGGATACCAGCAAGCTGGCACTCATTTTGCTGACCTCGGAAGGATGACAGGCAGAGTCAACCCCACCTGGTATTAATTCAACAGCAGAGTGGGATTTGAACTCAGGATCCTGGGATCCTAAGCCCTAACCATTAAGCCAACACCAGGCATTCTCTATACAAGTGTACTGAAGTGGGTCTTTTGTGTATATTTATAGTTCTGATTTTCTGGACATGACCAAGATGGTCACAAAAGCCTTGTGCAAGGCAGATCAGTCACCATGGCTGCTGCATTTTTTTTTTATCTTTTGTTAAAAAAAAAATTCTTGTCTGAAATTGTAGTTGGAGGATTATAAAAGGTGTGGTCCATTCAAGGCTGACGTTGACTTTTTATTATAGAATAAAAATAATATTTGTTTGCTGAAATCTTTTGAAATGCTCTTATCTGCTCTGATGAAATTGCATATGGAATGGCATCCATGCTGGTCAAAGCATTCTTGGTACAACCAAGATAGTCACCAACACCCTCATGTGCTGTGAAACAGAGGTGTATCATTACGTTCCTTATGAAGATGAGTGGCATACCATGTTGAAATTCCCAGGTGACTGTCTGCACAATTTGTTTATACACTTCCTTTGGATGCCATCTCCAATTATATCTAATTGTGTGTTTGAATGATGCACTGAGTTCAAAAATATCTTAAATGGTGAGAGATCTTACCATTATCATGGGCAAGCAAATGCTGTCACTCATGCAAATATTGAATGTATCAAACAACAAATGTTGGAGAATTGTCATGTTGTTATGTGTGAAATTACAGAAGAATTGGATGTCATTGTTGGAAACGTGTGAAAACAACATGCATTCTCTAGTGCAAGCTGCGTACCAAAGGAACCATGCTTGACCAAAAGGCAACTCGTCTCGTGTGGCCATTGCATTAGAGCTCCTGAAACACAACCACAGGGCGGAATATTATTTCTTAAATATTGTGAGATGTGATGAGACTTGCATCCATCATTTCACGCTGGAATTGAAGTGAACCAGTGTGCAGTGTAGATATCTTTGGTCCCTACCACCAAATAAATTGAGGTTCAACCGTTGGCCATAAGACTTTTGGCAATCTTTTTTTTTGGGGGGGGGGTGGGTATGGAGTTAATGGTTTAATTTGTGTGGCAGTTCATGAAGCGAGAGAAAACAATTGATGCACACACAGTACTATATAATGATGTATTGTGCAACGAGGTGAAGAAAGCAAAACACAATATGACTGACAGTTTTGTTGTCTCTTGGTGTGACTTTACTGCATGATCAATCTCATCCTTTCATGGCAGATGTTTTAACCAATATTCTGGCGGAGACTGTTTGGAACTTCAAAGTCATCCCCCATGCAGTCCAGATTTATCACCTGTTGATTTTCATCTCTTTAGACCACTCAGAATATCCTCTTACTCTT
This sequence comes from Eptatretus burgeri, assembly GCF_056783735.1. Classification (NCBI taxonomy): domain Eukaryota; kingdom Metazoa; phylum Chordata; class Myxini; order Myxiniformes; family Myxinidae; genus Eptatretus; species Eptatretus burgeri. The sequence goes on along the minus strand of NC_140964.1, from coordinate 81,997,947 downwards.
AATTTGCAATTGGTCACTGGCTTTGACACATTTTACATATATTGAACAAAAAGCTACATATATCGAACAGTTTCAAATGGAGCACCTCACTGCCATTAGAGCATTTAAGTTGCATCAGATGTGGCAACAAATGTAAATTGTTTCTCCCAGCTTGCCAGCTCGATGACAGAAGACGCCATTTGCATTATTAGCTCACTTGTTCGAAGAACAGAGAGCTATAGCGATACCCCCGGCGTGAGCGTCAGCGTCAGCGTCAGCGTGAGCATGAAAATGTTAGTTTTTGGTGCAAGTTATTTCCTTTCTAATGTTTTTATCTACCACACTATTTTTTTACTGATTACAATATACAAATACATATATTGCTTTAAAATTATTTGTATCTCACTTCACTGCAATGCTTTATAAAAAATATTATTAGACTAGTCTTTTAAAAACTATAAATGTATAAACATGCAAGCATTGGTGGCTTTGACAACCAACTCTCTGGTTACCTTCTCCATTCCTACCCCGATTAGAATCCCGTGCGGGCATTGGTAACTTGCTAGTATTGGTACGTAAAGTATTTCAACTAGATGAAGACACCAAAGCGCATGTCCTGATATGCACTTGTCCCAACTGATAAGTGTGTAATGTGTATGTCCCAAACATTTGTACGCAAGTATTATTGAGGTGCTCGCAGATTATTGGGACAAAGTGTGTACATGTAACAGGGGAATAATAATTTTAGAAGTAGGTCAAGTTTCATCAACATCCATTTACTTTTTAAAAAATTTTTTTCTGGAATGGAAAAGTCAACATTAATCTTAAATTCCCTTCAAATATTCTTAACTTCAGCAGCAAGGGCAATTTGGCTGAGATCGAGTAGCTGAAATTCAAATGCACTTTTGAGATAAAAACGATCCAATGTCCACTTATTGTTTCTCCTGTGCAGGTTTAGGAATGCCATTCCCCTCGATGCCTCAGATTAGAAGGTGTACATTTGCAGAGCACACTTCTTTTGCTGGTTTGCATCCATAAAGCAATATAATTTCCTGCAGAACGTTAACCTGAACCAAACCATTTAGGAGGTTTTACCGATCATCTGTGATATCGTCCTTCTCATAGCGTTTTCTCGTTTTCTGGAACACTTTGTGTTCACGGTGTCAATCACACCTAATGTCTGCCATCAGTACCAATGCTGACATTTACATAACTGTCACTTAAGCACTAATGATTCTGAAAAGCGAGGAATTTGGAAAAAGTGTGAACGTTAGTGCATTGTCCATCTTAAAGCCTTTGCTTTAATATAATGCAATCTCTCTCTGGTCAACACCAATCGAATTTTTTTGTAGATAAAGTTTAATATCAGAATAGCTTTTGCTTGTGATGTTTGTTCTTTCATCTGCAGCCTATAATCTGGTGTAAGAGCATTGGTATCAACCTTATTGGCAGTTAGTCCTACTAGAAGGCCAGGCTCGGGTCCTGAGAGCTGTGACGTATGGAGCACACAGGAAGTGGTGAAGTAAGATTAGTGGAATAATCCAGCAGACTTGTGGATTGTCCTGTTAGACCACCTGCCAGGTTGTGAGATTTATGTGCTGGCAGAGACTCCAAGTTTTTTTTGGTTTTTTTGGCGAGCCATTTGCCTTGTTGTCTTTCATCTTGCGACGCAGTAACTCGAATGGCCAAACGCAAAAGATGGGGCAACACAATAGCAGCTTTGTATGAAAATTTTACAAGAAGACTGATACATTTTTCTGTTTATACCTTCTTTCTTTCTTTTTCTTTTTTTCTTTTCTTTTTTCTTTCTTTCTTTCTTTCTCTTTTATTGTCTAAAAAAAACAAAAACAAATCAATTACATTTTTTGTAGAATCGAATCTGCTTTTATCAAGGATTGTTTTGACCAGTAATGAAAAGCACAATCAAAGTTTTATCCTATGCATATTTGCCAGGCAATCAATTCTTATCCGACAATTGTGCTTCGTCTCCATGTAGTCTTGAAGCGAGTATTTCCAACAGGCCCTTGGGCCCAGCATGCATGTTTAAGGCCTATTATGCCTCATCTTGCCTTCATAATTGCTGGAGTCGCAATATGTCCCCTTCAAACGGGTTTTCTCAGCTGTAGGTCAGTTTTTAAGGCAAGAGGAAAGAGTAGCATGCATTGGAAAAGAGAAATCGGAAGTTATATACATGCATTTTATTGTATTTGGTTTCCCTTTATGTAACGAGCTTCCAGTTATGATACCTACAATTGTGCCTTACCATTTGAGGCTGCAGTCACCACTCCCACAGTCTCCCTCATCTTGGGCTGCTTAAACCAGCACTCATATAACCTGGCCGCACAGTCAGCCAGGAGCACTTATGGTTTGGCCACCCACAGAGCTGGTGTTCTGTTCCATGGCAATGCTTCCCCTTAGGCTTAATGCCATGGTTTGTTCAATGATGCTGGAGCTGCAGGTTACAACTGAGCACCTTCTCAAATGTGCGCCGGCAGTTGAGTAAAATTTTGCATGTACATGCGCCTGTGCCTCTGAGTGTGAGTGAGCAACTCCTTGACTGTGTGCGCGCGTGTGCATGCGTGTGTTGGAAGATCATTGCTGAACGAAAATGCGGCGTTCTATATTTCCAACAGGTACAAGATGTCCTCACACTTGCTGGCTATTGATACTTTAATGAGTTTCATAATTATGCCAACGATGATTACAAACACAATTCTAATTCATTTGCGAAGCGAAATTGATGCCGTGGGCACACACCACGACAGATCCCCAATCGGATAACACAAAATATGGACTGAAACGGTTATAAAATCCCTCTAAGTCACGAGCCTGCACACCAAAGGATATTATTGTACTCATGACATGAACTGCAGTGTGTGTGTGTGTGTGTGTGTGTGTGTGTGTGTGTGTGTGTGTGTGTGTGTGTGTGTGTGTGTGTGTGTGTGTGTGTGTGTGTGTGTGTGTGTGTGTTTTCCTCCATAACTCAAAAACCATGAAAATGAGTAGCCTAAAACTTTGCATGCATACTTCGGGAACTTCAAGGAAGTGCCTGAGTAGAAATTGGGTGTTTGGGTTAAATAAAACACCCCTTTTGAGGCTATTTAATAGCCTTATTTCATTGTGTCCTTTATCAGGTGCATCCTTGGACACCCTCGGGCACCTCATTCACCCTCGATGGGGTCCTAATTTGCCATTTTGTTTGGCGTATTCCAACATGCCTCGATTTAGAAACATGATCTGCTCTCAAGGACCAATTAAAGTATGTCATCAAAATATTATATTGGATTTGAGAATCAGATCTGGTGGACAAAAGAAGTGTCG
>NC_140964.1:81927147-81989647 GCF_056783735.1 Eptatretus burgeri | reverse complement strand
ATAGCAGTAAGATATAGGAGGGATTGTAATCTTAAACAAGAGGGGGTGGGAGTGAGGGGTTCGGTGCAAAACCAGGCTCATGGGACATCTCTTGGCATTCTAATTGATTAATGTCAAGCGTCGTGTTTATATTCACCAAGCGCAGCATGAATATGGGGATCTTGCTTTTATAAAACATATCCACATGTGGGCCATCCACTCCACTTGCACGTTACAACCATCACCTTAAGGGAAGTGTCCTTGACGTCAATTGTCTCTTTCCCCAGGAAGGAGGGGGACACACAGACAAATGTACCACGTAATTCATCTAAATGTATGCGTGAGGTCTTGAGGGCACCGGTGCCAGCTCTGAATACGACGACACTGCTCTATCGTGCAGAGACATGGACACTTGGTAGCACAATGGGAAGCAGACTGGAGATTTTAAGATGTGGGTTTATAAACGGATACTTAGAATGTCCTAATCTCAGAAAAAAAGCAAATTAAGAAGTGGAAAGGACACATATGCAGAACAAAAGATTGTTAGGTTCCATCAAGAAAAGAAAGGTACATTATCTTGATCATATTCTTTATCATGACTGTTTAGAGAGAGAAAACTGTTGGAAGGCAGGAACGAAAGCATTGGAGCTAAAGATCAAGAATCACTTGGATGGCCAATAAAGCGGTGATTGGACTGAGTTATGTAGAATATGTTTGATGCTCACGGCCCGACGAACAACTTCAAGATACGTGGCAGCCAACCTGGATAGAGAGAACATTTGCCATGACCTCAGTTCCATTCTGAACCATTACCTGGTATTTAGTTTTAAAGACAGGATTAAAAATGCAAAAACAGTTTGTTGCATCAACATAGTACTTCATAAAATTGACATCAGCACAGGGATGTACAACATTTTTTTTAAAAATCGCTCCACTTTACGTCGTGACAGCCAACTTCATAAAATTATATTTTGAGAAAGATGTTATGATTTTTCTTAAAAATTTTGCAACTTGCAACTTGTTCTTCTTGGAGAATTTAGAGCTGTTGGTCATCAGGAAAAAGCACCTCACTTCTGCTCTTTCTACCATGTCTCAAAATTAGTTGAAATATGCTTGATTATAAAAAATATATATATTCAGGACTCATTGGTGTTGCAAATCTCACAAAAGTCAGGGAATTATGCTTCACTTTTTGGGGATTTATTGCCTGTTACAATGACCTAATGTATCCAAAGTAGTGTGTAGTTTTTTTATGTACTGCCATTGTTTTGCTGAAATTTATATTGGTAAGTCCGATATTTTAATTTTCAAAGTTAATTTACTGCATGGGGAAGAGTTGGACAGAGGAGACAGGCGGGGGAGATGGCCAGGAGCGTTCGGGATGAATATTTCATTCCAAAGCACATGTCAGCAATGCGACTTCTAAAGGTGCGGTACACCTGTTTAATATTTATTCTTATAACATTTTATCAACCCGTAAACTCCATTATCAGACCGTAAATCCCATCACTGGTCATGCCAGCGATGAAGGTCCAAGCACATGTTTATTTATTTAGTTGACCTACAACATGGCTCGCTAATCGATGGGCTGTTTGGATATTTTGCGCAAATCGAATGTTGTTCACAACGTTGATTAAACTACTTTATTTCCCTTTGGGCTGCAATTAATAGATAAATAGTAATCAATGAAAGAACCACCAGCACCGTTTTGAATTCCATTTTCTTTTATCGACCAATTTGCTTTGTTGATCACAGCTTAATAGCCGTGTGCTCTTGAAATCTATCGGTTTATGCACATCGTTCGTCACCTTTAATAGTGATTGTGGAAAGGGAATAGAAACAACTTTGGAGTAAACATGTTTCCCGATTTTGGTGACGCGAACATGTCTATAATGATGACAATAAATGTCGAACTCCAGGTACAACGGTCTAATGTATGCCTTATTTCATGGCAAATCTGATAATTTGGTGGCGATGAGACCTAACTTTGTAAGTCTTCATCAACATGCATTTGACTCAAATTGTTCCAATGATGAATCGTTTTACACGAAGGGCCTTTTCCAAGATTTCATTTTCAGCTTGTGACATCATCAGTGGCCAGAATGAACAACAGCCAATTGTTTCAGGTTTATTACCTCTGTCGCGAAGGTAAAGGTTGCGTTTCACCCTTATTTGTCTGTCATGTCTTTGAGCAGGATATCTCAACAAGTTGTGGACAGATTTGAACGAAATTTGCTGAACAGGTTGCGTGTGTGACAAGGACGAATTCATTTGATTTTGGTGACGATCCGAATCCTGATGTGAGAATTTGTTTTTTTTTCAACTGTTTTAAGTGATTCTTCACCATTGAGAGACAGGGCCAAAAACAATATATAGCACAATATCTTAAACAGTTATGGATGGATTTGGACAAAACCTGGTGGATAACAAGAACAAGCCAATTAGATCTTGGTTCAGGTACGGATGCAAATCCGGCCTATCAGTGGGATACAAAATCTAAATGGTTCAGCCTGGCGGTGGTATGCGCTCTACTGAGTGCCATTCTCGTGTTTTTTAACAGTGATCTGAGGCTCAATGAGGAACTTTGTTTATATATCCCATGCAGGGCAAGGATATTGGCGAAATCGGTGTACTTTGATGTAAATTGCAACTATATTTGTGGATAATGGAGAAATTGCACAGTACACGTGTTTTGAACCGAATATTACAGCAATGTGAGTTAAGTGCTCAGATGGGAATGCCAAATGTGCTTGCTGTGAAATACTCTTGTTCACACTGGAGACATCGGCTAATGCACATTCTTCTGGAAGCATTTTGCTGCCTTTTAGTGAATAGGTAAACTGACACGAAACTAAATTTATTTGATTTAGAAATGCCAAATATATTCATATTCATGATGTATTATTCACTGCAAAGTTATCTTCTTGTGCCTTTTTGTAATGAGCAATTTAATTACAGTTGGTAACCAAAGGCACCAAGTTTGGGGGGGGGGTTATTGTTCTTTTGTTTTCATCATCAGGGCCACCGTGATGACCATAGCTTATTGAGAAAACTTGCTTGTTTGGTATTGTGACTCTCCCTGGAGTTTGACCAGCTGAGTGTGCATGGCAGGGAGGTGATGAGGGCGATGCCACCGAAGACGACTTGTGCGAATCAGAACCAACATCATGGGAGTCAGAAGACAAAGCTGGAAGCGAAGCAATTTCCAAACTGCGAGCACGCAAGCACGCATTGACGCGCAAGGTGGCTGCTCAAGAGCGCCGACGAGAGCATGTGCAGGTGAGTCGAATGATTTTGGGATGCTTCAAGCAGCTCGAGGGTTTCATCTCCACGTTCTTTTGTGCATGTGTCAGTTGTTTCCAACACATGGTGCCACTCGAAGCTTTGAGTTTGCAGGCAACTTCTCTAACATATTCCATGATCATCATTTGCTTGGCAAAGCCAGTTGGTCCAGCTTTTTCACTCCTTTGTGTCATTTAAAAGAAAATGTTAGCCAAGGGGTTGCCTGTGGAGCTGGCGATTTGCTCTCTTTATTTTGTTTTAAATATGCTAGAGTGGTCCAACAGAATGTGACCACAACTCTCTGCCACTCCAGAGTCGGACCGCATCGCATACTCTGTGGTTCGTTATCTTGCACACAGCTGTGGTTGTGATTTCCTCTTTGGGCTGCAATTCCTGCTTACTGACTTTTCACCAAGCATTCGGCATAGAATGTACCTGTTCCTGAGGTCAAACCCACAACTTGCTCATTGCTTCCTGAGACTAAACTGAACAAGCATTGTAACGTATGCTCATTGTATTAAGGACCATGGTGCAGTCAGCGTGAAGTATTTGTGTATGTATTTTGCCAAAAAGTCGTCGACATTTGGTGTTACAACATCTGGTGGGTGAGGAAAGGCAAGGAAGGATGCATTTGCCAGGACCATATAACGACTCGGTCGGTGCTGGATGTGCTGAGCAGGTGTTGGGTTCAAGGACCGACGGCATGCTGTTGGTTGTTTGCGTCCGACTGTCTGCCTATCGACACTGTTTACACATTCCTCCCCCTGCTTTTCCTTTGCTGCCAAGTACTAGCTCTAGACCAACTGCTTCCACCACCTTTTCTTTGGCCGTTTTTGTTCGGGATGTTGTCTCAGCTGAACTTGTCATTGCTTGTATCAACAGCACCAAGTTTGTTTTAGAGTTGTGGTGGTAGTCATGATTGTTTTGTCATAACGTAACTTGTTGCATCCTTGCGGGCATGGTGTTTGATGTGTTTAATCAGCACGTGTATATCATGTTGATGAGAATCTTCAGTGATTAAAATTGCAGCCTTTCAATTTCTTTTTTTTCTCCTTATGAAAATGCTTGATGATATATGCCACTGTTTTATATTTGTAAGTATGAGGCTTAAGTTGAATGTCTGCAAGTGAAAGCAGTTATTCCTTAGCTTAAAAAAACAACCCTTGGGCTTGGGAGGTTTTCAACCCAATGGCAGTTTTCCATTGCAGGTTCTGTCGACTTTAAGGAAGAGGTTGGCAGAATCAGGCCTCAGATTTCATCTTTATAATGATCACTAATGGAGTTTCCTCGATAAAATATATTCTTGCTTTCAATGAGCTATTTCTTTTGAGCCTACAATGGGAGAAGGGAACAGAAATATAAATATATATATATATATATATATATATATATATATATATATATATATATATATATATATATATACTAGTACGTGCCCGTAAAAAAAAAGAATAAAAAATAAATAAATAAATAAATAAATAAATATTCAAACCGCGAACAACAAACAACAACCACACAGGCCGTTTCTTCGCTCTCGCGTGCCCGTACGTGCGTGGCCCGGAAGTTCGCATATTATTCGCAGTTACGATTATTCGCAATTTAGTTTTAATACCCAATTATTCAATGAGCGCCAACATATTCTACCTTTTCGCAATGTCGTGGCAAGGAAAAAACAAAAAGATAAGAGAAGAGAGAGAGAAAAAAAAATTACTTCCTGGTTCGGAGCAGACCAGCACTCTGATGTTACCGAAATTTATGCACCGTCTCATATGAAAACGATCATAACTTGGGGCATTGTGTTTATCTATAAATGCGCAGAAGAAATCGAGAAATTATTAGAATACACGAAGTCATCACTCTCCTGAAGCCCGTACGTTGTAACCCGTAATGGGGAACGCTGCTGAGCTTCCCTTCCCCATCGGCCACGCCCACGCAACAACGTGTCTTGTCATTGGTTTGGTAAATAAATGGCCATAACTTGGGAAGCACTTGTCCGATTAATATCAAACCTTGAAAAGGCACATCCTCAGTCCCCAGCAATATACCTGGTAGTTTCAATCAGATCAGACCAGTGGTTGTCGAGAAACCGGTCACACACACACACACACACACACACACACACACACACACACACACACACACACACACACACACACACACACACACACACACACACACACACACACACACACACATTGCTGGAAATATATATATATATATATACATCCCTCACATATATATATATATATATATATATATATATATATATATATATATATATATATATATATATATATATATATATATATATATATATATATATATATATATACATACTTTGCAAGGCAACACAGGATCATCACATGTATGCTTTTGCTGTAGCTTTCATTTACTTTTCACGCCGTTTGTTGTGCCAGCCTAAATGTTGAACTTATTTTCTTGTTTGTATTTATTGCTGCCCATCGAGTTTCTGACACCACGATAGTTGGCTGAGTGTCGATTGGTCAAATGAGCAAGGGAAGGATATGGAGCAAGAGAGGCTCGGGTGGGATGTCAGAACGTGGGGAATGGAGAGCGAGACATGGGTAAATGGTCGACCACCCGTATAGGAGTGAGGGCAGGCGACAAGCCAGAGGAAGTTTGTGGGGGCGTGCTTCTCAGTGGACTTTACTTGTGTGAGGGATGTATGGAGGAGAAAGGGGTAAGGAGTTGATGTGGCAAGGGATAAAATTTGTAATGGAAGGATAGCTCTGTCTGCCAGGAAAACTTGAGGCCCGGCAAGACCCACCGGAAGGTGGTGGGGGAAAATGCTGGCAAGCAGCCTCGTCGTCTGTGCACACTTGATCATTCTGTCTGATATCAGGGCCCGCCGGGAGCCTTTTTGGCACTGCCCGGGATCATCGGGGTGTTGAGAGGGGTGGGGGAAGCAATCCGAGGCAGCAAGAGATGCTCGGGGAAGCAGATGGGGAAGGGAGGGAGTGAGGGAAAGTCATGGCAGAGGGAAAAGGAACTGGCAGTAGGTTTGGGGAGTGGTTGGGGGGAAGGAGGTGGGGGCATTTTGGCTTTGTGACTGAATGAGAAATCTGTCCTTCATGACAGAAAAATAGCCTCTGGGCGGGCAGGTGTAGCCTTGATGGAATTGTCTCGATTCAAATAACCCTCTGTGGATCCTTTTCTGAGCAAGTGAGCTCTGATAATTTCGACCAAAACGTGATGTCCATAATATCACCTGATTGTCTTCGATTCCACGTCAGCATGGGCAAATGTACCAGGATCCGGCCACCCTTTACACACATATGTATTCATTTTGCTCAGTGTGGCTTTCTTGCGCTGATTGACTCATGAGGGCATGCTGCATAAATTGTTAAGGCCAAACAGCGAGCCTCAGCCATTCTTGTCGAGAGAGAACACTCTTGCTTCCTTGCGCTTCACGTTCGTCCCTCCCCCCAATCCTTTCCTTCCAGCCTCTCGCAGCCTCTGGGTTTTGTTAATACTCTTCCAAGCGGAAATTTATTCGCTGGGCTCAAGATGAAATGCCGCAGCTAGGAAAGCTACGAAGCTTTCCTCACCATTGGGATGTTTAATAGGTCTTTCTTTTGCACTTTGATTTCACCAATTGTAATTTGATCGGTTTTCTGCCTTCAGTACTTGGAGAATTCTCCCAATAATTAAATTTTGCATGATTGAATTTTGGACGTCATGTCAAATGAGGCAGGTGAGGCCAGAGCCATTTTTGCCGTATGAACTCAAATGCGGGAGCAATCTAATCCTCGTGGAGTGCATCATCATGGAACATCACAGACTTTTAAGAAGTAGTGGATGAGTGCGGATTTCTTTACTTCCCCATCCCTTTTCCTCAATCCCCCACCCCCTCCACCCAATAGTGGATGTCCAGAGTTGAAACTGCAGATGCAGACGTAACAAGTAAGGCCAAAAAAACAAAACTGCATTTTTCAACAAACGACGACGGACTGCCTGCCTGGGGTGCGGCCGCCCCAGCTGTGTTTCACAATGAATACGCACGGAGTCTGCGTTGGTTTGTTTTTGTTTCGAGGATTTTTTGTTTATTCGTTTTTTTTCAGTGTTGAACAGTTGTTGTTCATTTGTTCTTTTTGTCCTGTTGCGATGCCCCCCCGACCCCCCTCATTCTCCTGTTTTTTGTTTGTTTGTTTTAAAACTTTTTATTTTTATTATTATTATTATTATTATTATTATTTTTGTCACTGACAACATGAATGTCTTTGTTTGCTTTGCTTCCCCTTTCCATCCTCCACTCTATTTAATCAGCTTCCAAAATCAAGTGAACAGAGATTTTAATATTTACCTGGCATCACCTATTGGACACCTTTGCCTCATTTCATGGAGGTCCTTCAGCTTTCTTTCCCATACTTTAACTGTAAGGTTCCTTTTACGCAACGATGCTAAACATCCAAATGTCATTTTACTTGTTACGTCTGTTTTTTTCATGGAATTGCAGTGCAACAGCCTGAGGCTTTCTCCAGGTGTTGTTTTGGACACGGTGTTTTCTGACACCACCTGGCCTGCAGACACCCATGAGTCAAACTCCAGCTTTCTCCAACCTCACCCCATCCTCCTCCCCTCCCCCTCATAGCATGTCAGTGTTACCTGCAGAGGAGCAAGAACTGTGTATTGGGAATGGTGAAAATGAGAAAGGGAGAGGGGTTTGAGAAGCATGCCCTTTTGTTCTTGAGTAAATGTGTTCCACTTCATATCAATTTCTATGATGCCGAGATGATCATTTCTTCCGAATCGATAACCCAACCTGTGCTAAGATAACCTCCCGCCAAACTCTGTCCTTCCTCCTTTTCCTTCTGTTCCATCATGGATGCCAATGCATGAGACCAATCTCATTGTCAGAAGAGTGAGAAGGAGGAGGTGGGGAAAGTGTTTGAGTAAGAGATTGAGCGTCCACATTGGGAGACCGTGGGGGCAAGAAGTATGCAAGAAGCCGGGCATGTATCCACGTGGGCACGTCTCGTAAATCTCGCGCTCGGCAGTGCGGGGCGGGAAGTCTGAGCACTGCACGCGGGTTTGCAGCTGCAGATGCGCACACGCACTTGGGTAAAAAAGCATGCAAGAATCCGCCTGAGTCAAGCGGGCCAAGGCCTTTGTTTGCTCATTTTACTCGGGTCTCTCAATTTCTTCATCGAGGCCTAGACAAGACTCGAGTTCACAGAGTTGCAAAACAGGAACCGCTGATCCTCGTGTCCAATTCCTGTTTGCAGCGCAGCTGGTGGAGAATTGGGTTATTAGCCTACTCTGAGAAACGATTGAAAATTAATATATTGCAGTTTGTACCGATAGGTGGTGTGCTCTCCTAACCGGAGGGACATTTAACCACAGCAACATCAATGTGATGTTGAAATGAATTGACCAAGGACCTCCCTTTCTCGGCTGCTTTCAGAATATTTTCAACAAAATCAACCATTAAAATCTGTTTCTAATTTATGCGAAGATGCAAGTGTACACAATAAGATTGTGCCACTGTTGTGGTGGCCTGCTTGTCATTGCATTTTTTAGGGATAACAAGTCGTGTGAGTGGAGATTTCTGCACATCTCCAATTCTTTGAGCAGACTCCTCATGCTCTCACTATGAAGTAACTCTTCCTAATGAAGACGAAGCACTGTGGGGGCTACTGCCCTGTCTCGAATAGTTTGAAAGATTTTTTTTTTCTTTCCATTTCTTTGATTTCTTTTTCTTTTTTTTCTTTTTGTCGAGCAAGATAAAAAGTCATCATTTTGCCTTGCATGGTTCACCGTCTTCCCCACCCACTCTAGCCTCCCACCCTCCTCTTTTAAAGATTTTTTTTTTGAAGACCGTCTCTGCCATTTCAAAGTGACATCTTGGGAGAGTAATCCGTGCATGCATTAGGCAGCTTTATCAACCCGATAACTCTCTTCGTATCGGCAAGTGGTTGGTGGTTGTTTGATGTGTCGGTCCAAAATTGCTTGTTAGCCGCCGGTAAGAAGTGGTCGATTTATGGACGGAGAATGCCACTGCCTGCCGGATGGACTTTCCTTGTCATGTTGTGTACACATTTCATTCTTAACATGTACATTGCCACCTTTGTTCTTGTCGATGTATTCTGAATGTAAAAGAAGACGCTTCGACTCCAGTGCTCAGCATCGGACTGTTCCGTGGCAAGATAAACTAATGATATTGTCAGAGCAATTGCCAGGCTGAAACGCCGCTATTCCTGCTTGAATTCTATTCACGTTTCTCAAACTGCTGCGGTACCGCAAGTGTCCACCGAGCTGATTGACAACAGCCGCAAGCCGGCTGCTTATCGGTTTGGAATCGCAGTTGCCTCCTGTGTCTGCCCACACGAAGATGTACACAGCGATTGATCGAGCGTTCTTGCCACGTGGTCATGGGGCACTGAAGCTGCGCAGTGCCTCGGCTAAAATGCAATGTGACCTTTGGCCTCATGACCATGTGGTCGTCCGCAACTACTTCACTTGCTTTCTCTTTCCATTTCCTGTCGATGCCATGTCTCTCGAATTCCGCACCCCCACCCGATGGCCGGGCGTACAGCCAGCCCACATGGTTGCCAGGTTCTGCCGCCATTGTCATTCAGGTTTTTTTTTTCTTTTTTTTCTTTTTCTTGCATTCTGGCATCGCTTTGTGCAACACATTGCCTCCGATGATGTGCCAAATCCCCGAAGCCAATACAGCCTGCACCGCAAACAATGGGGGAAAATGTGGCAATTCGAGTTGCAACCACCTTATGTTTTTTATGGGCAAATGCATTTGTTATTATTATGTGTGGTTTTGTTGTGAAGAAGGAAAATTAATTATGAAAAAGTCTCAAAAAAAAAAAAATTAACTCGCTAACTTGCACGTGTTTACTTCTCTGTGTTTCCTGTGGCCGGATTGACCCTCCAGGCCGTGTTGGAGTGCGAACAGGCCTCATCTCGACAGATCCAGCTTGAGATTCATCCCACCTTCCTTGTTCCTGATACCAATGCCTTTGTTGACCACCTTCCTGCACTCGCTCGTTTGCTCAGCTCGCAGCAATATATTCTCATTGTCCCTCTCGTTGGTACGGTACCAGTTAGAAACAACTCTCACACACCCTTAAAATAATTTATTGTAGCAGTTTTCCTTGGTAGGTTAAGGATAAAATACTCACCAATTAATTCTTTTTCATGGATGATATGTTTGTTGAGGTTTTTTTTTTATATATTTTTAATTTTTTTACAAAACATTTTATTAGCCTTGAATGATCATTTTTGGCTCACCTGGAATATAGTTCAGGTGAGGTATTTGCATCGCGTGGTGTCAGTCATGTGAACTCTCGGATTTTCTCAGAAACCACGCACAATTTCGATGAAACTTGACCACAACCTTCATCACCTGTGATGAAGCAAAGTTTGTTCACAGCATTAAAGAAAAAAATCAAGGTGGAAAGGGTCTGGGGGGGGGGGGTCAAAATGGGTCTTGGTTTAACTCCCAAAATAGGTATTTGCTTTCTTCTCCTCAACTACACACATGATTTTGATGAAACTTCAGCACAACCTTCATTCCCCGTGATGTACTAAAAATTTGTTCATGGCATTAAAAAAAAATCAGGGTCTAAGGGGATCTACGGAGGGAGGAGGGGGGGGGGGTCAAATTGGATCCAGGTTTGATCCCCCCAAAATAGGTTTGTTTTCTTCTCTGAAACTACACTCATGATTTCAATGAAACAACACTCGTGAGACCACAACCTCCATCACCATGATGCTAAAACCAAATCCTATTTTCACCAAACTTTGCACAACTTCTGAGGACCAAGCCCTCCTGATGCCTTGCAAATCCCACCAAAAAGTTACATATTAAGCCGGTCAACATCGCTACTTTTGACTTCTCAAAAAGAATTCACCCGATTTAGATGAAACTCGGTCGGAATCATCCCTGCGCAGTGCTTTTACAAGTTTGTTCAAACCATTGGCTAATTTACGAATTTTGAGGGTCATCCATACCTACCCATGGTTTCCTGGTTATACCAGGTGAGCGCAGAGCCATTGCCCCTATTTCCAGCTTATCTGGAATTCGAATGCCATATATAATTGTCGTCGTGCACCATCTGTCCGTCCGTCTCTTATTTCGATTTCTCCGGCCAAGCTGCTGGTGACGATCCGGTTGAAATTTGGCAGCAACCTTCCGCTCCTGACTGGTAACAGGGATTACAAAGGTAGTTCCGGTCACATGACTTGAAATAAGTCAAAATGGTGGACTTGGTAAATTCCTTCAAAAATCTTCTTCTCCAGACCCACCAGTCAGAATGCTACCAAACTTGGGTTACAACGTTTGGCCAGGGCCCAGATAAGCTACAGGTCCAGTGGTCCAAAGGCCAGGGCCCAGATAAACTACAGGTCCAGTGGTCCAAAAGCCAGGGCCCAGATAAGCTTTAGGTCCAGTGGTCCAATTTTTATTGCTCTTTGAGTGCTTGAACAAATGCACTTTTGACACTGAAGTCATGTCTGAACTGCACCACATTTATATGGAGCTGGAATCGTGTAGTTTGCCTTATTCAGGATCAGGAGACTCAGTCTACTATTCATTTGTTACTACTACTACTACTACTACTACTACTACAACTTCTACAACTACTACTATACTTGAAAGGTCATAATTAATCCCACATGCCTGCTGGTTTGACCATGGAGGACATTTTGGACCAGCTTTTTTTTTTCAAAAACCAGCTGACCAGGCCAGATTTGTTTAGCGTGCCGGTGATAACCCACCTACTTTGCGAATTACACGATAGGATCTTTAACGTCCACCAGCTAATCCCAATAGGTGGGACACCTGGCTGAGATTCCGTCTGAGAAACTATGCACTTTGTGATGCAACGCTCGGCCTGTAAAGCACCAATCGGACAGTTTATAGCCTGGTCGGAAATCATGCCCAGACTAAATGGATCTACATTAGGCTTGCTACCTCTGCACCAGCCCGTCGGACATAAGGGAGCGTTGCTTGATTGGAATTTTACATTGTGGTAAACAAGACTTTATTGGCTGTTAATGAATGTTATGTGTCGGGAACGCTTTGGACGAATTTTATAATTTAATTTATTTTCTGAGTTAGAACATTCTAAAGTTGTAAGGAGGTAGGGCTTTATTTGAGATTGCAGAACAGATTAGAAAACAGCTGGCTGGCTCAGTGATTTGGCAGTCGGAAAGTAAGGTGTCAGCTCGATAAAAAGGCGATTTGAAATCAAGGAAATTAGGAAGCTCATAAAGAATGAGATTATTGTTTCTTTAATAGATTTTTATTTGGTCACCCCATCTCTCTCAGTTATCCAAAGTACATGGAATGTGAAGCAAATAACATATGCCTGAGTTTAGATTGTGTTACAATGCCTTTAAAATGGCTCCGCCAATGTTTAGGCATGCAAGTGACAGTTGTTCTACACTGAAGCATGCACTGTCATACAAATCCTCCAGTTTTGAACGAGCTTGATGGACTGGCTCGTGACCCAGATGGCCGGCGAGCAGGTCCGCAGGCCCGTGGCGACAGAGTTGGCCAGCAGGCACGGGCAGCCACGGCCTTCCTGGAGGAACGATTTGAAGTTAGGGATCCCAACTTGCGTGCCCTTACAAGCCGCGGCTCTGAGCTCGAGTCCATCGCATTCCGCAGCGAAGACACGGTGGGGCAGCAGGTGAGAAACTGGTTAGATGAGTAATTATTCTTCTGATGGCCATTTGCCTTGCCCTTTATGCTGATGATGTATACTTGTAAAGAGAGCTCTTTTGTCTCCAGCTTTGAGTTCAATTTGTGGATGTGTTGGCTCTCTAGTCGCTCTCTCTAGTCGAGTCGCTCTCTAGTTGCACTCACTACATTGAAACATCGATACAACGATCTTCCAGCCAGGACCCTTCACTGAACATATCATAAATTTAAGATAATTAAAGGCAGTCAGTATGGATTCATTCTCTCTATCGAGTGCAGCCTGTGGCTGCTGGTTGCATCATTTGTTGGGACGTGGCTATGCCGCTGATGCGGTGTCCTCCTTACCAGTACACTGGCACTCATTTTGCCGACCTCGGAAGGATGACAGGCTGAGTCAACCTCCTGGTGTATTTTAATTCAGCGGCCAACGGGGCTAACTCAGGACCCTAGGATCCCAAGCCACCACCCGAACCACTAAGCCAACACCAGGCTTATGGATTCATTAGAGAGACATCATGCTTAACAAATTTGTTGCAGTTCTGTAAAGTAGTTTCTGATTGGGTGGATGAGGGAAGTGCAGTGGATGTAGCATATTATCTAGACTTTCAGAAGGCATTTGATAAGGTACCACATCGGAAGTTGTTACGCAAGGTTCGGGCCTGCAAAATGATAGGTAGAGTTGTTAACTGCATTATCATGATCACCCAAACCTTCTCCAGTCTCATTGCAGCTGTCAAACCAGGTTAGAAAGTACAAATGCCTGAAGGAAAGAGTCGTCATGGTGGGCCAGGTGAATTATGAAGTCATCGCTTTACTTTTGACGAAACAAGTCATTTCCGAACTGATCTCAAAATATTGCTTTTTAGAATATTTTATTTCAAACGGTTAAAAGCATCGAACGTGGTTTTCTCCTGATGGTTTCCCTCCATATAATGCATCTATTCATTACCTCCGCCACCGAAGGTGAGTTGAGGTTCTTATGTTTTCACCCCTGTCTACCTGTTTGTTCATGAGCGGGATGTCTCAAAAGGTTATGGATAGAAATTTAGTGTTCAGGTTGGGTGTGTGATGAGGATGAATTGATTCAATTTTGATGAAGATCTGGATCCGGATACGAGATTTATATTTTTGGCTGCTCTTAGAGCACCCTTATTCTGGACATTTCCATCCGTCTGTCTGTCTGCGAAACTTTGGTCAAGCCGAGGGGCTAAACCACTCAACCGATTCCAATGAAATTTGGTAGGTAGGACCAATATTTCTGGGAATCGTGTGCTTTCGAATATGGGACCCCGGGCCCTAGCAACGGCATTAGCAACGGCCCTTGAAAGCGGTCAAAAAAATCGAATAAATAAATAAATAAATAAACCCAAAAATCGAAGCTTAGAGTTCTGTACGAAATCTATCGAGCTCCCTTCATGCCAATTTGCAGCCCAAACAAAAAATATTTGTAGGAGGAGATAGGTTTTGGGCGAGTACATGTTGAACATTTCAGAAACGGTTAATTGTGAATATCTCTAAGAGAAAGAGTCTGATTTTGATGAAACTTGGGTGAAATGTGTACAATGTGGCTAGCATGTACACAAAAATGAATGGTTGCTATGCACACCTCCGTTGCTTAGCAACAGCTAAAATATTGTTACGGTTGTGGAAATTCGCATTACACCATAAAGAGTCCTCAGGTGAGATATATCGGTAAGTTCATGTGTAGTTAGCCCAAACCCGTTGTATAGAGGGAATATGTGTGATTCATCCGGGCTGCGACGCTTTGAGTTAGGCATTTTTCTTTCTCTATTGTCATTTTCGACCAGTAAGCCACCAACAACGTAAACAGCCACTACCTTTACCTTCACAACTCCATCCCGCAAACATCGCTTCACCGCCATTCCCAAACGACACCCGCCAACCACCAAACCACCACAGAAAACCCCCACCACCTTCGCCTATCTCCTTCTCCAACCATCGACCACACCACCAGTCAACACCAAACGTCGTGCTGTCCAGGGCCCGTTCGGCGATTGGTGCCGAACACATCGAGCCGCGAGCGCGAATGGCGGCCTTTCCGAGGGAGAAATTCGGATCAGGAAGGCTCCACGCCCCCTTTTTCTCCGTCCAATGGCTGAACAGAGGGTGGCGTGGCCCCGCCTCCAATCGCGTTTTGATCCTTAAATTTACATATAGGCTCCTCCTGCGGCCTATAAAGACGCGAGCATAAGGCGACTCGAAGAGTTCGCGCAGTTGAGTTGCAGGCAGCTGGTCGGGGCAAGTGAAGAGTTAAAGTTCGAGTCAAGTGAAGACGGTGGTTGGCAACGAGGTTGCGGTGTGGGGGTCGCTCGTCTCGTCGTGGGGTCCAAGCCAGCCAGCCATTCCCCTCTCTCTGAGCATCAGCAATTCCCCCCCCCCCATCCACGCTGAGATAGTGCTGGGGGGCCACGTTCCTCCCCCACCCTAAACGTGGTGCCAACAAAACTGCTTGCGCGGAGCACACCGGAGAGGGCTCGCCGACCACGCCAGGGGCACGGAGTCGGGGTGCAGCTGCGCGAACATTGCGGCTTGCCCGCCATCGCGTCACGAGGACGCAGGTAAGACCTTCTCAGTCTCGTGGACCTGGCCGCTCCTCCAGGATCCACGCACATTTGGTCCACGGACCTGTCTGCCTCCTTGCCTGTGAGGGTGGCTTTCTTTCCTTTGCTTTTTGTATGAGTGATGTGGCGCCGAGTCCCGACAAGTAGAACTGTATAAGTGTTGTAAATAATTGCCCTTTTATTCGGTCGTATTGCATTTGCTTTTGTTGCTTCTTGTCTTGACTGTAATATACGTGCCTTCCATGTTTCCGTAATAAATGTGCATTGCTTGTTGAACTGTTTTCCGCTTTGCTTCGTCTCCTTCCTTTTATTGAATCTCCATCTTGCATCACGTAAGGGATTCGTAGTGGGTTTCAACATCCCGGTAATTAATCGGAACCATCAAGGCCGACGATAACTCCGCTCGGTTATCCCTGTAATACGGAACGAACCGCTTAAGCGTGTCCGGAGTCGACCTGTGGCGTGGTACAACTCCTCGGTACGCTACTCGCGCGAGTACTTAGGTAAATTGACCATTCGGCGATCGGACCCTATTTCGCGCGGGTAGAATGCGGACTGAGTTGTGGTGAGGTTAAACCCCCACCCGTGACTGGCTCCGGGCGATAGTTCCAGGAGGGTCACGACTGAATTGTCCGTTCCGGTGGGCGAGGCGGCCGCTTTTGGCTACACGCGGTTGTTCGCACGCCGGCGGGCGCGAATTCGCAACAATATTTTATTGTACATCGTACACTTATTGTGGACTGTACAAAAAAATCAATACCCCCGAAACTGGACCTCCGAGGGACCTGTTTTTTTGTGCCCAAGGAGAATGTCTTACAGCATCATATAAAAAAATAAAATCTTTAGCGAACAGATAAATGGAATTACCAGGGCTGCCATTTGTTAGAGTCTCTTTGGAAACATGCCTGAAATTTCACAAGGCGGGTTTCTGGGCGCAAACTAAGAGGGCTGTGATAATTATATTTATTGTGCTAAATTGATTGATAGCATGTACATGAATATCGGCTCGTCGCGTCAGCCAGCTTTCCATCTCGAGCGAGCAGCCATGTCGCCTACCGGCTTGTTATTTTATAAGTGACTTCACCATTGAGAGATGAGGCTAAAAACGATAGATAGCACGATATTTCAAAAAGTTGTGGACGATTTATGACAACACTTAGTGGATGATTTGGGTAAGTGAGAAGAACAAGCTGATTCGATCTTGGTTCAGGTCCGGATTCAGATCTGGACTATCAGTGGGGTACCAAATGTAAACTGTTCATCCTGGCGGAGATATGTGCTCCACCGAGTGCCGTTCTAGTTTTAACGCCTGTAATGTCTGAACATTTTGTACAGAAGTGATCGTCTGTATTTTGTTTGTCCATTTTGACCTTGATATTGCATTTTGCATTCGGGATCGACAATGTGATGTTCTTGAATGCGTTTCACAGGGGAACAATGATGATCTGATTCTGTCCTGTTGTCTGCATTACTGCAAGGACCGAGCCAAAGACTTCATGCCATCTCATAAAGGTGTGCTTTGCATGTGCCCATTGTGCCTCCTGACATTACAGGTGGGCTTGGTTTTGTTTTACACCCACTTGAGGACAATGATGTAACATTTTCTGGCCTCACCTTTCCTGCAAATTGTTGGTTGTTACATGGGTAAGTTTATTGTGCATCTTCAATTGCTAATTATCCTATTGTTGAAGATATTAACATGTGAAAGTCTCAAGAACAATCCCATTCTTTTTTACTGGGCTGTCATTGTTAGCCATGGTGCTGCAGAGCTGATGTGGCTTGAGGCTTTAACTCACCAAGCATGTGCTGCAGGTGTTGTAAGCAGCTGGGCTGTCTTTGATGGGGCTGAGGAAGTGGGTAAAGATAGAGAGATAAATAACAGCTTGTAGTTCTGCTGGACTTGAGGATTAAAACCAACAGCCCTGTACAAGCCTGATAAGGTGGTTAAACCAACATGTCTACCAGTTCAGGTGTTTTTGCTCCCTTGCTCTGTCGTCAAGGTTACGTGGGTACTGCTCCAGTGATTCAAATATTTGACTGGCAAACCACTTCGACCAAAAAACATTTCCAATTTTTGAGCTCAGTAAAAACATTGGTTCAGTGAAGTTTATTTTCTTTATATTCCAATCAACTTTTAATTATCTTGGGGGTGGGGAAGGGTGGAGGAGGGGGGGTGGTGGAGACGAGACACCACAACTGATTTTTCTAGCTATGTGGCTGAGAAGGAAAAAAAAAAAGAGGTAACAATGCAGGTGGATGCCATGCTCCAGGAACTGTGCATTTCATTTCTGTCGTTTTTGTTACCTGTCGCAATGTTTAATTCACCATTGAAGGTACAGAAAAGAGAAAGTGGATATTTATAAGGATGTCTGAGTGGCTTGCCAATGAAATTGCATCAGTGGGTGTGTTATGATGGAGAGACATGGTGCTCTTGGTAAACATCTTGTGCACCCTTCACTGCACCACCCCTGCTGCATCGCACTACCTCTGCCGTACTGCACCACCCCCACCGTGCTGCACCACCCCCATTGTGCTCCACCATCCCCCATCATGCTACACCATCACCCACCGTGTTGCACCACCCCAGCCACACTGCACTATCTCCAGCCACGCTGCAACACCCCCACCGTGCTGCACCACCCCCTCTACACTGTACCACCCCCTCCGCATCGCACCATCCCATGCCATGCTGCACCACCCTTTCCATGCTGCACTACCCCACCACTACCCGCCGTGTTGCAACCCTCCCCACCCACCGTGCTGCACCCATCCCCACCCACTGTGCTGCACCCACCATGCCGCGTCACCCCCGCCACATCGCACCACCCCCAAGCTGTGATGCACCCATCCCTTGGTGCGATGCATCACTTCCGTGTGTACGTGTAGAATGAGGAAGAGCTCGCTGGCTGGCAATGCAATATAAATTTAAACTAGAACTGCCACTTTATAACTGCTGGCAGTGATGACCGGGTACCCAGAAGTGTCCGCCTTTGAGACAACTGATACAACATGGGACTTAAATCATTGTCGCAAAGTTTCGCATTGATAGGATAAGCGGTGCCAGAGAAAACATTATTCAATGGTGATACAAACACAGGCCTGCTTCGAGACGGCGCGGAACAGACGAGTTACGAACCGGGCAGCACAAAGCGTTCACTTTCCTTATTACTGGCGAACAGATTCAAATAATTAAATAATTCTGGCTGCCAAACCGTGTGACCGATCAGGTTGAAATTTTAAACTTTTGTTTCGCATGTCGGCTAAATTACAAATGTGAAGTTTCGTATATATAGAAGCAGCGGTTCCAGAGTAAACATTAATTAATATTTAACCTTCAATCCAAGATGGCGGCCAAACCATGTGACTTGTGACGTCATAATTTTCACCACTTGTGCAAACACGATCGTAGACGATAACTGCAAATTTTCGCTTCGCTAGGTTAAGCAGTTCCAGAGAAAACATTATTTAATATTTTTCTTAAAACCAACATGGCTGCCAAACCCTGGGCCCGATCGCGTTGAAATTTCAAACCCTCATTCCGCATGAGCGTTCCACCATAAACTTGATGTTTCACATTTATTGATGCAGTAGTTCCAGAGTAAACATTAATTAATATTTTTCCTTCAATCCACGATGGCTGCCAAACGTTGCGTCGTACCTCAAAAGGGGGTGAGAACTTTTTATTCGTCATGGAGAGGCGGTCAGAGTGGTGGAGTTTCGCCTGGATCTGTTCAGTCCTTTCAGAGAAAAAGACGTTTAAAGATATTATTTTTTAATCCAAGATGGCTGACGAACCATGTGACCTATGACATTACAAATTTAAATTCTGCTTCCAACTGGGTATTGGAACATGTTTCTGAAGTTTCGTGTTAATCGGTAAAGGTGCGTTTTTCTATCCAAGATGGCCGCCAAACCATGTGACGTGTGACATCATAATTTTTACCACGCATGCACAGACAAAGGTAGATGATAATTACAAATTTTCGATTCGTTTGGTTAAGCGGTTCCAAAGAAAACATTATTTAATATTTTTCTTAAATCCAAGATGGCGGCCAAACCATGTGACTTATCAATTCGAAATTAACAAACTTATATCGCCTTCCTCTCCTGAATATAGTTCTGAAATCTCCCCTTCATTGGGCCAACGCTTCTGGAGAAGAAGATGTTTGAAGGTTTTTGGGTTTTTTCAAGATGGCCGCCAAACCATGTGACCGATCAAGAACAAATTAACAAACTTGAGAAAGGACCTCATGGGGAATATATGTGTGAAGTTTCGTCTTAATCTGTCTTGCCCTTCTGGAGAAGAAGATTTTTAAAATTTATTCATTTTCAATCCAAGATGGCTGCCGAACCTTGTGACCTATGATATCATAAATTTAAATTCTGCTTTCCATCGTCGACCCGAACAAGTGTGTGAAGTTTCTTGAAAATCGGATAAGGTCTATTTTTCTATCCAAGATGGCCGCCAAACCATGTGACTTCTGAGGTAAAAAATTTTTACCATGTATGCAGACTTGAGGGAGGAAGGCACTTGCAAATTTTCGCTTCGATGGCTTATGAAATACCAGAGAAAACATTATTTAATATTTTTCTTAAATCCAACATGGCGGCCAAACCATGTGACGTATCACTTCGAAATTAACAAACTTGCATCGCATACATGTCAGGAATATAGTTGTGAAATCTCGCCTTCATGGGACCAGCGCTTCTGGAGAAGAAGATGTTTGAAGGTTTTAGGGTTTTTTCAAGATGGCCGCCAAACCATGTGACGTATCAACAACAAATTAACAAACTTGAAAGAGAACATCAGGGGGAATGTACGTGTAAAGTTTCGCCTTAATCTGTCCAGCCCTTCTGGAGAAGAAGATTTATTTGTAATAAACACTAAAAAACAAGATGGCGGACGAATTACGTCATCGATGACGTCAAGAAAAACATTTTCGTCAGTGATTTTAGGCGTAGATGATGCTCAGAATTTTTCAGATTTTTCCTATACGGCGTTCTACTTGACGAATTTTCACCGGTATATCGCTTCACCTATGACGTCATGAAAAATCACACGTGTTCCCCATAGGGAGCTTAGTAAAATGTATCAAGAGAAAAATTTTTCCATTGCACGGTTTCCGAGATACAGATGTCCAAAGTTTATCGTTTTTTTCAAGATGGCGCCCGCACCACATGACCAATGACGTCATAATTATAACGTGATTGTGCTATCAAAAAAGATACATACTGTGGTGAAAATTTTGTGTCGATCGGACTTAGTATCCCAGAGAAAATGATTTTTAAAGCGAAAAAGGGTGCAAAATGCCGGCGGAAAAAGAAAAATAATAATAAACAGAAGAAAAACAATAGGGTACCCTGTACTGACAGGGTACCCTAATAAACATAAGAAAAACAATAGGGTACCCTGTACTGACAGGGTACCCTAATAAACATAAGAAAAACAATAGGGTACCCTGTACTGACAGGGTACCCTAATAACTGGAAATGCTATCCAGTACAATAAACTACACAAACACGCAATGACAATGTGACCATATTTATGTGGATAAAATGCTGTGCTCGTACTTTTTTTTTCGTTCTTTTTAATACTTGGATGATTATTTAAAATATTTTGGTCAAACGAACCCAACTCAAAAGTCTTTAAATTCCAGCGACACCCATTGGCTCTGATTAGTCATTATTTTTCATTGTGAAACACCAGTGAATCGAGAAGTTTGTCTTTATGCCAAACAGCTTTTGCCCATTTATTGATATTGTTTTTCTCCACCTTTGCCCCAAGGTGGTCCTGTGAGACTGCGTCGTGAGGTTGTTCTTCTGACGGATGATCGGAATCTTCGGCTTAAAGCATTGACACGGCACGTCCCTGTTCGAGAGGTTCCTGCCTTCCTCTCCTGGGCCAGAGTGGCTTGAACTCAACTTGCATTGTCAGTAGAAAACAAAACAGGATGACGTAAACGTCAAAAAGGGTTATGTACCGTTTGCTCAAATGGGTGGTACACGGCTGCTCGTCCCACTGACCTATTCTCATGAGTTTACACCAGCTTCGCACTCCAGCGCTGGTAGGAGGAAGGAGGTGATCGTAGTATTCACATTAATACTTTAGACCCCGAATGGTTTAATGTGAGGACACTTGAGGGCTGCCATGGATAGTTGAGGCCTCTGGTTCTGGTTTTTGTCAGTCTGGCAGTAAAAGTGGGTTGTTTTACGTTGAATCGAACAGTTAAGAGAAACCTTTCCTCTTTCATTTTACTTTACACGATCTGTAGTGGGAGTGGCAAGCAGGCAGGAGAGGAGGATGAGAGGCCCAGATGCGTGATGCTTTATTGGTTCTGCCCCTGGGAGCTGAAGTCTTGGATTAAATTTTTCTTTAGAAGGAAGTCTGGATTAAGCTCTTAGATGTAGGTTTCCACCAAGCTGAGAGCCAAAGACATTTAGCACCGCATGCTGTTCTTGCTCCCCCTGGCTTCTCCAATAGTGGCTTTTGCCTGAGGCCAACTCTGAGACACAGTATTCCAAAATTTCATCGTCCTCTAAAGATTCGAGCCACCCCAACCCCGCTTTTACGAATGTAACGCAACTTTACTCGCATTCTTTAAGCGTTAGTCAGGAAGGTCCATCTGTAAGAACCAGTGGAGAAGGAAACGGGGCTCCATTCAGTGCACATCCATCTAAGATGGCTGAGACATTTTGATTTCTCCCAATATTTTGTCTCTCACAGTCGATCTGGAAAGGAAATGGAGATGCTTTGTGGGCCAGCCAGGCAGCAAAAGAATCTGGGCTCTTTCTTTTTTTATTATTTTTTCCGTGTGGGTTGATAGCGCTGCAGGACATTCAACTTGAGCGTGTTGGAAAAAGCTGCTTTTCTTTGTGTGCTGGGTGGACACAGGCATCCTTCATCTGAGCCTGTGGAGCTGTTGGACCCTTGGCCTTGGGTTGCACTCTTTCTTTACCAGCTATGTTTGGCAGAAAAATCCAAACATCTTATTGTCATTATTACTATTTAATCATAACCTAAAGCAACAGTATTTGGTTATGGCAAATGTAGGAGCCACTTTAAATACAAGGCTTGATCAGAGGAAATAAATCGCCGTAGTGACCTCACTTTACCAGGTCGCTCAATAATTTGCTGTATTGGGGCCTCTGCACAGGTGTAGTTGCATTATTAAAGCTCCTAGCGCAAACACACATTGTGCACATATTCAGCATAAAGGTGTGTGTGAGTGTGTGAGTGTGTGAGTGTGTGAGTGTGTGAGTGTGTGAGTGTGTGAGATTGATTGAGAGAGAGAGAGAGAGAGAGAGAGAGAGAGAGAGGGTGAGATTGAGAGAGGGTGAGATTGAGAGAGGGTGAGAGGGTGAGAGGGTGAGAGGGTGAGAGGGTGAGAGGGTGAGAGGGTGAGAGGGTGAGAGGGTGAGAGAGGGTGAGAGGGTGAGAGAGGGTGAGAGGGTGAGAGAGGGTGAGAGGGTGAGAGGGTGAGAGGGTGAGAGGGTGAGAGGGTGAGAGGGCGAGAGGGTGAGAGGGTGAGAGGGTGAGAGGGTGAGAGGGTGAGAGGGTGAGAGGGTGAGAGGGTGAGAGGGTGAGAGGGTGAGAGGGTGAGAGGGTGAGAGGGTGAGAGGGTGAGAGGGTGAGAGGGTGAGAGGGTGAGAGGGTGAGAGGGTGAGAGGGTGAGAGGTGGAGAGAGGGTGAGAGGGTGAGAGGGTGAGAGTGAGAGAGAGAGAGAGAGAGAGAGAGAGAGAGAGAGAGAGAGAGAGAGAGAGAGAGAGAGAGAGAGAGAGAGAGAGAGAGAGAGAGAGAGAGAGAGAGAGAGAGAGAGAGAGAGATATTCATCATTGATGGATCTCGGAAGGAATCCAAGAGTTTGAGTGTTGCAGCTGGGCACGCTCATGGTGCAGGAGGACCTGGAGGGGGTGGATGAAACTTCACTTTTTCTAACAAGCATGGCGTCGGTACATCTCTGAGGTCCCCTGCGGCCTAGCCTGAGCCTGGATCTCACATCTGCCCAAGGCTACGCACGACTCCCCTAGGCCCAAGATGCGGGGGCCTTCAAAGCTGCTAGATTTTTGTGGCCGTTGCTCCACCATATGAACAGATGGGAAGGTCCTGCAGAGTTGTTCTGTATATGCTGTGCAAAGTTTTTATCGTTTTGTCTTTCTCAGGGTGGTGAAACATCACTGTGACACGTTTGATTGCATCTCGGCCATTTATGCATTCTAATCGTTCGATTTTTCTTACCGGTATTGGTCTTTTTGATTTGTTGTCTTTGTGAATGGGAAGACCCTTTAGAACGAGTGTGCATAAGTAGACTCTTATAAATGAAAATTCTAACTGCTATTTTGTTCGTCGTGGTTCATTCTTATTTCCGTACACCATCACTATGCTTGTAATGGGGATGGACTGCAGCACATGGCCTTGTGCAGGTGGTTTTGTGAAATCCTCTGCTGGATGGATCGTTACCTGAGGCTGGTGAGGCTGCTGTGATGAAATTGTGGTTGAGAAAACTCCTGTTTGTTCAGTAAGTTCCCTATTCACATATCCTTTCATTCCATGTTTGCCTTGTTGTTTTTTTTTTCTTCCTATTTTGCATTAATATACATCTTTAAATCCCTGTTTTGGGTGAATATTGCAGCAGACATGGTTTGTTTTGTATCGAGGATTAAAAAAAAGCATTTGAAACAACTTTTAACTTTTCCTGGATCAATATGTGGGATTGGGTTAGTACCCTCCCCTCCTCTCTCACACCCACACATACAAATCCAAACACTTCATATCGGAAAGTAAGACACGAGGCTGTGACTTAACCTTTAAAATCCTTTTATTACAAGATCTCTAAATTTTGTTCTTTACATTAAGACAGTTTTGGTTCTTGAGGCTGAGGAGGGTACATTGGTCTTGAGGGGTGTGGGGTGAAGCCTCCAGGGGTGTCCTGAGGTCTGGCAGAGCTGTGTTCATGGCTTTATTCACAGCCCCTGTGCAGGCTCCAGGCAGTGGATCAATGGCCTAAACCCCAGTATATAGGCTCATACACCCACCCCTCTATCCCAAAAATAATAATGATACAGTAAATCCTATTTTGAGTGATCTCGTTCTACAAAGTGGTTTTTCATGGTGCGTGCTGAGATGTGTGTGGCTTTTTGGATACAAAAAATTCACATGCATGGATATGTGGTCATCAGAGCAGTGGTCCATGTAGCATGATCACTCAAAGCAGTTTTCTTTATCGAACAATTTTGCACCTCTCCTGGTGCCACTTCCAAAGCAGCATGAATTGTGAACCAAAATGAGGGGGATGATGGGGGGGGGGACAGTGGTGATGGTGAGGAACATGGTATGGTAGAGAAGCTTGAAGGAGTGGGTCTTGCACAGGGCTTTGTCGAGCATCGCCCCATCTACCCCTTCAGTGACGCATCAAATTGAAAGTGGATGAAGCTGGAGGTACTTCAAGTCGAAGGAAAATCACAGGGGGTGGGGTTGTGTAATTAATATTCCATTTGAAAGTGATGCCCATTGCATCCAAATGTAACATTATTGGACCCTGCATTTCCCCTCTATTCCCAAATGTATTTTAGTAATGCATCCCAGTGAACCCTCAATTTGAGAATATTTAACAACCTACCCCTCCCTTCTCACTTAATCCCCAAGGCTTCAGCAAAAAAAAAACTCACTTCTTACTCAAAAGAGCAGCCATTTGTTGTTCCAGAAATTAATTTTATAACTCCAAGATGGCACCAAACCCCCACAACCGCAGGATCAGCCACACCACCTTTCCTATTCCCTTCCCCGAATCCAGGAACCGCTTCCCCCACCCCCCCCCCCAATGAGGTTTGGCAAAGAAACAGTGACGGGAAGCGCGACAGGCTCCAGCTGCAGCCGATGGTGGTTGGGGGCGGTGGAGTGTTGTGGTGGTTTTGGTGACTGGATAGACAAATCCCCGAGCACGGTCACAACCCCCTTAAAGCGATGGCTAGATCAAGGAGCAACAGCATTAGCTCGACTGCCTTGCCTCCACCCAAGACACCCAATAAGGGTCCACCATCCCATTTATAAAGTTCTTTGTTTTCCTTGTAAAGCATTTTCTTTAAAAAGTGAACTTGGTTAACTTGGTTATTTTCAGCTTCTTACATTCTGGTTCCCCTGATATGTTCTATGGCTCAGTTGAATATAAAAACTGAACCATAACTTCGCCCGGTGTTGTAACAGACAGGAAAAGAAAAGAAAAAAAACATTAAAAACACGATATACAGATCCATGCAATAAATACATTCAGTGAATAGATAGCAAAAATAAAGAGAGAAATGTAAAATTCAAAAATACTGTGAAAAGTTCTGAAACATTACCGGTGGAGGCAGAATTTACAAAATGCTACCTTGCACAATGTACTGTAAACGTTTTTGGTCTTTAACAATGAGGTTTGTTTTGTCAAAAATAAACTTTGGTTCAAAAAAGGGGGATGCTTATTATTATTATTTTTAAAGAAGTCTTTAAATTGTTGCAGTGTCACGAGATAACAGAGGCGTTCGTCTCGGAATTGGAAAAGGAGGAAATGAATAAAATTGTACATCAAACAAGCCCCACCACCGAATATAAAGTCAAAAAAGCTATGATGTAGTGTCTTAATCCCTGCAGGCTTTCGGGGTTTGAAATACTGCATCTGCAAAAAACGTTGAACTCTTTAAAAACAGCGACCCTGCTCTTACATCACTCGCGTAAAAAGTCGCAGAAACAAGGAAGGCAGAGCGAGGTTCGAGTCGCGTGCGTAACCGGACGTGGTCCAGCGCTTGAGCCCCCAACTCGAAGCCGGACGTGGCAGAAAATTGGGTCGACTAGAATTGTATCTCCAAAAGCTGGTCTGAGGCAGCTGAGGGGGTTTCTGTATTCACATTTGGTTAGAAAAAGGACAAGGAGGGGATAGAGCCCAAGGGGCCATTGCTCCTGGAACTCGGGATTGGGGGGGGGGGGTCTCGAGCCCAGGGAGTGACCCACGGGGGGAGGGAGAGTCAAGAAACCAGGAGGCCAACTCGACGCCTTGAGCTGCCATTTCCTGTTCAGGGTTCACAAATATGACACTTGGAGCCATCTAGTTACCCTGTGCCGTCAGATCGGCCTTTAGGAGCACAAGGGGCAGCCCTGCGACTTCCATCCCAAAGGATAAGAAAAAAAAATTCCAGTCTTTTCTCATGGGGAGGTTTTTCTGCAAAAACATTTTACAAAATAAAACTACCTTCCTGTTTTTATTTTTTATTTTAGGAAATCCTGAGATGTAGTCTCCGCAAGAGATTCGGGCCCGACCTTTGACGACCGCACGCCTCACCCCTAAAATGAATGGTTCACTTGCTTTAGGATTTCATGCTTAAAACCCACCTGTCTCCCTTCCCCATAGGAAAACAAAGAAAAGATGGCAGAGATGAAGAAAGCATTGAAAAAAAAAAAGAATAAATTCGATTTGTGGCACGTTGCTGTGACATCATTTGAATGGCTGAATGAGGTAGGTCTTCACAATGGATGTGTCACTAACACTGCAGGGTTTGCTTTTGGAACTGTAAGAAACTGCTGCATTGCACTGCATATCACCAAGAGATTGAGCCGGCACTTGATCGGCGGTAAATTAGTGACATTCACGGGCCGCACCGTTCCACTTGTGACGTCATCAACACACGGTGCCGTCCCGGCTCCGCAGAATAAAAACGAGAATAATCTATGGAAAAGAAAAAAACAAAACAAAAAAAAAAAAGGATAAAAAAATATCTTGCAACTTCTCGTGAAAAACATTGGTCTCAGCGGCACCTTGGCCTACCCCCGTGAAAAACGGCGCTTCGGAATAATATCCCTCTCCTTGGAAAACAAGAAAATAGCACAAAAAGCTTTAAATGTTTGCACAAAGAACGGACCGTAGGCTAAACCGCTAACCAACATAAGTGCTTCAGCCTTACCATGCTACTGTCAAAACACCACAGACAAAACGCTGAGATCCATTTCCTAGGTAGAAACGACAGGGAACAAAGCTATTAGTATGGAAAAACCGAATAGGTACAAGCAACAAAAGCATGCCGTCAAATATACACCGAGTTAAATTATTTTCATCTTCTAAAGTTTGCATTCAAACCTATGAACCAGTAACGTCACTGGGTAACCCTTAGCCCTTCCCCCCTCCAAATCCCCCCCATGCCCCCTCAAAACAGTCCTCACCCTACATCACCTACATTACCAAACTCAAATTTTTTGGTCAATTTCACCTTGGTTTTGCCACCTACAGGCCCACGAGAACACCCTATCTCTCTCTCCCTCTCACACCATAAACACCTGTTACAAAGAAACAATATTATAACAGCTCGTCCATGTACAAGATGTTTGGTTTTATGGCTTAAAGATTAAGTTATCCCAAATATCCAATTAAATAATACACCGGCCTGTACGAACACTCGCGTCACGTCCGTGCATCCTCGACGCCGTGCGCCATTATTATTTACACAATGCGGATGGATCCACCTGAAACCTGCTGAATTAGTTCCCCACTCACGTATAAACCTCGCCCTTTATGCAACGAGTGAAATTTTCAGGCAATTTTGCGAAAGCGGTTGGTGTTCATTTTGCCATTAATTGGGCCTTGTGTCCAGGTGACTGCAGTTTTCATAGAATTGAACCTGAACCCCCAAAAAACAGGATGGATGTGATCGATACAGCAGGTGTAACGTGTGATCACGTAACTACTTTGACCAAAAGGTGAGGAGATAATGAGAGATGAGAATGTTATGCTATCCAAAACCAAAAATTTTTTTGCTTTCAAATATTTTCCAATGTCTTTAAAGCCAACAAAATGAATGTGCGAAAGAAAACAATGAAAGAAAAAACGTCAGAGGTCGAAGGTGGGAGTTGCTGGAGCACCACCACAGCATCTCACCTTTTACAAAATGCAACTATATTACCATTTATAAGTTCTTCCCTTTAAGGACCTGATACATATATATATATATATATATATATATATATATATATATATATATATATATATATATATATATATATATATATATATATATATATATACTCTCACTCTCACTCTCTCACACACACACACACACACACACACACACACACACACACACACACACACACACACACACACACACACACACACACACACACACACACACACACACACACACACACACACAAACACACCCTTTTGATAAATCAGACAAAGTGAAACATTTCACCAAGTGTGCAATGCATTGCCCTGTGATGCGATTTGGATTTGGATGGTGGTATACTTCATGGCATTGAAATGGCGAGATCGTGTGACCGTCTTGAAGGTGAGTGAGATTGCTGGCGAGAACTACGGGCATCGGTGTAAGGCTCAAAGGCAGTGACAGCTCAACGATGGCAATTCTGTTTGCGAGCGAGAGGTAATGTCGGAGAGGTTCTTCGATACGAGGTGATGGCCCGTCTTTGGTTTCTTCGCAGACAGGAGTGAAAGATAAAGAGCAGTTGTGTAAAAAAAAAAAAAAACAATAATAATAAATTGGCCCACAATTGAGAAAAACAAAAGTGTTGCAGATGGATGTCATCAAAGAACAACAATGATGAAGCGATGCGGCGAGGTCTCTGGAAGGTCGAGATGGAGAGCGACTACATACAATGTCCAAAATGTATTCACAAGGCCTGCACGGCACTGTGCATCTTCATGTGGCTAATAAGGTTCCTCTGCTGTGCAAACTTTCCTCCACATAATTGGCACTCGTACGGTTTCTCCCCGGAATGGATACGCATGTGCTCGGTGAGGCGGTATTGCCGTGTGAAACGCATGCCACACTCGTCACATGCGAATGGCTTGAGGCCTAGGTGGCTGCGCATGTGTCGTGTCATCGTCCCTCGCTGTGTGAACTTCTTCCCACAGATGGCGCACGGGTAGGGACGAGTGAGCCAGTGGGTCTTCTCGTGCTGCCGTAGTGTCGCTGCATCCTTGTAGGCACGGTCGCAAGCTGTGCAACGGTATGGACGGAGATCGACGCCGTCCTCTGCTCCACCGGCCACCAACATCGGTACCGATGGACCGGCCGATCCTCCGCCAGTGGAACCCACCCCCTCTGCGCAGCCTCCACTTGCCATGCTCACCGGTGGAGCCGCGTCATCCCGGGGATATAGTTCTTCCTCCGTGTGCGTGTCTACGTGGGCGTTTAGCTGCTCAGAGCTCGGAAAACCCTTCCCACATGGAATGCATACATACAAGTTGTCTCCAAAGGTCTCCGGTTCACCATAGCCGACGGCAGCCGCTGCAGCAGCCAGTGCTGGGTGTCTACCACGCCCTGACTGGCGCGACTGCAGCGAGTGGTGATGATGGTGATGGCGATGGGAGTGATGGCGGTGGTTACATGGTGCAAACCGGGAATCAAGTGTCACATCAGAGCTTCCATCACTCTGCCCACTGTCATCATTTAGGCTCTTTGTTTCATCGTCATCGTCCACCAGCGAGTGTGAGGCCATCGAGAAGCGTGAGGAACCTCGGCCAACACATGCAGCACTGCCGCCACCCCCATCCTCTGCTTTTGTGCTCCCAGAGTACACAACAACACCGTTGCTCACTGGCATGGATCCCTCCTCATCATCACTTGCCCATGGATGCCTCAGCAGCGGCTTCTGCAGGGAAACAGGGACATATGTCTAAATCAGCATCCCTTTCCTCTTTAGCAGCATACTCAATATCCTACTTTGGCTGATGAAGAGGCACACCATGATCAAGTATATGTTACACACCATGATTATTATCTGAAGTACATCACGGCTGATGCCTCATTAAACCGGTCCAAATATTATATATTTCTCCAGCCTGTAGGTAAGACTGTCAGAGAGTAAAACACCTTACAAATGATAGCAGATGACAGAGATCCCCAAATATGTCCCACAAAACAACTGAAGGGAATGAGAACACGTGAATCCAATCACGATACACAGAGCTGTCCTTATCTGAAGCATAACTATTGAGATTCCAACCACATGGCCAATAAACAGCAGCCTGTTTGGAACCTTCACCTTAAACCTGAAAATGGCCTTTCCAATCTCAGTCGCACAAAGCTCTGACCTTGGGCTATACCTTATCGCCACCTCTAATATTCTGTGTCATCATATACCAAAGGACGATGCTGAATCGTTACCAATTCGCGCATTCTAAGATAAGCCACCTAGGTGGCCTGCTGCAGGCGTCTGTACAGAAGTCCAGGGACCATGGATGCTTTGAGGACGTGCATGCATTACACACATACACAGCCAACTATGATTAATCCCTGCAGGATTTTGAGGACATTTGGTTTTGTGGTGCAGGGGTAGGGTTTCTGAATAATTTTTCATTAAACAGCATCGAGTGGAAAAAAAAGACAAAACAAGAAGAGTCGAGTCCTGACCCACCACTCCTCCCCCTTCTCCACTCCCCATCACCCACAAACCAAAGCCTTCCATTTTTCAAACTCCTCACCAGAAATGCATGCGGAGATCTTTAATAAGGCAAAAAAAAATTAATGAGGCAAGCCAAGAGAAAAGGGCAGTCAAAGCCTCTGACACCCCAATCTCATCCAAACCTCACCTGATCTTTGCGCTCACAGCTCTGCTCAGCTCCGGGTTCCTGCTTCACTCTGGCAGTTTTGAGGCCGAGTCCATCTGTGCCTAAGCCTTGTGAGCAATGGAGGACAGGCGATGAGCCTTCGGGCTTCCGAAGCAGGCTAAAGCTGTCGCCACAATCACCCTGTGGAAGCGGCTGCTGCTGCGACATGTTTGTGTTACCGCTACGGTCTTCGATGGTACCCACACGCTCTCCAGCCAAAGGCGTCGAGGGCGGGCGAGGAACCATGCAGTCGTCGGTGGTCGCTTGGCCAGCCCGCACGGGACTTTTTTTCGTCAAATCGAGACCAACAAGCTGTGGACGTTCATGTTCTGCAGAGCTACCACGCCCACCACGGAGATCCAGACCAACTTCTTCGGTGGTTGTACCACCTGTGGACCCGGCACTTCTTCCGAGGTAGAAATCACCGACGCCGGGACTCATTGTGAGTAGTTCTCCAACCCTCTGGATCTCCCCAGCTCGAGACACATCTCCCATTCTGCAACGGGCCATACATTTGTCACCACCACAAGTTTTTTTGTTTTTTTTTAACACTGGTGATTTATGACAATAGCAAAACAATAGATCAAGCAAGAAAAATACAAAATATCAGTGTCAAACCGGTGAAAGAAGCTTACTTTAAAGCAAAAACTTCAGTTTAACTGAAAGAAAAACAATAGGTGATAGCACTGGCAGTGTAGCCTGTGTTTTGAAACCCAAGGTTGAAAATTTAAGACCTCACAGGAACTGCTCTGGTTTGCCTTAGAACTGGTTGACAAGCAAGCACAACAAAGGAAGATAACAAACGAAGCCACTGGGATTGGGGCACCCCAAAAACCTTGGATCGCACAGGTGGGAGAGCAACTTATCAAGTCCAAAGTTTTTCTCATCATCAATATGATTTACAACGCAATGTCTGGGAGTACAAGTAAAATGTTAACATTCATTGCAATGGTCCAAAGTACTGTCAAGTGCTCAATCCGTGTTCCTGGAGTGGGCCATCGAGATGTCAGGTGCAGGAATCTGCAGCGAAGCACTTGACAGTACTAAAGGTCAGTCCAGTGAATAAACACGGTTAATACTTCGAGGAATGAGACATACTTCATGCTGAAGGTCAGCATCACCTCAAACACCACTTGGTCTTGGCCTACCTGCAAGATGAGGTAGAAAAGTAGTTTTGAATTACAGCCGTCTTTGTTGGTGTCCTCGGTTCCTCTTTAGCCTCAATGCCTTCATCTTCCTCCATTTCTTCCTCCTCATCGTCTTCATCCTCTTCATCATCTTCATCATCTTCATCATCCTCTGGCCCACAGCCTGATGACAAGAAGTCTTGTGGCCCCCTTGCTGGTGGAGGGCTACTCGTAAGACCAGATAGCCCATGACCAGCTGTGACTACTGCTGGCACACTACCACCAGCTCCACCACTGTTTTGCCGAGGAGGACCAAGTCGCCCATTCCTTTTAAGCCGCTTCCGGCAAAGAGCCACGAGATTTGGCAGCTGGAGGTAACTGGCTGCTGTCAGTAAAGCAGCCAATCCTGGCTCAGAAGCCACTGGTGTCGTCACTCCACCGCCACAGGTTGATCCCCCACTGGCAGCCACCGCTCCATACACCGCTGCCAAACGGCCCGTATATATGTACTCCAAGATGGCTCGAAATACCGGAGGGGTAATGACATCCGAATCGAGGTTGATCAGGTTATCGTGCACGACTAACGATTTGAAGTAGAGGCTGCTTGCTGCGAGGACAGCTTTGTGGGCACGGAACAACGCGTTCTCAACCACGATGACTACATCACACAGGAAGCCTTTGCTGCGTTGCTTGTTCAACTGGCCCAAGAGGTGCTTGGCGTGGCTTGGGAGCTCCATGGTGGGCTCCCGTTGCTCTGAGCTGCAAACAGACACAATGCAGAACAAAACAAAACCTTTACAAACATTGTCATTATTTGCTTGAATGCACTTCATTTAAATGGTACTCCAATCTGCAAGTTCAACTCTACTTTTCATCAGGTTTGTCCCATCATTCCAGCTTTGGACATCACATATTTCTGACCGGTAATAAATTTTCAAATGTAGTCCTTATAGGTCCGTAGGCCGTTCCAAGAGCTTTGTGTTTTGCATACAAACATTAAAGTCAGGAATGTAAAAGGATGGAAGGTGGCGAGGATGGATTGATGCTGAGAGGAGGGAGGGAGGGGAACAGACGGAAGGATGTGGCACTGGAGAGAGAGAGAGAGAGAGAGAGAGGAGGTGGGGGATGGGAGATGGGTAAGTAGGATAGGGAGTGGCGGAAGGTGGGAGGGCAATAGAGCAAGGGTCAAATGGGGTCGACCAAACTTTACACAAAAATGGCTGGGGTATGCAGCCTGAGAAAGGCATGCCAGAGCAAGAGTGGAACAAAGAAAAAGCTCTTCGACAAAACACGGGCGTTTAAAACAGCCGAGCCCCTAGCCCCACACCCCGCTACCTCCTCTTTGAACTAAAGCAAAGTGAATATTCTCGGTTCAGTTTAAACTTAACCGGTTTTGGTTTATAACCTCTCATCAGGAGGAATGCATTTATCAGAATAAGGGGTCACAGCAAGTGAAAACTGCCCAAGCTAAATGAATCGTTAATTGTGGATAATGCGAACATGCTCCCAAGTTAATAACACCATGTTCCCTCTCCCCCTCCATCCCCCAAAATTCCCCAGAATTAAATTTGCTCCTTCTAATCGAACAATGTGATGGGGGATAGGAAAGAGGGGAGCAAAAATAAGGGTAATCGATTGTGCTCAAATCATGATCATGACACAAACGTGGATGTGATGATTGATGAATGCACCGTGGACTGGATTCAAACAAATACTTAAGTCTGGTTCCCTTTAAGACGGAGAATGCAAAACTAAAATAAACTTTTAAAAGAGTAAAATGAACACCATGGTAGCAGCGCAGTCACAACAAACCACATCCTTGGCAATGCAGACAAAGTGCAAATATGACGTCGATAATGCTATAATCACATTTTGTTGCTTTTCCCCCCACACCAGGTGAAGGTGTTTAGCCTGTGGAAGGCACGCAGTGAGCACGGGTGTTAGCTTCACCACTAACCTCCAACCTGAGGGTTACATCCCCAACTTCACCTTGAACCGCTAGCCTGTTACATCCCAAACTTCACCTTGAACCGCTAGCCTGTTACATCCCAAACTTCACCTTGAACCGCAAGCCTGTTACATCCCAAACTTCACCTTGAACCGCTAGCCTGTTACATCCCAAACTTCACCTTGAACCGCTAGCCTGTTACATCCCAAACTTCACCTTGAACCGCTAGCCTTTTACATCCCAAACTTCACCTTGAACCGCTAGCCTTTTACATCCCAAACTTCACCTTGAACCGCTAGCCTTTTACATCCCAAACTTCACCTTGAACTGCTAGCCTGTTACATCCCAAACTTCACCTTGAACCGCTAGCCTTTTACATCCCAAACTTCACCTTGAACCGCTAGCCTGTTACATCCCCAACTTCACCTTGAACCGCTAGCCTTTTACATCCCAAACTTCACCTTGAACCGCTAGCCTGTTACATCCCAAACTTCACCTTGAACCGCTAGCCTGTTACATCCCAAACTTCACCTTGAACCGCTAGCCTTTTACATCCCCAACTTCACCTTGAACCGCTAGCCTTTTACATCCCAAACTTCACCTTGAACCGCTAGCCTGTTACATCCCAAACTTCACCTTGAACCGCTAGCCTTTTACATCCCCAACTTCACCTTGAACCGCTAGCCTGTTACATCCCAAACTTCACCTTGAACCGCTAGCCTGTTACATCCCAAACTTCACCTTGAACCGCTAGCCTGTTACATCCCAAACTTCACCTTGAACCGCTAGCCTGTTACATCCCAAACTTCACCTTGAACCGCTAGCCTGTTACATCCCAAACTTCACCTTGAACCGCTAGCCTGTTACATCCCAAACTTCACCTTGAACCGCTAGCCTGTTACATCCCAAACTTCACCTTGAACCGCTAGCCTGTTACATCCCAAACTTCACCTTGAACCGCTAGCCTTTTACATCCCCAACTTCAACTCCAATCTCCGGCTTATGGATTACATCCCAATCTTCACCTATAACCTTCAGCCAAGCCTGAGGTTTACACCCCCCAACTTCACCTTGAACCGCGAGCCTGTTACATCCCAAACTTCAACTCGAATCGGCTGAAGGGTTACATCCCAAACTTTCTCCAATCTGTTGCGAGGTTTTGTTGAGTGCCACCTATAAAGCTTCGATACCAACTGGAAGTGCAAAAGGTTCAAAAGAAAGTTTTTCTAAAACTTCGAGGAAATATACTTGTTCATCTTCCATTATTTATCATTCTTTTTTTCCAACTTCAGTGCAAATTCATCCCACCTCCTCACATCTACATCCTCCTAACTCCTTCCCCCTCCTTACTCCTCCAATCTTGCCCCCCCCCAATCCTAGCATTTCTCTACTGTCCTCTGATATCCCAAACTGTATGGTTTTCAAATGTCTCACACTCTCATTCAGCACACTCCTCAATATCTTTATCATGCTCTCTCTTTCCTCATCACATCTCCCCCTGTTCCCACCTCCTCAAATCTTGTTCTTTCCTCTGCCTGCTCCCACCTCTACCATACCACTAGCCAGTCTCATCCTCCGCCTCTCCCCAACCCTCCCTTCTTCCTCCTCCCCCCCCCTGCCATGGCCATGCTTGCTCTCATTGCATCCTATCCCTCTCAATTCAGCTGCCTCCTCCCTCTTCAAAGCAAACTTCACTCTCTTCCCCCCAAGCTTCCCCTCACCCTTCTCCCTCAAGTCTCCCCTCTTACCCTTCTCTCCCAAATGTCCCCCCTTGCCTATCCCCTTAAAATGCCCCCCCACAACTTCCTTTTCTCAAAGCTGCCTCCACCTCTTCCCACCCCCTCAATTTTTGTTCCTCCCCCCACCCGCTCCCATCTCTACAATATCTATAACCAGTCTCATCCTCCCCCTCTCCACACCCAGCTCATCTTCCTCCTCCCCCATAGGCCGAACCTGCTCTCATCATTTCCCCTCTCTCTCAAAGCTTCCCTCTCACCCGTCCCTCACAAATCAACCGCCTCCTCCCTCTTCAAAGCAAACTTCTCTCTCTCCCCCTACAAGCTTCCCCCACACCTTTCTCCCTCAATTCTTTCCCCTCACCCTTCTCCATCAATTCTCCCCCCTCACCCCTCCCTTCCACATCTCCCCCCTCACTCCCCCTTCTCAAAGCTGCCCCCTTCACATCCACAAAGCTTCCTCCTTCCCCCACCCTCTATCTTCCACCTCATCGCTCCACCTCCTCCAATCTCCCACCTCCCTTTCCCCCTCTCTTATTACTCCATACTTCCCTTCACCACCTCGCCCTTTGTCCTCCTCCCCAACCGACCCTCTCCCCTAGCTCTTCTACATTGTCATCAACTGTCAACAAATCTCACGACCTCCACTTCTCCTCCCTCATATTACCCTCCCCTCCCCTCTCTTCCGCTGCACCAAAAGCCTCCTCCCTTCCCTCTTCCTTAACAGTGTGTACGTCAGAAATCCGGTGCCTTTGCTCTAACCTGACTGATCTCTCCAAACAGGTTGCCCCTGACAAACCAGACATAATCTGCTTAACTGAAACTTTCCTCCTTCAAGATGTCTGTGACTCCTTAGTATCTCTCCCTGGT
Organism: Eptatretus burgeri; assembly: GCF_056783735.1. Taxonomy (NCBI): domain Eukaryota; kingdom Metazoa; phylum Chordata; class Myxini; order Myxiniformes; family Myxinidae; genus Eptatretus; species Eptatretus burgeri. Next base: position 81,952,851 of record NC_140964.1, on the reverse strand, counting down.
TACTCCCTCCTCCAGTGTGATAGACCTGAACCTCGTCCTGGTGGTTGAGTTGCTCTCTTTATCAAAAACCCCACAACCTCACTCCCCATACATTGCCCTCACTCCTCCACAACCTCCGGCTACGGCTTCCCCTCCACTCCCACCTCATGTTTATATGTGTGTTGTACCGTCCACCAAACAGTGATGACTCCATTTACACCTCGCTTACTGAAAACATGGACCAACTTCTATCCTCTCATCCCAACTCTCTTCCTCACATGCGGTGATTTCAATTGTCATCATGCCAGTTGGGTGGGTGTGGGTACTTCTCTCACCTGCCATGGCACTTCAGCAAAGGACTTCTGTGACTCATTGGGACTGACTGATCTGTCAATACAACTTCCCGACCCGGATCTCAGCCAACGGTACTCCATCTCTTCTGGATTTTATTTTGACCAATTTCCAAGAAAATATCTGCTGTTCTTCCTTTGCTCCAATCGGTTCATCTGACCACATGCTTGTCAAAATAGATGTTTCTCTGGCTGTAACTATTGAGAACCACCTCAGTGCCGTGGAGTCTGGTATTTTACTCAGGTCGACTGACAAGGTCTTCAAGCAGACAAGCAGCCATAAACCTTCGAGACTGGTCTCCCATTTCTATTCTCTCTGATATCAACTCATCCTGGGAATTTTTTCAAAGAAACTTGCTTTCCCTCAAGCACAGATTTATCCCCTCTCGTCTTCAGTTGTCCTATTCTTCCTCCCACCCATAGTACACTGAAGCTTGTGGAGAGGCAGTTGTCCTGAAACAATTTGCCTTCGCCTCATGGAAGGCAAACCAACTGAGGGCAATCTCAGTTCCTTCCACAAAGCTCGGAATAAGTGTGTATCCACCCTCAGGAGAGCGAGCAAACAACATCTTTCTAATCTCAAGTCTGAACTCTCAAACCTCTCTCCCTCCAAATCCTGATGACATCGAGTTAAGACTGTGTCTGGTGTTTGTTCCTCCTCCATCCCTCCCTTGCCTCAAATGGCTGCACAGCTGACACTGCACATGAAAAGGCTCAATGCCTAAAATCTGTGTTTGCTTCGAAATCTTGTGTCCAAAACCCATCGCTTTCTGTTCCCACCTCACCCAGTCACACCCAGCTGTCCCTGGACTCTGTGTCCTTTTCTCCTGACAAGGTGGAGAGCTTACTGTCAAACCTCGACTCAGATTCTGCAACCGGTCCAGACGGCATCAGCCCACGTGGCCTAAAAACCTGATCCGCTCTTGCTCACCCTCTCTTTGTTCGATTCACCCTCTCATTTGCTCAAGGTCATCTGCCATCTGCTTGGAAATCAACAAACATTACCACTCTACATAAAAAGGTGCAAAAATAGATCCCAGCAACGACAGACCAAGCATCAACAAGGTTATGGAATCCATCATCACTTCAGACATTAAATCCTTCCTTCAGATTTAATGTGTGTGTGTGTATATATATATATATATATATATATATATATATATATATATATATATATATATATATATATATATATATATATATATATATATATATATATATGTATGAAAAAAATATATATATATATGTGTATATACATTATACATATATATATATATATATATATATATATATATATATATATATATATGTGTGTAAATATATATATATATATATATATATAAATATATATATATATATATATATATATTTATATTGTTACTGGCTGGGGGGTCAGCCGCCAACCGACTGCTCTGAACAGAGCCGCAAGTCGAGTCGGCCCGAGCGATCACCCGGAATATAGATCGCCGCCCGGATAACTCCGAGCGACGGGTCCTTGTACAAGAACCGAAATACGCCAATCGGCAGATCACGTGGGGTAGGGTCGATTGCCAATCTTCAATGTCCCTAAATACCCATGTGATCCAACTACCGGGGTATTCCACCCTCGACGGAACTCGTACGGAACAAACCGCCGAGGCGAGCTTGTCCGTGCGCGATTCCGAGCGGCGTAATCGCCGAGAACCGTCGGTCCAAATGTCCCCCTATTACGGCAAACCAACGGCTTTCTGACTCCCAACACACGAAATGTTCAGTCAATGAGGGAATGGACGCAATGAGCAGGTTTACATTCACACAAGGACATTTATTACAATAAAACACGCATGCAATTATACAAGCAACAAAAGCACGACAAAAGAACTACAGCCGTCTACTTATTATGTACGGTCATTTACACTTAACAGCAGTTCCTACTTATTAGACGAGCCCACGTACGCGCGCATGCACACGCACACGCACGCACACACGCACGCACGCACGCACGCACGCACGCACGCACGCACGCACACACACACACACACACACACACACATTAAACGGTGACTGAGGCCTTTAAACACGAGCTCCAGCTCGGAGGACAGGTGAGCTGAAACTCAGAGCTTGACTCGAACCTTTCCACCTCGTGTGATCTTCAACTTGTCCGGTCCCGGGCTCCAGCGAGAGCGAGCTGGATCCAATCGCCGCGATCCTTCCCGAGCTCCCGCGAATCCTCCCGCGCTTCTCAACACATGCCGGTGAGACGAGGCACCGATCCGTCCTGTCGATCGTCGCTTCCCCGAGGATCCAACTCCAAGAAGAGACCGATGCGTCGCACCAAGCCGGGAAACAAAATGGAGAACGAAAAGCTCCATGAACCAAGAGGAAGAGGAAGGAGAGGAAGAAGCCTCCACTCGCAGCTCAGGCCGAACAACTGGCTCAAGTTCCTTCCAAAACAAAGCAGCAGCCGAAGCTCACTGAGCCAGCCGAAGCAAAGAGCTTACTCCTCCCACGGGACTCAGCACACGAACTCTGCACACGGGACTCAGAACGGGACTCTTCACGAACTCTGCCACAGGACTCCCCCGAACTCTTTACACGGGACTTTCACGAACTCAGCCCGACCACGGGACTCCTACGAACTCTTTACACGGGACTTTCACGAACTCAGCCCGACCACGGGACTCCCACGAACTCTTTCGGGACTTTTTTCGAACAAAGAAAAGATGTCCTCTTTATCCTTTTGCACCCCCTCCCCCGCACCCGGCGTGACTCATGTCCTCGTGATCCACCCGCCGCTCAACCACGGATGGGAGGGAGTTGTTGACGTCACCGCAGGGTTCTTCTTCCTCTTCGCAGAAGAGGGGGAGGGACGTATCCATTGTTCGCTCCCTAATGATTAAATTGATCCGCAGCGCATCTAATCGATTTCAAAACATTTAAACAATGGAAGGTGAGCTATCTAGGGAACATGCACTTATCGGCATAGCTTACTAAGGGAACCTGTATGTTGTGTGCATTTGAATTCCAAATTCGTAACACTATATTTACACACATATATCTTCTTCTTCTTCTTCTTTCGGCTGCTCCCGTTAGGGGTCGCCACAGCGGATCATCCGTGTGATCCGCATAGTGATTTGGCATAGGTTTTACGCCGGATGCCCTTCCTGACGCAACCCTGGTCGCCTCTTACGACACAGGGATATGGTACACCTATTTTAACCGGGGTATACACCGGCCCAGTACACTGGTACTCACTTCGCCGACCTCGGAAGGATGACAGGCTGAGTCAACCCCCTGATGTATTAATTCAGTGGCCCAACGGGGCTTGAACTCAGGACCTTTTGGATCCCAAGCCGCTGCCCTAACCACTGCGCCAACACACCAGGCTTATATTTACACACATATATATGTGTATATATAAAATCCCCTAACTTGATGATGCAGCAGGGCACAGATTGTGTCCCATCACACCAATTGCTGCACGGCCTGTCAGCAACAAGTGTCACCTGCCATGCAAACACATTGTCTCTGCCCTGCTGATCTCCAGTCAGGAGGTTTGTCGCCAGGAATATTAAAGTCAACGAAAGAAGCATCATCAAGTTCGGGGGTTTGATTTGGTTTATTAATGAGCCGAATATGGTCACGAATAAACGATCAGCAGTATGTTGTCCTGATGAGCCCACAACAAGGGTGAAAGGTCCATGACTTCATAAAATTTCCATAACTTGAAAGGATTCCGTGAAACATAGACATAACTGCTTAACTACGCATCAGAAAACTAGAACAGCACTCGGTGGAGGGCATACCACCGCCAGGCTCAACAGTTTATGTTTTGTATCCCACCGATAGGCCGGATCTGCCTGATTTGGACCTGATCCAAAATATAATGGGCTTGTTCTTCGTACCTAGCCAACTCATTCACCGTGCTTTGTCATAATCCGTCTGCAAGTTTTTGAAATATCACGCCACATATCGTTATTGGAGCCATCTCTCAATGGTGAAGAATCATGTAAAAATTAAAAAAAAAAAAAAATTTTTATCCTATCTGGATCTGGATCTTCACAAAAATCGAATCAATTCTTCCTTGTCACATACCCAACCTGTCAAAAAAAGTTCTGTCCGAATCCATCCATAACTTTTGAGATATTGTGTTATATATCGTTTTGGCCCCATCAGTCAACGGTGAAGAATCATTTAAAAATAAATAAATAAATAAAACACACCCATGTCAGAAGGAAGTGGTTCAGTTTGACAGTTTTAATATGAAATCGGCAAAGCCGAGAAACAAACAAAACTCATTAGAATTAGCCTTGAGAACCCTCAGGAATTAAACACGGAGGGTTAGAGAGGTTCTAGGGCTTAGTGGTTAGGGTGGCTGGCTTGGGATCTTAGGGTCCTGAGTTGAAGCCACCTTGGCTGCTGAATTTAAACCAGGTGGGGTTGACTCAGCCTGTCATCTTTCCGAGGTTGGTGAAATGAGTACCCGTGTACTGTTATAAGGGCACAGCATCAGCAGCAAAGTTATACCCCTACAAAATGATAGCTACCTGGCAGCCAAGCTGCCATACTCAAGATTCAAGAAGAAGAAGAATAAAGAATCTTCTTCTTCATTTTTGACGGATGGATGGACGGACGGATGGAAAGAAGGATGGACGTACCCAAATATTGCAGCGTCTTCACCGCTTAAAAATTTTAGCATCCGGATCCAGATCTTCACCAAAATCGAATCAATTTGTCCTTGTCACAAACTCAAACTGTCCACCAAAGTTTGCCCGAATCTTGCCATAGCTTTTTGAGATATCCTGCTCACAGACAAACAGACATGGGGGCAGGACCACACCTGTCAACCACCCCATTGGGCGCAGGGCCATGCTGACACAATTGCCTAAGTGCCAATCACACTTAAATGGTGTGGTTAACTGTCCAAAATGACGTACAGTCCGACAGTAACAACAATAGGAAAACACTTAAAAACAGGTGTTGTTAATGGTGGAATATTACATACAGTCCGACGACCATTGTTGCCAGATTTACGATAATTATCTATACTAGTACGTGCATGGACGTACAGGCACATATGTGTATAGACGTACGGGCACATATGGTTACAACGTATGTGCAGGAAAAAAAAAAACTTTCAAACCGTGAGCCAGAAACAACCACACAGGCTGATCCTTTGCTCTCGCGTGCCCGTACGTGGGTGGCCCGGAAGTTCGCATATTGCAGTTACGATTATTCACAATTTAGTTTTAATGGCCAATTATTCAATTAGCGCCAACGTATTTTGCCTTTTCACAATTTCATTGCAAAGAAAAACACAAAGAGAAGAGAAGAGGGGGGGGGACGTATGTGCAAAATAAATAAATAAAAACAAACAAACAAAAAAAAAACTTTCAAACAACCACACAGGCCGTTCCTTCGCTCTCGTAAACGATGACTGAATTGGGGCAATGTGTTTATCTATAAATGTGCATAAGAAATCGAGAAATTATTAGAAAACACGAAGTCATCACTTTCCGGAAGTCCTTACGTTGTAACCCGTAATGGGGAACGCAGCCAAGGTTCTCTTCCCCATCGGCCACGCCCACGCAGCAACGTGTCCTGTCATTGGTTGGTAAATAAATGGCCATAACTTAGGAAGCACTTGTCCGATTAATATCAAACCTTAAAAAGGCACATCCACAGATCCCCAGCAATATATCTAGCAAGTTTCAATTAGATCGGACCAGTGGTTGTCGAGAAACAGCAGCAAGACACACACACACACACACACACACACACACACACACACACACACACACACACACACACACACACACACACACACACGTACAATAGATAGACTAGAGATACCCGTGCACATGCACAGAACAGCAGTACAACATCGCTGGTAGCAGACGACAGACCGTACACGGGGAATGAAAAAATACGCATTGTGCAAAATGCAAGTGGTACTATGGAACGCCAAGACTTCCTAAACATTGTCGACATGTCCGCTAAGTGCCACCGCAATTTCATAGGGATCGCGTGACGGCGAGCCGAGTTTTTAGTGTGCAAGCTTGGTATTATAATAGAGAGATATGAAACTGAAATACATGGTGAAGCCTCGGTCGACCCACGTGAGTACGTCTATTAATTACGTATCATTTGAATGTGAGTACTGTACTCTACTGTAAAAAAAAAACACTGCACACATGTATTGCACTGTACTTCTATCAACTTTTTAACTAGTATTAGAACTAATATTAGAATTCATCTATTAATTATGTATTATTGAATCGTGACTACGTCCAGACCTTTCAGTTTGACCTTTAGACTTTTCAGACCATTAAACCTTGAGACCATTATGGTGGCAGGTCATACTGAAAGTGCAGTGTGCTTGAACACACGGATGTGCAGCAAGTGTAGAAATTTCATAATTTCAGTTTTCCAACACAAATTATCCACCGCACCAGAAACAATAAATTAGCTCTCTTCTTAAAGTATAATAACTTTAGTAATAATTGCCTGCTATTTATCAAGTCTTCCAATTAACCAAAATAGCCATCATGGAGGCAAGCAGTATGCAAACAAGTTTTATAATTCTATGTAATAATACGGGAGGTGAGCAGGCAGCACAGTGCCAGGCAGCTACAGGTAAAGCAAATAGGGTTTTAGGCTGTATAAGGAGAGGGATCAATTATAAATCAAAAGAGGTGGTGTTAACATTGTACAGGAATTTAGTGAAGGACACATCTAGAATATTGTGTGCAGTTTTGATCACGACAGTTCCGAAAGGACATAGATGCCATAGTGAAGGTTCAGCGCAGGGCTACTAGATTGATTCCGGGCCTCGCTCGACTCAGCTATGAGGAGCGGTTGAAGGAGACGGGGCTTTATTCACGAGAAAGGAGGCGGTTGCGAGGAGATATGATAGAGATGTTTAAGATAATGAAAGGTATAGATAAAACAAGCCGGTAGGCGACATGGCTGCTCGCTCTAGATGGAAAGCTGACCAACTCGACGAGCCGATATTCATGTACATGCTATCAATCAATTTATCACAATAAATATGATTATCACAGCCCTCTTAGTTTGCGCCCAGAAACCCACCTTGTGAAATTTCAGGCATGTTTCCAAAGAGACTCTAACAAATGGCAGCCCTGGTAATTCCATTTATCTGTTCGCTAAAGATTTTATTTTTTTATATGATGCTGTAAGACATTCTCCTTGGGCACAAAAAAAAACAGGTCCCTCGGAGGTCCAGTTTCAGAGGTATTGATTTTTTTTTGTACAGTCCACAATAAGTGTACGATGTACGATAAAGTATTTTAGCTGTTGCTAAGCAACGGAGGTGTGCATAGCAACCATTCATTTTTGTGTACATGCTAGCCACATTGTACATATTGCACCCAAGTTTCATCAAAATCAGACTCTTTCACTTAGAGATATTCGCAATTAACCGTTTCTGAAATGTTCGACATGTACTCTCCCAAAACCTATCTCCTCCTACAAATATTTTTTGTTAGGGCTGCAAATTGGCATGAAGGGAGCGAGATAGAGTGTGCACAAAACTCTAAGCTTCGATTGTTCGATTTTTTTTTTGATGTTTTTTCGATTTTTTTGACCACTTTAAAGGGCCGTTGCTATGCCGTTGCTAGGGCCCGGGGTCCCATATTCGAAAGCACACGATTCCCAGAAATATTGGTCCTACCTACCAAATTTCATTGGAATCGGTTGAGTGGTTTAGCCCCGAGGCTTGACCAAAGTTTCGCGGACAGACAGACAGATGGAAATGCCCAGAATAAGGATGCTCTAAGAGCAGCCAATAAGTGCAGATGAATTATTCAACGGAGTAGACAGTGACAGAACCAGGGGCCATAACCCGAGAGTAAAGAGGAGAGTTATGACGGTAGTCAGGCAAGGGGACTTTCACTCAGAGAGTAGTTAATGCATGGAATGATCTCCCTGGAAAGGTAGTGGCAGCAGAAAAAGTAGATAAGTTTCAATTATAATTAGATACCTGGAAGTTATGGAGATAGAGGGGTGTGGGGATGTTGATAAGACTTTTAGGTAGTTTGAGTATTGATGGGTGATTGTGTACGGAGTGCTGTCGGTGGGGGTCTTGTTAAGGTGGGTTTTGTGGTTGATGTGTGTTTTTAACCAAGCTCATTCCCCCTCACCGAGGGGAAGAAAATAAATAAAAAATTACAATAAAACAAAACAAAAAGACTACAAAAATAATTTTTTCTTTCATTAATTAAAAACTTTTTCTTGCATCTTTCTTGGATCTTGGGTTGGTGTAGTGTTCGCGCAGGCATGATGGGCTGAATGGCCTCCACCTGTGTTGGATTTCCTTGTATGTGGTACTTGTAATAAAAAAAATACTTCGTTGTATTACTCGTAATTTAAAATTCCATAATGCTAGTTAACAAGCGTTATAACTCCACATGGTATAAAATGCGAGTATAGTGGCGGATTTTCTGTACAGGGATGGCACAGACACTATGTACCGCTGTACATGTTATTATTGCTGCCCATTATATATAATAGTAACTCTTGAATGCGATGTTTCTACACATAATCAAAAAGATCATTCATCATGCAATCAAAAGAAAACTCTCCAGGATGTAAATGCATTTTTTAACTAGATGGGCACTCAGTAGAGCGCACACCTCTGCTACGCAATGTCTGATTCACAAGAACATATTGGGCCCAATACAATTTTGAAATATCATGCTGTGCAGTATTATATAGTTTTTAGCCCTATCTCTCAATGATGAAGAATCACTTTAAAAATTAAATAATTACCAGATCCAGATCCAGATTCGGATATTCACCAAAATCTAACCAATTTGTCATGGTCACACACCCAACGTGTCCACCAAGTTTCATCCGAATCCGTCCACAACTTTTTGAGCTATCCTGCTAGATATCGTTTTTGGCCCCATCTCTCAATGGTGAAGAATCACTTAAAAATTCCTTGTCGCTGGATCCAGATCTTCACCAAAATCTAATCAGTTCGTCCTTGTCACACACTAAACCTGTCAACAAAATTTCATCTGGATCCGTCCGCAACTTTTTGACATGTCTTGCACACAAATAAACAGACAGAGAGAGAGGGTGAAAACATAACCTCCTTCACCTTCGGTGGTGGAGGTAAAAAGTACAGAAACAGGTGATAAAACTTTTTGAAAATGTAAAAGTAGGCAGGGAAGTTATGCCAAAAAGTATGTAAACAGGGTATGGAAGGTCACAAGAAATCATCATGTGAAAGCATCCCTACGTCTTTACTTGAATAACGGTTGTACCCGCAAATTATACTATATCAATTTGGTTAGTTTATGTGCGTGTGTGTATGTGTGTGTGTGTGTTGTGTGTGTGTGCATCTGTGTGTGTCTGTGTGTGTGTGTATGTGTGTGGGTGTGTCTGTGTGTGTGTGTGTATGTGTGTGGGTGTGTCTGTGTGTGTGTGTCTGTGTGTGTGTGTCTCTGTGTGTGTGTGTCTGTGTGTGTGTGTGTCTGTGTGTGTGTGTCTGTGTGTGTGTGTGTCTGTGTGTGTGTGTCTGTGTGTGTGTCTGTGTGTGTACGTGCGTGCGTGTGTGTATGTGTGTGTCTGTGTGTTTGTGTGTGTGTTTGTGTGTGTATTTGTGTGTATGTGTGTGTATGTGTGTGTGTGTCTGTGTGTCTGTATGTGTGTCTGTGTGTCTGTATGTGTGTGTGTGTGTCTGTATGTGTGTGTGTGTGTGTGTCTGTGTGTGTGTCTGTGTCTGTGTGTGTGTGTGTGTCTGTGTGTGTGTCTCTGTGTGTGTCTGTGTGTGTGTCTGTGTGTGTACGTGCATGCGTGTGTGTATGTGTGTGTTCGTGTGTATACGTGTGTGTACGTGTGTGAGCGTGTGGGTGCGTGTGTGTGCGTGTGTGTGCGTGTGTGTGCGTGTGTGTGCGTGTGTGTGCGTGCGCGCGCGTGCGTGTGTCTGCGTGTCTGTGTCTGCGTCTGCGTGTCTGCGTCTGCGTGTCTGCGTCTGCGTGTCTGTGTCTGCGTGTCTGTGTCTGCGTGTCTGTGTCTGCGTGTCTGTGTCTGCGTGTCTGTGTCTGCGTGTCTGTGTCTGCGTGTCTGTGTCTGCGTGTCTGTGTCTGCGTGTCTGTGTCTGCGTGTCTGTGTCTGCGTGTCTGTGTCTGCGTGTCTGTGTCTGCGTGTCTGTGTCTGCGTGTCTGTGTCTGCGTGTCTGTGTCTGCGTGTCTGTGTCTGCGTGTCTGTGTCTGCGTGTCTGTGTCTGCGTGTCTGTGTCTGCGTGTCTGTGTCTGCGTGTCTGTGTCTGCGTGTCTGTGTCTGCGTGTCTGTGTCTGCGTGTCTGTGTCTGCGTGTCTGTGTCTGCGTGTCTGTGTCTGCGTGTCTGTGTCTGCGTGTCTGTGTCTGCGTGTCTGCGTGTCTGCGTGTCTGTGTGTCTGCGTGTCTGTGTGTCTGCGTGTCTGCGTGTCTGTGTGTCTGTGTCTGCGTGTCTGTGTGTCTGTGTCTGCGTGTCTGTGTGTCTGCGTGTCTGTGTCTGTGTCTGCGTGTCTGTGTGTCTGCGTGTCTGCGTGTCTGCGTGTCTGCGTGTCTGCGTGTCTGCGTGTCTGCGTGTCTGCGTGTCTGCGTGTCTGCGTGTCTGTGTCTGTGTCTGTGTCTGTGTCTGTGTCTGTGTCTGTGTCTGTGTCTGTGTCTGTGTCTGTGTCTGTGTCTGTGTCTGTGTCTGTGTCTGTGTCTGTGTCTGTGTCTGTGTCTGTGTCTGTGTCTGTGTGTGTGTGCATGCGCAGGAGACCAAGTAGAAAGGGGAAAGGGCGAGCAGGTTGGTAGGACGGTACAAGCTGTTGCATGCAGGAGGGGATGGAAGGAGTAAAGCTCTGTAAATAATGGTATGTACTAATGGTTTACTATTTCACTGGTCAGATTCATACATGGAAACAATCAACATGCACTATCATCACAAATGGATACAGGAAACAACCATTATTCAAAGAAAGATGGAGGGATGGTTTCACATGATGATTTATTTTGACCATCCCTACCCATTCTGTTTACATACTTTTTACTGACAGGGTGATTCATCAGTGTGTGCGCCATTCCTCAGATGGATGTTGAACTGCGTGTCCCATCTGTCGGCATTAGTTTGTGGACATTAAAGATCTCACAGTGCCCTTCACGGCCAAATTCAAAATTCCTGCCCAAACCTTAGTCAAACGTCAGGACTGACACCAGCCGGTTCGTAAAAGACTTGGGCCAGGTTTCCTTCAGCCAACCCCACAATAACATGGCCATAAAACAACAACAACAACAATATTAACACACTGCCATCCGTATGTCACACGGAGAAGAAGCAGGACATCGAGCATTTCACCTTCGGAGGACGTTTTTCCATTCAAAATGGTACATCGACAGTAATAATAAGAGCGTAATAATAATAATAATAATAATAATAATAATATTGATCAAAATAAGAAACCAATCACTGCACTGTTGTCCCAAGAAGGAAGCCAGATGTAACAATACACACACACAAACACAAACACAAACACAAGCACACACACACACACACACACACACACACACACACACACACACACACACACACACACACACACACACACACACACACACACACACACACACACACACACAAACACAAACACAAACACAAGCACACACACACACACACACACACACACACACACAATATACTGGTAAGTACTTACAAAAGCTATTTTATTTGAAGTTATAACCTTAACTGAAAAGTAATTTACTGATTTCCCAACTACCCGGATCATCAGCTTGACACCGTTTTTCATCGAGGTTTCAATCCTTTCAGCCCAGAACCTCTCCAAACAGCGGATCCACAACCCTGGTCGCAGGTCCACGTCAGTTGGTTACTCAACATCAATGGACCCACAACCTCAAAGTTGTGTCCAGACAGTGAGTCAACACAGCAATGCAATATCCTTCTCCAAACTTATTTAATTATCACTTTCATTTTAAGTTTGTTTTTTTAATACAATGTCGAGGCTTGGATAAGAGCTAACGCACAGAATGTACATAAAGGGAAGCAGGAGACAAGAGAGAAGGACAAAACAGTGGGGAACAGAGACATGAGGAGATCTGTGGAAGGGAGAGGGATGGAGCGGGGTACACGGGGTAAACAAGATGGACACTACAGGGACTTTCAGGAAGGAAAGCAGGGAATTTAAAGGAGGAGGGTTTGGGGTGGATTAACGCCGTAGAAAAGATCGAGGATTTGGATGGGGGAAGATAAGACGTGGTGGTGAAAACTGTTTTGAAGACCTGGAGGGAAGAGTGGGATTGAAGAGAGAGTGTGAGTTTGTTCCAAAGGCGGGAAAAAAAAGAGGAATGAAAGATTGAAGGTGAGCAGCGATTCTTCATTTTGGTAGTTTTAACAGAAGGGGGTTGCTGGCGGACATTGAGCGCCCCGCGGAAATAAGGGCACCCTGCGTATAACTACACATGAATAACTTTAATCATACATCACTTTATAGCGAACGAAGTGAGATTCATACTTAACGCGTGCACGTGAGGGAATAGGAAACAACAACAACAACAACAACAACAACAACACAATACCCCTGGCCATTTGGAATCCGTGTCGTTGGATATGACCTTTTGCTTCCGGTTGTTGTTGTTAAACGCTGCACGGTGTATAAACACGATTGGGTTTTATTTCTATTTTGTGAATATTACTTAACGCGTGCACATGAGAGGATAGGAAACAACAACAACAACAACACAATACCCTGGCAATTGTGAATCCGTGTCGTTGCCTATGACCAATTTGCTTCCGTTTTTGTTTTGTTTCTGGTTTTTTTTTTGTTTCCGGTTTTTGTCATGGGGAATGATGCATGCCGGGAGATCATGACCGGAAGTGTTTATTTATTTATTCAATTATTTTTTTTCCCAAGGTTCATTTTATACTTCCGAAAGTGATTTTGTTCATGACAGGAAGTGTTTATTTAGTATTTAACATTACCGGGAGTGATTTTGAAACTCTTTCCGGAACTTTTAATTTCTTTTATTCTTGACCAGAAGTGATTGTTTATTTATTTATTTATTTATTCAATTATTTTTCCCAAAAGTTAATTTTAATAAAGATATCTCCCGCATCATCAAAAAATATTTTTTAATCGTGATTTGCATTCTTTGATCGCTGATCCCGAATCCGGGCCGAAGTAACCGGAAATTGCATCAAAATCATCAGCTGTGCAGCGCTTACATGCAAGAAGAATTCTACGTTCGCTTCTTGGCTTTGCCTATTCCATATTATTAGTAAAAACAACATCAATTATAACAGTAATCTTTATGTAATGGAACAAGTGTTTGTATGTCCGCTCCATACCCAATGGTTGGACAGTTGGCCTGATGCCACCCACCATTGTAATTTTTTGAAAAATCATTCGTCCACCATTTTTGAATCCTAAGCCTAAGTTCATATGTAAGCCCAAGACATTTTTGGAAGTGTCATAGTCACAATCGCCAAGCCCTCTAAACAAATTTTCCGTTCAGTGTGAAACAATCCAAGCGACTGATAAAAGGATTATCGGATATCGAAAGGTTGGAGACGATATGAGTCATGGGCCTTGTGAAGACATAGTACGTGTAGGCCTCAGACTTCAGGCCTCTGGCGTCAGTCTATAGGCCAGTGCAATTGGAATGATCAGAGCTATATAATCATGATGTATGTGCTTCATGGACGTAAGCAGAGTTATTTTTTTTTATTTTTGGGAGTGATCCAGGCAGCGGCCTGTAGCCTATACACCGCCCAAATAAAGGGATTTGTCAAAAGAACATGTATGCTTGGAACAAGATCGCCCGAAGGGCGGGTGCTCTGCTCGTAATCATAAGGACAACAAGAGCGAGAATTGTTTTGTCCCTAACTGTCCCAATACATGTCCCTTACTGTCTCAATGAAGAAGAAACCCTATAACCCACCGTGTTTGAGTCTATTCGGAAAAATAAGAGAAAAAGCAATTTTTATTTACTGATAAGTTTTGTACACGAGAAATCAACAAAGACAACTCGGATAACAAACCGGAGATAAAAACTTAGTTTGCTTAACGCACGTTCGAGCCGACGCAGGAAACAAAATGAAGAAGATCCTTTCTGACGCACCGTTTCCATGGTTTCTCGGCTTTGCCTATTTCGTATTAAAAATAACACGATGTACATACATGGAGCAAAAACATGCGTACGGCTTATGTGCATATATAATACTGTTAGGGTTGTGCAAAACTGCAACTCCTGCGAGGCAATGACACCCACCATATAGTGATCCAAAGGCAGTTATCTCATTAGTATTTGTTTATTTAGCCCTTTCTACATGGCCAGTGGGGAAATGGGACAATATCCTGACTGGTGATCAGAGCCTCACCCCATGATCACAACGACGCTACAATGAAACGGAACACCAAGAAAGAACCTGAAGAAGTAAAGAGCAAAGATGGAGTTATCAGGAGGAACCTGGATAGGATTCGTGGGTTTCAGCCGCTACTCCACAACCCTCAAACCCATCGAGGCGCAGCCAAGTGGGCCTCACAGAAAAATTTCTGCAATAATTCACTTCTTCAAGAGATCGATAACGAAAGAGAGGAATAGAGAGTAAAAGAGATGAAAGAGAAGAAAAAAGTAAGAATTCGAATAAATAAAGAGAATTGTGAGAAAAAAAAATTGAGAAAGAAATGTGAAAGGAACAAAGATGTCGGGAAGAACCCGGACAGATAGCAGTTACTCCCCAGGCTCAAACGCAGCAACATGTACAAGCTAGCAGAGGTTCGTCAGTGGCGATGAACACTCACCATAATCACTACAAATGCCTCTTAAAAATCCCCACAACAACCTACGCCCAATCTCTTCACCACAAACTCCATAACCGCTTCCAACCACTTCAACTTCATCACCACAACCACTCCCAATGTTTCAACACCTTCACCGCAGACACAACAGCACTTCCCTCACCTCACAATAACTGTCACAACTGCCATCAGCCCCCTGAACGCTCACCATAGTCTCTGAAGGAAGCCGGGGGAACGAAGGACATACGAGCCGGGGTGCTTTGGCATGTGAATTTAAGCACAAACGTGTGCTGGGGTTCATTCAAAGACGTGCGGGTAGTTCTGGTGTTTCCCTAAGTAATTACGCTCGAACAGAGTCCAGTGCACGTTCAGAACCAGAGAGCACTCACGAAAACCCTCGGCCATTATTAATTGCGGAGCTGTGTCACGTGGCCAGGCTCAGAGGTAACTGGGGCCATTTTCTGCTCTGGAGTCTGGCGGGGCAGGGTGACTTATTGGTGTGGCATCTACGCACCAATGGGGACACTCGAAAACGCCTACAGGGTTGTTTGATCCGCTTTCTGGCTCCTCCCTCGCACAGGCTCCATAAAACAGAACAGGTTGGGCTCAGTCGTTAGTCCGTGGTCTCTTCCTTCATCCAACCTCCGAGCCGAATCTCTTGCCCAGCTGAGCACAACCGAGCTGAGAGGGCAGCGGAACCAAACAAGGCGAGCAGGGCGGAATAAGCTGTTACCAAGACGTGCCGGGGTCATCCCTGGATCATCAGCTTCGGCTGCATTCCACAGCCAATGTTCATTACCACTTGCAGACTCTCACACATGCATCTTTTCTCAATCTGTGCCTCGTTCACTAAAAGAGTGTTACCGATTTGCACCTTTCACACCTTCCTCTTGCATCACGCTGCATGTATTTGCACCTCCCACTTGCACACAGTAGACACCCCCGTTTTCTTCCCTCCTCCCCATTCCTAAGCGATTAGGTTGCGTCGGTCCGTCGACCACGCCAGATACAACGAGGTCGCCTCCACCTCAACTGCTCCTCCTCTCTCTGAGCTCAATCTAATTTCCTCGGGTGTGTGTGTGTGTGTGTGTGTGTGTGTGTGTGTGTGTGTGTGTGTGTGTGTGTGTGATGGTGCCTGTTACGTGTAACAGAAGTTGAGATTGTAGAAGTTACTCTCGGGTTAACTCTGCACCGTCTTCTTTTTTAAATATTTGCATTTCTTTTGCCGCACCCACAAATTCCTTGCTTTCCCCTGCCATACATAATTTGTGAATAAACCGTATTATTGTGCCACATAATTTTCCTTGCCTTGTTCTAATAAATTGCTCATTATAAATGTACCCAGCTCATTTTCATCTATTTCCTTCATTGGTCCAGCATGGTCCACACATTAGCCTAGCCAGGAAGTTATACCCCAATAATTTGTTTATTAGCCAATGCGTATTTGGCAGCTCTACTCGGCTGTACCTGATATGGTAAGTTTAACGCAAGTACGCATCGAGGGCGTGATTCCCTGATAAGGAGCCTTTGTGTACCACAGTTAAATGGTAGTCAGACGGACACTGGGTTACATGGTTAAATTGTTGGCATTCTTGGTCGATTAGCGACCCGCCTCAACTTGGACTTCTTCGTGTGTGACAGCCTCGATTCCCTGCGAGTCCGGGGGGGGGGTTGGGGGGGGAGAACCGGAGATACCCTCCACCCTCATAGTGGCCCCACAACCCCAGGTCCGCAACTATATACTATATATGACCCCTAGTTTTGATGGGAGGATGGCAGATTGAGTTACATTAAAGGTATTACTGCAAGATTTTAGGCGGCTCAGTGAAACAATTTATTGATGATATTATTTTGTAACCAGCATGCTGATGGTCGATCTGAATGCCAATGTGTGCCACAGAGAGTGCCAGTGTGATTAAACCTGGAGACGACATCAGCGTCATGTCACATTCAGGGTCACAGATGAGCGATTTTTCTATGATATTAATAAATGAATTATTTTAATGAGTAGAAAATATTTTTACATTGCCATAATTGAGAGAGCGTCTACATTTGTCACGGGTAAACTCAGCTATCGCTGCGAGTAGGGAGTTATCCTCCATATTTTTAGCCACTTGGACGAAGAAAAACAAACTCACCGGAAATCGTTTTTGATGAACTTTTTCATGCACCTTTGATGTCGCATCACAAGCTGCAATGGCAAATCAAAACTGTCTATTAATTATGTACGATTGAAATGCACCTTTTAGATGTTTACACCCTTTCTACCTTTGGACACGTTTTAGACATTTTTAGACCCCTTTAAACCTCGAGATCAAGATACCCTTTCGACCCCTTCCAGACCTTTTGGACCTTTGACACCCTTTTCTGACCTTTACTGCATAAACTCCACTCATCTTCATGGTGGGAACGAGTGGGGGAGGGGGGGAGGGCGTGAGGAGAACCTTTAGAGTCTTTAGACCCCTTCATTCTCACTGAAGACAATTTTTTTTAGGCCTTTACACCCTTTAGACCAGGGGTCTTCAAATACTTTTGGATGTGGGCCAGAACCAAAATTCCCTGGTTCCTTGCAGACCACACAACCAAAAACATTTTTAACTGGAGGGGAGCACTCGGTAGAGTGCAAAACCTCCGCCGCCAATACTGCTCGGTCACTCAAGTGAACCTGATATCCTATTCATTCAATTTGACGTCAACAGTGCTCACAGAGTTATAGTTTGCAACTTTCTCTTTTACTTTTACATACTCAATTCATTCGTCATAACTAGATTCCTTGAGACAGAAATTGATTTTACGTGGGTATATCCACCTGAAGTTCCAAAATCAGCCGTAATTATAATTTGGCATGTTTTTTGTTGGAAATCACTTATAACATGTAGAAATGCAAAAAAAAAAAAATAATCGAAATTTTGTTGAAAAAAAAAGTTGCAAAAATTTTTTTTCTCTAACAATTTTTTTTTGGGGGGAGGGGGGGTTGGAAATCACTTAAAACATGTAGAAATGCAAAAAAAAAAAAAATTCAAATATTTTTTCAAACTGGCCGCCATAGCGGCCATATTGGATTTTGGACCAAGTCCAAAATCTAATGGCATGATCCTTGGACCATACCTAATCCCCCCACCAAGTTTCGTCGAAATCCGTCCAGGAGTTTTTCTGTAATACTGTTCACAAACAAACAAACAAGCAGTCATAGACTGGTACTTACGAAATCGTCAACTTGACCTCTGACCTTGTCTAATAAAAGCTGTCTCTGGAAAAGGTAGCGACACAAACCAGAAGTTTCTACGATGATTCTGTACCAAACCATCAAAAATCGAATGTTTTGGATGTTTGACCTCACTGTGACCTTGACCTTTGACCGATTTTGACCAAAATCTAATCAGCACTGGGCATCACCCTCCTGAATCACGTGGTGTAATTTGACATTGGGAGCTCCTTCCGTTCTCGAGTTATCGTGCCTACAAACAAACAAACAAACAAGCAGTCATAGATTGGTACTTACGAAATCGTCAACTTGACCTCTGACGTTGTCTAATAAAAGCTGTCTCTTGAGAAGGTAGCGACGCAAACCAGAAGTTTCTACGATGATTCTGTACCAAACCATCAAAAATCGAATGTTTTGGATGTTTGACCTCACTGTGACCTTGACCTTTGACCGATTTTGACCAAAATCTAATCAGCGCTAGCCACCACCCTCCTGAATCACGTGGTGTAATTTGACATTGGTATCTTCTTCCGTTCTCGAGTTATCGTGCCTACAAACAAACAAACAAACAAACAGAAACGGAAGGCATCAATATACTTACGAAATCTTTAGATTTCGTAAGTAACAAACAGAAACGGAAGCCATCAATATACTTACGAAATCTTATGATTTCGTAAGTAACAAACAGACAGGGGTGAAAACAGTAACCTCCCTCCATCTTCGATGGCGGAGGTTAATTACCTGAAAATGTCCTTACCCTTTACACTGCCATAAATGGTACACAACCCCAACATCTCCTCGGTGACTTTTAGGTCTTTGTCCACACCTCGGATGTCGATCGCCAGCTGTTAGACATCGGTGATGTCCTTGCTGCCATCCAGAGCAAGAGAAAAGTACTCAAATCCAGCGATCGTGTCCTTCAGCTGCAGACGAACATCTTCGGCCAGTGATTCAGCATGGCGGGTAGCTCAGGGTAAGTTTCTCCACCAGGCCCATCTTCTCAGGGCAGCACGTTTCCACAAACTTGCTGATGCACTCTTTGACGTATTCTCTATCGGAAAACGGCTTCAGCAGCTTGGCTATGATGCTGCTAATTTATTAGCTTGCATGTGTCATGGACAGCATTCAGTGTACAGTATGTACATGAGGGTTCAAAGTGAGAAAGATCATGCACGGTCACTTTTTTGTGGATGGTTAAACTGCAATGTAATCATACCAGATGCATCAAGTGCTGTAATAATTATGTAATCCTGAAAAGGTAAAAACGATTAAAACAAAAATCTAAACTAGAGGAGCACTCGGTAGAGCGCATACCTCCGCCAGGCTGAAAAATTTACCTTTTGTATTCCACTGATAGGTCAGATCCGGATCCAGATCTTCACCAAAATCTAATCAATCCTTCCTTGTCACACACCGAACCTGTCCTCTAAGTTTTGTCCAAATCTGTCCATAACTATACAAGACATCCTGCTCACAGACAAACAGACAGGGGTGAAAACATAACTTCCATCCACTTTTGGCGGCCGAAGTAATAAATGCTCAAAAATAAACATTGGATGAATCCATCGAAATTATGTTTTTTAAATAATAAAACTGATAAACTTACTAAACAAAATATGTTGTGCCACTTTTCACTCTTTATGATACATATCTACTGTGTCTACACAAATGCCAAGTCTGTCTGCTCCCTCTGATACACAACACCAACACATTTTTGTTTTAGTTCTTCCCTGAGCATTCGACCACGCATAGAGACATCACATGCTCACCATTTGTTTCATCAGGGTAACAGGACATCAAGGAAATGTACATCAGACAACTCATGAGAGCCAGTGGATCCTTCTTCTTCAAGCAAAGCTTGGATCCAATTGGAAATTCAACCTGCTGGTTGCATCATCTGTTGTGCCACTGATGCAGTGACCCTGTAGGTTGAGGCAGGAATTTGTAATTTATTCAGGGTACCGCAACAACTCACCTATTCTTAGTTGAAATACATCGTGGGACCTTTAACATCCAACAAGTAATGATAGCAGATGAGACACCCGGCTCAATGTCCGTCAATGGGACAGTGCACTTTATGATAAAACTCCCTGCCTGCGAAGCACCAACCCCACAGTTTATAGTCACAGCAGAAATCGAGGCCAGACTAAGCTTAGAGGGGAGTTTGCTACCTTAGAGCTATTCTGTGAATGCTTATCGATTACTTCAAATGGTAAATGTATTCCTCCAAATGTCATCTTAACTGTGAAATGACGATTTACTCGAATATTGTCGGAGATGCTTCAGGCAAACTCCATACTAGCTGTCTCTAAGTTCATCAAGATTCATCCAACCCACCCCTCTAGACCCCTATCTCCTTCCTTTACTCTGTCTTGGTCCTCATGGGAGAGCAGGTTACCCTCACCGGAGGAGAGGGTACTACCTTTGGGTCTTTTTTTTGTTTGTTTTCTTTGTCTGTTTGTCCGCACAGAACTTTAGTGTTTTTCTCCACAACCTCTTGTCGAATTGAGGCGAAATGTTCACCATTCGTGCGACGAGTCATGTAGAATGTTATAATCATAATTATGACGTCATAGGTCACTTGGTGTGGCAGCCATATTGGAAAATTGGAAGAAAAAAAACGGTCCTCTGTATCTCTGAAAGCACACCAA
Organism: Eptatretus burgeri; assembly: GCF_056783735.1. Classification (NCBI taxonomy): domain Eukaryota; kingdom Metazoa; phylum Chordata; class Myxini; order Myxiniformes; family Myxinidae; genus Eptatretus; species Eptatretus burgeri. Next base: position 81,931,877 of record NC_140964.1, on the reverse strand, counting down.
GGTAAAAATTGAAACTTGGCATGAAGCAAGTACTCCTCATGGGGAACGAGTGTGATTTTTTTTTTATGATGTCATAGGTGCCTTCCTTATGACATCATAATCACATGTAGAACGCGACATCTGATCAGTGTGAAACTTTTTGAGGGTCATCTTGGGATAAAATGGTCCACAGAAGAAAAAAAAAATTATGATCTCATCAGTCACGTGATTCAGCTGCCATATGCCATATTGTTTTTTTGTTTTTTTAACCTTCAAAAATCTCTGAAATGGCTGAACAGATTGAGGCGAAACTTCACAAGTAAGACTGCTCACACGTATGGTTCACACATTACGAACAAAAGGTTCACACATATGATGTCATAGGTCACATGGTTTGGCAGCCATACTGTATTTATCCAAAAACCCATAAAAAATCTTGTTGTCCAGAACAGCTGGACAGATCAAGGGAAACTTCACACAAATGTCCCCCAAGCCTTGGGTGTACAAGTTTGTAAAGGAATAATTGATGGGTCACATGGTTTGGCAGCCATATTGGATTGAAGAAAAATATTATACGTTTTCTCCTGAACCGCTTAATCAATTGACGTGAAACTTCACAATTATGATCTTGTAGTGATGGGAATAAATGTTTAAAATTTTAACTTGATTGGACACATGGTCTAGCAGCCAGAATTATTTAATTATTTTTGATCTGGGGGTTTTTTTTTCTTCTTTAATAAGGTTCACTTGGCTCTGCCAGGATGGATTTAAGGGCAGAGAAGTCGCAGCTGAAACCCAAATGCTATCCAGGTTCCTCCTGATGACTTCATTTTTTCCTTTTGCTTGTTCGGGTTCCTTCTGATTACTCTAATGCAGGACTGTACCTATTTGGTCTTCCATTTGATTTGAATTGAATTTATTTTAATGCACTTCTGAATTAAATTGAATAATAATAAAGAATGTTGTGGGTCAGGGTCAGGTGTACGATCAAAGTGGGGTTGCATTAAAGCAAGATGTCTTGTTGTCTGGTTACAACTGCCAGCAGTTATAAAGTGACAGCTCTAGTTATGTCTCTTATTAATTACACAACACACCAGTACACAAGCACCACACAAAACAAGTCCTGGCGAGGGTCTACAATCTCTGATTGCTCTTTTTCTTGTTAAGAAATATATGACAAGGACATGAAAAGATTGTTTTTACTATAATTACAGGGACATTAATTAGGAGACAATGGACAAATCAAGATACGTCTTGGTGTTCCGAAAGTTTTCGAAATGAGTTAATCACAATCGTCAAATGCCGCCTTTTGCCTTTTCAATATATGTTACAATTAGCAAGATACAATTCCTCATGTTATATTCCTTTCTATTGAAAAATAATAAAAAGTTGCTATTCCTTGGAAGAGGCCTGGTGTTGGCTTAATGGTTAAGGTGGCTGGCTGAAGATGTTAGTGTCTTGAGTTTGATGTTGAGCCCATGTCAAGCCATTGAAATAACACCAGGTGGGTTGACTCAGCCTGTTATCCTTCCAAGGTCGGCAAAATGAGTTCCAGCTTACTGGGCAAATAAGCCATTCGAGTATCTTGCGTCAGAGTGGTGACACATCCAGGACTGTACTCCTCTAACCAAATGACTGCCTCAGCAGCCCTATGTGCCTCACGGCATGAAAGGAATGGTTATTTATTGGACGATTGTGAGCCCCTCATTCCGACAACTTATTGAATAACCCTCATTGTACAGGAAAACCTTGGATCTTACCAACATCAGCTGTGTATTCAGACTGGAACACCAAACAAGCCAACCCGGTTACTCAAATAACACGCTTCGTTTAGTTTTCCGGAGACTATCTGCATAGCCAAATATTCATTCGGTGATTTGGAGCTTTGTAGTGAGACAAAATCATCTCAGTTACTCCAAACCATTTGTAAACATCGGCATACAGAGTCTAACCTTCACCCAGTTCATTGTGCGCAACATGTTAATTGTCGCGCGAGACAAGTTGAACAGTGTATGCTTTCCCATAACACGTCATGGACCAAATATTGTATGTCAGAAAAAAAATCGACATATTACATTTCACCATGACATGTGCCTGTGGCCAATTGGTCAACAGCATAAACACCATTGGCCAATTGGGAAAGGTATAGAGGGCAGAGCTCAGCTGCTTGAGGGTTCATGAGACCGAGTTTGCTTTTGTAATGTCAAAGCTATCGATGTTTATCCAGACTATCTTGTATGGAACACAGGTTGTACACAACCCCAAGATGAATGTTCTACAGTCTATGCAACACATTTGTCAGTGTATGCCCCGATCACAGAATATTGCTCATAGTTTTATACTACGACTACAACTACTACTACGACTACGACTACATATTTAACAGCCCAAATTATTCCCACTATATTGTGGGATCGGTCGGAGAAGTTTGTGTCTCAAGTCTTTCACAAACCACCTGGCCAAGCCTGACATTGACTGAAGCGGATTTGGCCAGCAATATGTTTGTACCTTGTTCAGGGTGTTGGTGATAACTCATCAACTCTTCAGTGAAAGACCTTGTGGGATCTTTAACGTCCACCAACTAAGGCTATCAGACAGGACACCCGGCTTAACGTCAATCGAAGGGACGGCACACTTTATGATATAACACCCTCCCACACCCTGTGAAGCACTAATCTGAGACTGGTTGGAAATCAAATACAGATTACACACAGTACATAGATAAGTGTGCTACCTCTGCACCATGTTGTTGGAACTCACTCACAAAGTTCTACCAAGTATTAAACAGTATATTCAAACTCCTCAATCTGTTCAACCAGGGACTGGGCACCAAAATCGAGGGGGAGGGGGGGGAAAATCGGTGTCAAGGTTCTCGAGCAACACATTTGCTATTGCAATCTTGCCATTCAGTAAAGGTCGACATTTTGCGTCTTTAAAAAATGATGAAGGAAGGACCATGGAGGAACATCCTGTGGGTTTTTGTGCATTCACAGCCAATGGTGCAAGTGCACCATGTTTTCGATCACTCAAGTTGAGAACATCTACAAATGGAATGGTCTAACCATCCATCAATGGTCGTTTCGTCCAGTAAAAACATGCAGCCTTGAGACATAAATTAGCATTCTTGTGTCACTGCACATGCCACCAGGAAAAAACAAACAAAAAAAAAAAAAACGTGCATCCAAGTGTGTTTTCATACCCCGAGGGATGATGCATTCCTTTCAAAATTGCAGTAAAATGCTACGCTCATGCATTCGCACCTGCCAAAGTAAAATACAAGAACTTACAAGAAGTATTCACAAATATATTGCACTCAAATAACACCGAGTGGAATGCACTTTGAAAATCGTTAAGAGAATGTGCCATTTCATCAGTGGAACAAAACAGCATTTCGATCTCGACTCAATCCAGATGAAAATAACTAAATGAAGTGTGCTGTTCAAAATCCTGAAGACCTTGCAATACCTGGCATTTAAAGTCAATAATGCCAAAGATACAACATGACGAATATAATAAAACAAAGAGCGAGGGTAATATACACCACGTGGAAATAAACAGGAAACAAAGGATGAACCAGGTAGTCAAGTAATGTGCAAATTTTTAAAAAAAGTAAATTTAAAGAAGCAGCAGCAGAGAGAGAGTGGCGTGTGAACCGTGAAGAAATTTGGGGTGACGTCGATGATAGCGTGTCACCGATGAGTCAACCATGCTCGTTCTCCGATATGTGATGGCGGGAAGGAGACGAGATCCATCCATCCCAGGAGATGAATTCGAACCTTTAGTTTCATGTCTGCCAAAATATTTTATACTTTAAATGTAGAGCAAGCAAAATATTAATTTTACTACTACTTCTGTACCTTTACCATCCCCAGTTATTCCCATCTGTTCGGCCAGGGTTAGGGGGGTGTGGGTATAGACGGCGACAATTTTTGCCCAAGTGTTTTATGAACCTGACGTTCTACTGAAGGCAATTTGGACAGGAATTTGTAATTTGTTCATTATGACGATAACACACCTCTTCTTCAATAAAGACGCTGTGGGATCTTGAGCATCCATTAACAACCAATACAGGCAGACGTGTCCTCTGGGTTAATGTCCTTCTGATGGACGGCACACATATTGATGCCTCTACTGCATGCAAAATAACAGTTTTGAGCTGCTTCAGGATTCAAACCAGGCTAAACTCAGACGAGTGTATGAAACTTCAAAGCTATCCCTTCGAGCTTGTGTAACCCTCTTAAGATGATATATCCCACTTATCACACCAACTTGGCAGATTATCATAACTTGGGTTAGCAATACTTTTGTGCCATTTTACTATGTCTATGTAATTCCAGATAAGACAAACCATAATCAGAGAAAAATCCAGAAAATGGAAGAGAATGCTTTTTACCTTGGCTTTCACAAGTCAGCTAATACCCTTTGGATTCACACGTGTATTCATCCCTCTTTCTCAATACGAACCAGTAACACTTCAATAATGTCACCCAATTCACACCCTGCTTGTCTGTCCAACCTTTTAAAAGGACTGACATGGTATCCACAGTGTGAATTTGGTGCCCAATCTATTGGCCAGGCCTTGTACCATATAAGTGACTTCAACAAACCTATGAAGAAATTGGGCAAACATTGGTTCTGATCCAAAATGGGATTTTGAACAAAATTAACCATGAATAAAAGGACAAAACGAATCCCACATCAGCAGCGTACTTTGAAATGTATATAATCACAATGTGAAATGTTGATAACAA
>NC_140964.1:81862147-81922147 GCF_056783735.1 Eptatretus burgeri | reverse complement strand
GACACTATACTAGTATTTATGCATGCATACACTGTACATATCATATGTATATACTGTCGGACCTGCTATTCACGGGGAATACGTTCCTGAAAAATGTCACAAATGTTGGGGTCCGCGAATGTTGGGGCATTGTTTGTATGTTTTTTTTTCATTTAATTACATGGTCTAAAGGTCCCCTGACATGCAAAACTTTCTGGTTATTTATATATTAACTTGACCTTCCCAGTGAAGAAATCACCCGTTTTTTTATTAAATAAAAAATGGGATAATCAGAGCAATATTTCGATCATTTATTATGCTTTTCACAACTTGCTATGCCCCGCCCCTAAAAAAAGTTGACTTCAGCGAATCGCAGCGTTGACGTCACATACAGAAACTCGCACAGAGTGGATTGACTCGAGATCTCAAGAGTCTAGACTCTAGACTAGTCCGATAAATCCGTCGTCCGTCCGACTAGTCCGATAAATCCGTCGTCCGTCCGACTCGGCCGATAAATCCGTCGTCCGTCCGACTCGGCCGATAAATCCGTCGTCCGTCCGACTCGGCCGATAAAGCTGACGTGCTGTAGCTTTTATTTTTCTCTTTTTTCATTGTTTTCTACTGGCGCTACATGACGACAGTAGGAATAAAATAAATAAAAATGCAACAGAACGTTAGATTTATCGGACTACTCGAGACAATTGTGTCACAAGGTGTGTTCTGCACACAAGTTTTCATTGTATCCGGACAGCGAGGTTGCTTCGTTTTATGCGCAGAGAGATACGGCCGATGACATGCGCCGGCCTTATTTGTGATTAATTCGCCGCAGAGCAACATGTGCGCTGTGCTGTTCACGTCACCTCACTAAAATATTTCTGATATCGAGCAGTATGCAAGTCGAATTTACATTATTGAAGTATGAATAGGATTTAGTCTAACCAGTTGTTATTTCCGAGTCTTCCTTCGATGTCCTCCCGATCATCATGAACTCCGGGAATTTCATCGCCATTTTCCTCTGCTTGTCCTGCTTCGGGCTCGAACTGGTAAGGCCGTATTTCATTTCCAGCTGCCTGAACTTCACCTCCCGCTACTACGTTATCCAGCAATTCTCCATGTGATTCAGACCAAAATCCTTCATTTCTCTCACACTCACTGTCGTTACCAGACAAGTGAAAGTCCATGTCATCCATTATTCAAAAACAAATGTTCGATTTTTTTTAAAGCAGAAATGAACGAAGCGATTGAGTCGACCAATCAAATGTGGAAACACACAGCAAGCCAATAGAATCATGTAGACCACCAACCCGAGTAATTAACGTGCAGCCTTTGTCATCCTGTAGTTGACGTCATGTGGGTTACGCCCCTTTCAGGAGAATTTTTAGGGGCGTTCCTGAAGAGGTTTGTTTTTTTAATTTTACATTTTACAGAATGAGTATTGTGAAAAGACATTGTCAGATCTGAAATCACGATGAAAAACTCCTCAAGGACATATATAAATGAAATTTCAGTACTTTTGCATGTCAGGGGACCTTTAAGCTCGTGGAAGAGCGATTACACAGAACAAATCAGGACACAACATAACAAAGGGAACAGCAGGAGAAAGGGGAAACAACAGCAGGGCGGAAGGAGAAAGTAGACGGAGACGGACAAACAAGGGATGAGGGGGTAAGAGAAAACACAAAGGGTAGACAATATGGAGACATCAGCAAAATTTTGTTTGACCAGTTTGTGATTTTGTTAAAGTCTGAGTAGAGGGGAGAAGCTGCCTGTCTGTTAGAAGGATGAGAGATGTCACAGCAGAGAGTGGAGTCATCAGCAAAGAGATAATGAGGATTTTCCAGCGAGTCAGTGAGATCATTGATGAAGATTAGGAATAGGACTGAACCTAGAACACTGCCTTGGAGTATTCCAGCCTTGACAGGGAGAGGAGATGAAAGGGTTCTGTTGAGAACACACATTGTCTACAAGAGTGGAGGAAGTCAGGAATCCAAGAGTGGAGTTGGCCTTGGATTCCATAGGTAGACAGTTTGTAGAGCAAGGTAGGATGCCATATTGTATTTAAAGCTTGACATGTCTAAAGAGACAGCCCTGATCTCATGTCTGACATTAAAGGTCTCCATCCAGTGTTGGGAGAGTGGGAGCAGCATGTCCAACGTCGGGTGATCAGATCTGAATCCAAATTGATGATCTCAGATAAGGCTCTTGGAGAAGAGGAATGATTTTATGTCAACCTGCGATCATTGATTCCATGACCTTGCTGATGATTGGAAGTACAGGAAGGAAGTCGGCCGACTGCGCCAGGTATTGAGAGGCCGTTAGTTCTCATCTGCTCTCCTTCCTTCTGGCGAACTAATCTTCATCGGGTCTGTGTGTGTGTATGTGATGGCACCTGTCGTATCTTAAATTAAGATTGTGGAAGATATGACAGGATAAGTCTGCTTTTGTAAATTGCTTACCTTTTGTTGCACCCCACAAATTCCTTGCTATCCTCTGCTGTCCATAATAATAAACCCCATTTACTGTACCAATTGGAGGAAAGGGAAGGAGCTTGGAGGGATCCTCAATTGATTGTAAATAAATGCTTTGTGTAGAAATGTTCCCAGCTCGTTTTCATCTTTTCCTTCATTGGTCCAGCATGGTCCGTATCCTTGCCTAGCCGGGACGTTATCCCCAAACGATCTGTTTCCTAGCAGGTACGTCCTTGGCAGTTATGCTCAGTTTCATCTGATCCGGTAAGGTGATCTGGTTTGAGCAAGGCGTACTGAGGGCATGTGCCCCAGTAATTGGATCACGTGACCATTTCAGGTAACTGGTTTCCATTAGACAGAGGACACTAAGTCACGTGGTTGAGTTATTGGCGTTCACGGTCGATTAGTGACCCGCCGCGTCACGGAGTTATCCGTGTGAGACAGCCTGCGATTCCAGAAAGTCTGGTGGGAACCCGAGGTAGCTTCCCGACATTGTGGTCTTCTCGCCCCGACCCCAGGTCCGCAACAGTATGAATAGCGGGGTCCGACAATATAGATGCACTGTGGTTTTTTTTAAAACCATCTTGATAGAGATGGTGTGTGTGTGTGTGTGTGTGTGTGTGTGTGTGTGTGTGTGTGTGTGTGTGTGTGTGTGTGTGTGTGTGTGTGTGTGTGTGTGTGTGTGTGTGTGTGTGTGTGTGTGTGTGTGTGTGATTATTCCCGTCAAGTCCCCTAATTTAAATTTAAAAAAAATTTCACACAAGATCGTATTGTTTCACATTTTTGTGTTCTGCTTTCATTTAGGATGTTATTTCATTTCATTAGGAGCTTGGAGGGATGTTATCTACTGCATAAAAGTGAATGAGAGCTTCGTTTGTTTGTGACACTGCTCCTCTGAGCTCCCAAGGTTAATAGTGACAAAACTTGACAGGGTCACTTGTTTTTTTAGATCCTTGTGGAGGATCTCTCAGTCTAACTCACATTGTTGTTCTTCATCTTCTTCTTGTGGACTTTTTTGTTTCACAGCCTACAGTTTTCATTGAAACTTCCTGAAACTTGGCATATATAGGTAAAAAATACCCTGCACAGACAGTAACCATCTCCGATTTTGAAAATTCCTCCGAGAAAAAACAGTTATGACGTCAAAATATCTCCGCCAATGGAAATTGCTTAAAAAAATTATCTCCGAAACTAGGCAAGCTTTTTGAATTCTGTTTGCGGGAATCGAACAGGGCATTAGCAGAGATGAATTACCGTATGTATGATACACGACTATGACGCCATTTCAATTTTTATGACGTCATTCCTATTTTTTAACATTTTTTGTTTCACAACCCAGAGTTTTCATCAGATCTTCGTGAAACTTGCCATGTATATGCAGAAAGCCCACGTGCAGGCAGTCACCATCTCCGATTTTGGAAATTCTTCCGAGAAAAAAAGTTGACGTCATAATATCGCCGCTAATGGAAATCGCCTATACCATTATCTCCAAAACTAGGCAAGCTGTTTGAATTTTGTTTGCGGAAATCAACCAGGGCATTAGCACAGATAATTTATCGCAAACCTGATACATCACAATGACGTCATATTCGTTTTTATGATGTCATCATGAAGAGGATGAGGATCTTAGCTCATTTGAGCTTGTTTAACCATGATGCACCTTACTAGGGCTTTTAAACAGTAATTTTCTCACAATTCATAACTCATAAACAAACACACGAGCCACTATCTGTCGCAGGGAAGGGTTGGGAGACCAGAGAGAGCAGGGTGGGTGGGAGTAGGTGAGAGTCTGGAAAGATGTGAGGGGAAGAGGTGGGGTGGGAATCTGGAGGGAGTTGAGTAGGAGGAGGTTGAAGGAGGCAGTGGAAGGGGTGGTGTGGAAGTCTGGAGGGAAGAGGCAGGGGAAGGGGTGGGAGGAGGGAGGGGTAGGAGTGAGAGAAGGGAGGGGAAGGAGTGGGAGAAGGGAGGGGAAGGAGTGGGAGAGGGGAGGTGAAGAGGTGGGAGAAGGGAAGTGAAGAGGTAGGGGAAGGGAGGTGAAGGAGTTGGAGAAGGGAGGTGAAGGGGTGTGATAAGGGAGGTGAGGGGTGGGAGAAGGGAGGTGAAGGAGTTGGAGAAGGGAAGTGAAGGGGTGGGATAAGGGAGGTGAAGGAGTTGGAGAAGGGAGGTGAAGGGGTAGGAGAAGGGGGGTGAAGGGGTGGGAAAAGGGGGTGAAGGGGTGGGAGAAGGGAGGTGAAGGGGTGGGAGAAAGGGAGGTGAAGGGGTGGGAGAAAGGGGGGTGAAGGGGTGGGGGAAGGGGGTGAAGGGGTGGGGAAGGGAGGTGAAGGAGTTGGAGAAGGGAGGTGAAGGGGTGGGAATCCGGAGGGAGGGGATTTGGGTGGGAGCAGCGGTAAGGGGAAGGAGTGGGGTGGGAGCCTGGAGGGAGGAGGCAGGGGAAGGGGTGGTGTGGAAGTCTGGAGGGAGGGGAAGGAGTGAGAGGAGGGAGGGGTACAGGTGGGAGAAGGGATGGGAAGAGGTGGGATAATGGGTGGGAGGAATGAGGAGTGAGGGGAAGGAGTGGGAGGAGAAAGAGTGGAAAGGAGAGAGGGGAAAGGGTGGGAGGAGGGATGTGGCGTTTTTTGCCAGGTACCTTTGCTCGTATCTAATATATAAAGCTCTTTCTAACCTCTGATTTACTGACTCACTCATATTCAAGATTGGGACCTTCCAGGTGATGTAGAAAGTTGAAATTTTGTGTGCCGATGGACATTGAAGCTGATACACTGGAAAAAAAAACCATCACAGAGCTGTCGGAAAGCATCTGTAAATGAAAATATAAATACATAAAAAATCTCACTGACAAATGTTCAGTACCTCTTGGTGGGGGTACAAAACTGAAATTTTGTGCAGGAACAAACCTGTAAACAATATACCAGATCTGAACCCACTGTTATCCCCACTGTTTGGTGGAGTACCCCTGGTGTTGGCTTAATGGTTAGGGTGTTAGGCTTTGGATCCTAGGGTCCTGAGTTCAAATCCTGCTCAGCTGTTGAATTAATACCAGGTGGGGTTAACTCGGCCTGTCATCCTTCTGAGGTCGGCAAAATGAGGGCCAGCATGCTGGTATACTGTGTCGGAGTGGCGACCCATCCAGGATTGTGCCCAATAGCCAAGGAGACTGCTAAGGCAGCACCAACACTCTCCACAGAGTATGGTCCCAAAATATATATATATATATATATATATATATATATATATATATATATATATATATATATATATATATATATATATATATATATATATATATATATATACATACATATATAGTATATCTCTGGTGGAGTATCCTGTTCACATCCATCCATCCATTGGGACCATACTCTGTGCAGAGCGTTCGTGCTGCTTAAGCAGTCTCCTTGGCTATCGGGCACAATTGTGGACGGGTCGCCACTCCGGCACAGGATACCAGTAAGCTGGCACTCATTTTGCCGACCTCGGAAGGATGACAGGCAGAGTCAACCCCACCTGGTATTAATCCAACAGGGAAGCAGGATTATGAACTCAAGACCCGAGGATCCCACTCTCGACATTAAGCCAACACCAGGCATAGTATCGTGTTTCCAAATTTAATGTAGCCATTGTTTAAGTGAAATCTAATATTTTCTTTAGGTTTATTGTTTTTCAAAACTCCAGGAATTATGTACTTTCCTTTCCAGACCAGTGTGCTCCTCATCAATAGACTGTAATGTACACTTCACTACCTCTGAAAAATGCTTTAACTATAGCTCTGTCCAATGCCAGTTCAAGTTTGTCACAAGGAATGTTTGTTGACAGACATTTAGCTTTTCCCCAGTTTGTAATATTGTGGATTCTATTGATTATAGGATTAGACTTATTACAGGTGAGAATTGTTTAATACCAGACGAAAACCTCGCTTTTTATGGTGCTTATGTAACCATTTGGAAATGAGTTTCATTGCACTTGTAAGACTGCCTGGTAATGGTTTCAAATTTCATTCCTTACCTGTGATTATGAACCTCATCTTACAAGGACTCTGGTGCATTTTCAGGAACCAGTATATAAATGGTAGTTTAAGGTGTTTATTATTTGTGGGACCAACAGCCTTCTCAACTTTTAAGTGATTAATATAATGCTGTGTCATCTGTTTTATTATCAACTAGCAAATACCACCTGTCGCTTCGCTGATGGGAATACTAAGAGGAGAAAAGAGGGGAGAGAGAGGGGGAGTGAGGAGGTGGAGGGGGAAAAGGAGAGGAGGGAGGGGGAGTGAGGAGGGAGGGAGAGTTAGGAGGGAGGGAGAGTGATGAGGGAGGGAGAGTGAGGAGGGAGAAAGAGTGAGGGGAAGGGAAGAGAATGCAGAGAGGGGGAGGGGAGGGAAGGCAGTGAGGGGGAGGGAAGGGAAGGCAGCGTAAGGGAGTGGGGGGAGGGAAGGCAGCACGAGGGGGGTGGGGGAGGCAGCGTGTGAGAAAAAGGGGAGGCGGTGTGAGGGGAGGGAATGGGAAGGCAGTGTGAGGGGAGGGGAAGGCAGCGTAAGAGGAAAAGAAGGCAGTGTGAGGGGAGGGAATGGTAAGCAGCGTGGGGGGAGAGGAAAGGCAGCTTAAGGGCAAGGGAAGGAAGCATGAGGGGATGGGGAGGGAAGGCAGCATAAGGGGAATGAAGTCAGCATAAGGGCAAGGAAAGGAAGCATGAGGGGATGGGGAGGGAAGGCAGCATAAGGGGAATGAAGTCAGCATAAGGGCAAGGAAAGGAAGCATGAGGGGAGGGTAGGCAGCGTACCAGGGCATGACCAGGGTGATAATACGTGCCCAAACAGCAATGTCGTCTTTTTAACTGCCGTGTTCCATATAAAACTGTGCGGAAAATCTCTTCCTCCTTTACCTTCTTCACTTACAATAATGTGACTCTCATTCAATCCCGGTTCTCATATCGATTAGATTCAGAAAACACTGATTAGACACTGCTTTTTGAAGCATTACAAAGCAGGATGCTCTACTTGCAACACGGGTGAGAAAAGGATATGAAAAAGTAGCTGCTATTTCAATAATTTATTCACACGATTTTTAAAGGATGAAAGCTAATTTTTATTATCAAGCTCAGTTTGAGCTGAAATGCTGCAAGTGCTGGTGCTAAGTATATTAAGCGGCGCTTTAAAACATGAGGGCACAGAGTGCGTCCACCTGCAAGGATTGTTGCAGCTATTCCACTCGAAGCAATGGCCAAAGAAATCTTGCCCTCAGCACGAACTGCTGCCACTAATGTGTGAAAACTGGAAGCAACAGCATGCAACATAGTTGTTGGCCATGTGTGAAAACTGGATCACATAGATCATAGGTACACTCCAACTCATTGCAAAGTTTGACCTGAAACATTGCCAAAGCACGAGTTGCACTGGGAACTGACGTTATTGCCAAGCAAATTGGTAGGACTTGATCATCAGTGGACTGTATTGTAATGGCGGAAATTATCACCATATTGTGTGATCTTGCAATTGTTGCCTGCAGTAGTCGTTCGTTGATGTTTCATCCGTTGATATAAACACCTTCATTTATTGTACAAATTGGTCATCCCTTCACTTGGGCGGGGTAAATTGACAACTGATCACTAAATACAAATAACCCGGTTTACATCCATGAAGCAATGGCAACTCAGGCTAAAAGCAAAATTACGGACAAATATCTTCATTTATAATACAAATCGCAATTATTCATTTATATCTCCTGATGTTGTTTCAACATTTGCATGGTATCTCAAAACATTACTAAACAATTACATGCTTAAACTGGAACGTCAATCAATAGAGCGCAAACCTCCACCAGGCTGAACAGTTTACATTTTGTCGCTCACCGATAGGCCATATCTACATCCGTACGTTAATCAAAATCTAGTCAGCTTGTTCTTGTCACCTACCCAACTCATCCACCAAGTTTCGTCAGAATCCGTCCATAACTGTTTGAGATAAACTGCTCACAGAGAAACAAACAAACAAAGACAAACAGGGGTGAATACACAACTTCCATCCACCTTCGGTAGCAAAGGTAAAAATAAGCGAGAATTATTGGTTTTCACTAATATACTATATCAGAATCACAGTATCAAAAATGACCTCATTTGTTTCATTCGGAGATTAAAGAAAAGCCAAAAAGGTGCAATGGGGTCCCATTTGGAAAATAAAGATTTGTTTCATGGATCATTCATCATGATACTCAGATTAACGGAGCAATAATAAATTAACACGTTATAAACGAACATGACACAGAATGCTGAACTCACAAACTCACCTTGGTAACGATTCTACGAGATCTATTCGCCAAATTGGAATTCATTGGGAGAAGGAAATTACTCCTCAAGAGCAATTATTGAGTGTAGGAAATAAAAGTGACATCAAAAAGATGATGTCATAAAGATGTGGTTGCTGATACCCAGATTTCCCTGGGAAGCCACGTCACTAACCCTAAACTCAGCAGCTATGTTTGTTTGAAGCCAAGCCCAGTGTTGTCTCATGTATTTCTCTGCATGTGTGTATGCATGTGATTTGAATTGCAAGTCCTCCACAAGCCTTAGGCCCCATAGAAAAAAAATCCGACAGGAAACGCATAAAATCCGAAATAAACCGTGTGGAGTTGAAATCCGCATAGTGCCACTCAGCCATTGCAAGCAAGCTCGGAATGCCATGACCATGGAGAAAACTGTCGCTTTACAACCAGAAAAAACAATGATACTACATCTTTTACTGATAAATGTTTGTGTGTGTGGTGTGTGGTGTGTGGTGTGTGGTGTGTGGTGTGTGGTGTGTGGTGTGTGTGTGTGTGTTAGTCTGCAACGCGATGCTCCACAGCACAAACCAGCAAACCAATTTCGATGAAGCTTGGCGAACAGGTGCCATATGGGATGGGAGTGTGCGCGTTTGAGTTTCGTTGCTAGGAAACCACCCGTTGCTACGCAGCGGCTGAAAAACCGCGTTTTAAGAACCCAAACAGTAACTGACGAAGCGCGGCTTCTATGATAGGTAGAGCGACCGGACCAACTCCTGCCTATTCCTTACATCCCCATCTAGTTATCGCGACGGCATAACGTTCCTCTATCTCTCATAGTTTCCGAATGGCAGCCCTCCGAATGCAGAAAGGTGGTGAACCAGGGAATATGTTAAGTGACCTTGACCTCGGAAACGGTCGACGGCGGAACGTTCAAATTCGGTGTAAGGATAGAGTTTAATAACTACTACAAAATTGAACCGCAACATTTTTCCAGATTCGATCACCAAGGGTGTCGGGGCTGAAATACGCAAAATTCGAAAAAATACTTTTTCTCGACCTACGTTCACTATTTTCAATACTTGTCCTACAGTTTTGAATGTGGAGAAACGAGACTTCGGAATTAAACACTTCGAGATATTTAGAAAATTGCACTCGAGCCAATTTTTGATTTAGGTTTTATTTTTCAAATGGTAGTCCTGTGAGGAGTGCCAGTTGGCAAAATACGCAGTAGGAAAAATCTTGCCAGGCAGAGGAACAATTGTATGTGAACCAATAAGTCTTGGCAATGAATCTTCGTCGGTGGATCGGTCAGAATGAAAAGCATCGTATCCAGCGCTTCGATCCTAGCGGATCCCTCGTCGCCTACCGGCTTGTCAGTCTATTAGTGTGTCTCTTCCATAACTCCAAAATAATGAAACCTCGCAGCCCCAAACTTTGCATGCATACTAAGGGACCTCCAAGTTCATGCATGGATGAAAATTGGGTGTTTGGGTTAATTTAAACACCACTTTTGAACAAGGCTTTATTTAATCACGTTTTATCAAGGCATCATCCGTGATCAACCCCTGATCAGCCCTCTGTCAGATTGCTGGGGTCTTAATTCACCATTTTGTTCAGCCTACTCAACAATGCCTTGACTCTTGGAACAGGCCGCAATGGTTTCTTTATGATAAAACGCTCAGTAATTATTTTTTTCCACTTTCCTCACGAATATCATCGAATGCCTCATCATCAAACCTCAAAATCGTTGGATACATCACAATGCTTATAACACCCAGAGATGCCAATGTTCGTGAATTTAGTTCATTTCCGTACATGTGATAAGCTCTAGAATCTATTAACCTGAAGCAAATTGCAAAATTTAAACTGCGGATAAAAATCTCGGGGTGATGTTTGTAATAACCGATCGCTAATCACTTGCCAAGCCAGTGTGACCGGGTGTCAAACAATGTGCAAATTGAACAAATGAACACTTTTTTTTTTTAGCAGTCTGAACTGCTGCTGGTGTCAATTCTGCAGTTTAAATTTTGAAAATTATATTCAGGTTAATAGATTCTAGACCTTATCACATTTCAGCTGTAATGCTTATAAACATCTAGAGGGTTGTATTCACACATTATTTCATCCTCGGAATGTGTCGGGATGGTGGTTATTTCCAGACGTATCCGGATGGTGTTTGGCTCTGGGCGGTGTTTATAGCATATCCGATAGAAAATGGATTTCAGACATTATTTTGTTTCCATCTTCACTGTTATTCTATGCAGAATAATTTTAATGAGCCAATATAAATCGTGATTCACGCTCCATTGCACGTCTGCATTCCCTTCCCTCCACCCAAACCCCCTTCCCCATCCATCCCCATAAAAATAAAAACTCTCTGGACATTTCCAAACTACTTGATTCAAACCATGGAATCAAAAGGAATGAAGTAGAGAACCGGAATCAACATTGATTCCGAGTAATTCCTACTTCATAGAAAGAAGCGTTTTTTTGGGGGGTTTTTTTTCCGAGGAAAATGTTTTCATCCCTGTTGGACATGTTCCCATTACACATGGCCTGATAATGTATTAATTGAAAAGTAACATGCACCTGGCGCATCCCGTTTGCAATATAGCAGCAAAAGCAAGTCACTTGCAAACTAAACATGCCCGAAGGGCGTGCTCCTTTTAAATGAATCGCAAAGCATTTAGAGTTGGCCAGTAAAGCGTGCTGATTGCTTTGCTGATGGATGGGTAAAAATACATCGACTGATAAAGTTTTGAAAGTTGCATGCTCACTTTGTTCATTAGACCTTGCTCATGACTGTAGTACATGCACTATTCTAAAACATTTGAAAACCAAACACCAGAGAGAGTACCGATTAGTGATGGGTGAGAATGCAGATTCAAAGAAACCAAAGTCTGCAACAACAAGAAGTTCACTTTTGCAATCGATGATCGAAAGCGCTTTCACCCCGGTGCTGCCTTCCCTTCCCCTCCCCTCCTGCTGCCTTCCCTCCCCCTCCCTTCCCCGCATACTGCCTTCCCTCCCCCTCCCTCACATACTGCCTTATTTCCCCCTCCCTTCCCTGCATACTGCCTTCCCTCCCCCTCCCTTCCACTCACGCTGCCTTCCCTCTCTCTCCCCTCCTTCCCATCCCCCACCCCTCCTTCCCATCCCCCACCCCTCCTTCCCATCCCCCACCCCTCCTCTATTCCCCCACTCCCTCTCCCCTCTCGCCCTCCTCCTCCTCCTTCTTCTTCTCTTCTTCTCTCTCTCTCTCTCTCTCTCTCTCTCTCTCTCTCTCTCTCTCTCTCTCTCTCTCTCTCTCTCTCTCTCTCTCTCTCTCTCTCTCTCTCTCTCTCTCTCTCTCTCTCTCTCTCTCTACCCTATTCGCCCCCTACTCTCTCCGTCCCCTTTCTCTCCTCACCCTCTTCATATTCCTTTCAGCAAAGCGACAGGTAAATGCTCATATTAAATAATTGTACAGCCGAGATAAAGCAAATTAATGAACTGCAGTAAAATATAGGGGGGAGATTTAGCTACTGGAGCTTTCAGCACACCAGTACTGGATGCTCAAAGCAACACAAAGCCTATGCCATTAAAATATATTTCAGAACCATTTCCTTTTGAGCAAAAAACATTCGAGGAAGTGGATACAAAAGCTGCAGCATGACAGTGCAGCACTTCAAAATGTAATAATAATATGGACTGGCCCATGTTATGCTCAAACCTTTGTAGCAACTCCCATATTACAGGTACAAGAAAACAATACACAATCCGAGTAGCAGACTACGAATTTAAAAGTTATGTTAAACCATGTATGAGCAGGCTTATTTGATGCAGTACTCATTTTCCAACTGTTGTGCACGCGCGCACACACACACACACACACACACACACACACACACACACACACACACACACACACACACACACACACACACACACACACACACACACACACACACACAATGAAACTATTGATTTGATAGTTTCATTTTGTTTGTGCTTATCCGTTTCCATGGCGGCCCATTTTTAATAAATCTAAAGTAGCCCTTCTAGTTTTCCAGCAGTGTTTGGCTTGGTGGCAGACCATTATCAGTCCCAAGGTAGCCCATTCAGTTTAACAGCAGTGTGTGACTTGGTGGTGGCCGATTATCATTTCCAAGGTAACTCATAGTTTTGGCAGCGAACCATTATCAGTTCCAAGGTAGCCCATTCAGTTTAACAGCAGTGTGTGGCTTGGTGGTGGCCGATTATAATCAGTCCCAAGGTAGCCCATTCAGTTTAACAGCAGTGTCTGGCTTGGTGGTGGCCAATTATAATCAGCTCCAAGGTAGTCCATTCAGTTTAACAGCAGTGTTTGGCTTGGTGGTGGCCGATTATCATTTCCAAGGTAACTAATGGTTTTGGCAGCCTTTTTTGGCTTGGTGGTGAACCATTATCAGTTCCAAGGTAGCCCATTCAGTTTAACAGCAGTGTGTGGCTTAGTGGTGGCCGATTATCAGTTCCAAGGTAGCCCATTCAGTTTAACAGCAGTGTCTGGCTTGGTGGTGGCCGATTATAATCAGCTCCAAGGTAGCCCATTCAGTTTAACAGCAGTGTTTGGCTTGGTGGTGGCCGATTGTCATTTCCAAGGTAACTAATGGTTTTGGCAGCCTTTTTTGGCTTGGTGGTGAAGCATTATCAGTTCCAAGGTAGCCCATTCAGTTTAACAGCAGTGTTTGGCTTGGTGGTGGCTGATTATCAGTTCCAAGGTAAATCTTATGGTTTTGGCAGCCTTGTTTGGCTTGGTGGCGGACCATTATCAGTTCCAAGGTAACTCTTATGGTTTTGTAGCAGTGTCTGTCTTGGTGGTGGATGATTATCAGTTCCAAGGTAACCCATTCGGATTAGCAGCAGTGTGTGGCTTGGTGGTGGCCGAGTATATCAGTTCCAAAGTAGCCCTTCTAGTTTTGCAGCAGGTTATGCTTGGTGGTGGCCCATTTTCAGCTCAAAAGTAATCCTTGCGGTTTCAAAGCACAATGTGCCACGGTGGCAGCCCATTCTCAGTTCCAAGGTGGCTTTCTGGTTTCACAGCAGTGTACGATTTGTTGGGAGCCATTGTCAGTTCTAAGATGAACCTTCTAGTTTCACAACAGTATGTGCCATGGGGTGGCCCATTTTCGGTTCCAATGTGGCCCCTTCCAGTTTCACAACAGTGTATGATTTGGTGGTGGCCCATTCTCTTCACTAAGGTGGTCCTTCCATTTTCACAGTGCAAGTGTACGATTTGGTCCTCAGTGCCCACCAGGAAGACAAGAGTTTGCAAACATTATGTGAACTTTATATTTGTACATTGAAGCAAACAGCTTTTCCTGCACAAACTGCTTGATAAAACATATTCTGGGCATTTACAAACCTAGACTATAACAGGTGCAAACTCGTGCAAACTTTGAACCTGAATGGAAAAATCACAAGGAAACCAGACGGAAGAGGAGGACATTCGGCCAATCATGCCTGTGTCACATAAACATGAGATCAATTTAGATTAAAAAAAGAAAATGCAAAATTTTGTTGTTGTTTGTTTTTGTAGTTTGTTTTTTTATTTCTGGGAATTGGGGTGGGGGAGGGGGGCAAGGCAATTCTTGGGTGAGAAACAACACCAACTACACACTACCCCTTGACGAGACTCCCACAGACAACACTCTGTACACGTGCACACAATCACCAACCCATCAATGCTCAAGCGACCTAAAAGTCCTGCCAACATCCCCATACCTCTCGATCTCCATAACTTCCGGGTACCTATCTAATTCTAATTTAAACTCATCCACTATTTCTGCTGCCACTACCTTTCCAGGGAGACCATTCCATGCATCAACTACTCTCTGAGTAAAAGTCCTCTGCCTTGCTCCTGTCTAAACTCTCCTCTTCTTTACTCTCAGTCTGTGGCCCCTGGTCCTTTCACTGTCTACTTTGCTGTATAATTATTCTGCAATTATTTTATCCATACCCTTCATGATCTTAAACATCTCAATCATATCACCTCGTAACTTCCTCCTTTCTAGTGTATAAAGCCCCGTCTCCTTCAGCCGCTCCTCATAGCTGAGTCTAGCTAGGCCCGGAATCAATCTAGTAGCCCTGCGCTGAACCCTCTCTATGGAATCTTTGTCTTTCCTCGGTCGTGGTGACCAAAACTGCACACAATATTCTAGATGTGGTCCTCACTAAATTCCGATACAATGTTAACATAATCTCTTTTGATTGAAAAATAATCCCCCTCCGAATACAACCTAAAACCCTATTTGCTTTACCTATGGCTGCCTGGCATTGTGTGCTACCTGCTTACCTCCCATATCTATTACCAAACCCCAGATCCTTCTCCTGTGTGACACGCTCAAAAATTACCCCTTGCATCCTGTAATCTCTGTTTTCATTGTTCTTCCCCATCCCCAACACCTTACACTTGCTCAAGTTAAATTCCATCTGCCAATCTTTTGCCCAATCTATACAAGTATGAATACTTTCCTGCATCTGATCACCACCCCCTCTGCTAGCCACCTCACCTCCAAGCTTTGTGTCACCTGAAAATTTGGAAAGCTTACCCTTTACCCCATTATCCAAATTGTTGATGTAAATCATGAATAGTAATGGTCCGAGTACAGATCCCTGAGGTACCCCACTAGTTACATCCTCTCACTCACAGTTACTCTACTTCCTATCACGAAACCAGTTTGCAATCCAATTAGCTACCTGACCAGCCACTCCACAAATCCTCACCTTGGCGAACAACCTCCGATGTGCTACCTTATAAAATGCCTTCTTGAAGTAAAATGATTTACATACAAAGACAAGGGTTGGCAGAATTAATAGGAAGTACACACACTCTCACCTCTAAGCTGGCTAGCCTGGGTTTGAATCTCAACCCAGCTATAAACTGCCATCCTGGTGCTTCACAGGCAGAGTGATTCATCAATTAGTGTGCCATCCCTCGGATGGACATTAAACTGGCGTCCCGTCTGCCAGCATTAGTTAGTGAATGTTCAAGATCCCACGGTGTCCTTCATAAAGAGTAGGCAGCTATCACTGAACATGTTCCAAATTTCTTCCCTAACCTACACAGAGCATTGCATCAGTGGCACAGCTGCCCCCTCAGCCAATGAAGCTACCCAGCAGCCTTGTGCTGCATACGAAAGAAGAATTACAAGTAATGATGATCAGTTTATGTCATATCAGTTTACATGTTATCGTTTTAACATTATTGGCAAATTGGGGATATTATTATCAGTTTAAGTCATTGACAAAAAATATATATTAAGAGGAGAACATGGGAAAAAAATAATTAATTATGGCAAAAAAACCTCTCATCAGCCCCACCGCAGCGCATCTTGTGAGACGAACCTATTTTTTGCTTTTTTAAAAATCACTTCCGTTTTTTTTTATTTATTTACCATTGAGCTTCAGTGTGTCTGTCCAAGCCATAACATTTTTATACCATTTGAGCTTTTGTCATCAAATCTTCAACAACCCTTTATGACGAGAATATGGAGAACACAAATGAATAAAATGTACAATTATTTAAAACTGTCGTTTTTGTCAAGTTTATTCCTGGGGTTTAGGCGGTGTAAGAGCAGTACAAGGACATCAAGAACTCCAATGAGAAATGGAGTTCTTGATGTTCATAAATTATGTGCGACATAAATAAGACAGTGCGAATCTGCCACCATGATGGGGTTCAGGTTGATCAAACTGGAGGAGACAAGAGCCAGGGAGAGACACGAAGGAGTCAGGGATGTCCAGTGGGAGGAATGATTCTGCTAAACAGATGATGTCCAGTTTACCAGCAACGGCCTGGATTCGGAGGTCTGTCAGCTTGGGGCAGAGGCTTCGGATGTTTGAGATCCACATATTTAGGGACAGAAGAGGAGTAAAAATTTTTTTTTTTTTTTACTTATATCTTGGACTTGCTTTCCTTTATTATTGGGTCGCAGAAATAGGTAACCCTTATTGTCAGTAATTCTATCTGTTTGTTTGGATGTTTGTTCGTTTGTCATCAGCATAATTGGTAGTAAACATGGGCGGATTTTGACCAAACTCGGGTGGTCGGTACATCTTATGACCTAGTGCTTTGGAAATTGTGATGGTTGCTAGGGACGCTTTGGTTCCCGAGCAATAACCGAAAAACCTTCAAAATCGGTACCGTTCACGCGAAATCAATTCTGAAAGCCATTATCCCACGTAGGGTTATGAAATTTGGTATGAATGATCTACAGGTGATGCTCTATAAAATATGTTCCAGTTTTTGTGATATGTGGAATACTTTACCTGCAGCGCCCCCTACAATTAGGGTATGCGCGAAAATTGGCAAAAATTGAAGGCCCCCTAGCGACCAGGTGAGTGCATCGATACGAATGAAACTTTGCAGGTTCATGGTACTCAATGAGTACTACAACTTTGCCTCAGGACATATTGACCGATTGTGCTTAGGTCAGGGGTCAAAGGTCAATTAGTGCAAAAATCGATAATATGCGAGAGCTGGAGGTGCCTTCGCGGCAAATGCTACTCCTCCTAGGGTTATGGTCGGATGGTCATGAAAATTCACACTAATCGTCTGGAATACATTGTGCACAAACGATCAAGCCGAATTTTCGATTTAGATCTTTGTTCACCCACAGCACTCCCTCGAACTTTGGGGATTTCTGATTTCAAACCACATTTTCGGTACTTTTCATCTTATATATTATTTCTGAGTTTGTGGTTTCGTGTCGCGCTATCTTCGACTTTGTTCGGCGCTCGAGTAACGTGATATTCGGCTTACATTATCTCAAAGACCATATGAGGTGCATGGTACAAAAAAAAGTAAATAAAATGGTTCTGAAACAGTGAAATCGTATTCCACTTACTGCATTAAAGTAAAATTACTACTGATACTCTACATCAGTTCCTTTCTCAAACACACCCACCCCAACATATCACGCAGAGCGCGGATTATGCTAGTTCAAATGGATACCAAGTAGTTAGTTATCAGTTGATGGAACTGGACGAGATTTGATATGAATCATCTTAAGGTGATTCCCTATCCGCTATATGACATCCATTTTTCTCTATATCTTATAGTTTCCATGCTCGGCGACCCATCACCGCGTACCGGCTTGTTTAATATTATTCTTCCTCATTAAAGTGAATAATTTGTTCTTTATTAAGACCTTGCATATGGAGTAGTGAAGTGCTGGAATGCATCTCCTGTATTTTAGTTAATTCTTGTGGAAAATCGCTGATCAGTTTAAATCGTGTTTTCCAGGTACGTAACCTCGGCTTACACTAATCATTACCAGTACAAAGACAAAACACATCCACTCCAGCTGTGTCTAAAAACTCATCACCAACTTTGAGTAAATTCGCAATGCAACTATATTCACCCAAAAAGGTTAAATGTTTTCATTATTAACATTTGTCTGTTCATTTCTTAAACATAACATCCTAAAAAGGATGGGATGCAGAAAAACTATTGAGGAAAACAAAATTAAAAGAAAATGATCACTGCCAAGGAATTCACCTATTGCCACATTCCAGGTTTCACCAAGCAGCAAACATTATAAGATCAACCCCGAAGAAAGAGGAGATACTTTCACAACTAAATGGACGGTTATGACTTATTGGTACTTGTTTCACACTTCATCAGAAGAAAAACTGTCATCAAGCCACAGCACATGGACGTGCCCACTCATGTATACCAAACTGTAACCCCCAAAAGTGTTGGATTTGACAATCTGCACCCTGTTGTTTATTAATCCAATGGATGCCCAAATATCGCAAACAAATTTGTGTACCTTCCAGATAGTACTATCAGGTACATTAACAACAAGGGTACAGCAAACATATGTACACATCCCGAACAGCATCATTTGCCAACAAATAGATATTTTGAGGATGTTTCCTCTAAATCCATACTGCATTCAAGAATGTATTCTGCTAAATCCTTAACATCGATCGACAAGGTATCCACTCAAAGTTGGACGAAATTGGCAGGAGGCACAAGCTTCTCTCAAGCTACCACCTCCTTGTTTCAATGCCTGGTAAGTCCCAGGAACCACAGGATAGATGTCGTGTGCGTGCAGCAGGACAGGCCAAAGACAATGACAGGCCAGTCAGTGACTAACGTGAAATACCATCGACATGTTGTCGGCTTTTGAGCTGGCGTGCCTGGATCTGGGAATAGAATTCCGTACACATCTCATTCTCACCCAAATATTTGCTGCCGCACCACAATTCCGAAAGGATGACGATTCTTACCCTCGCAGACATGTTTGCAGTTGTACTTAGAAGTACAATAACAAGGCACCACCACCCTCCCCCCTTCCTTACACATCATGCTCCAAGAACAATTTCATGCATTTTGCACTTCTGGAATACCCATAGTAATTAAAGGTGATGATCTTCATTGCTAAGATGGATGACACCTTTGTTCTTAGTGTGTGATTGCAACTGCAGACCTACTTACTTCACGCTAAGTACACATGACCGCATCTCCAAGGTTTTCCAATGTGGCACAATGTTCATTTACCCAAAACGATCCTTTTATGGGTTATCTCAATACCCATCAATTAATAAAAGGAATATATATATATATATGTATATAATATATATGTATATAATATATATATATATATATATATATATATATATATATATATGATCGTACATTCAATTGGTAAACAACAAAAAAAAATAATTAATATATAATACTGATCATCCTAAAAGTACAAGCTGAAGTTATTTTTTTAATGGAATGTTCAAACAGTTAAACTATGTGCTTTTCTCCCAGTCTGTGTCCAACAAGTGTGCTAAGTTTTGTGGTTAGCTAGTACGTGCATACAGGTGAGTAAGGAGCACACAGAGGACATGTTTTAACAACCCAGCACGTCATGGGTAGATGAGATTGTATTGTCTACACTCTACAGGAACCATACCTTTACCCATATTCTTACTGTACTCCAGGAACCCTTATGTTTAAAGTGTTTAAAGCTCATGGAAAAGTTGCAAATTTATCATGTGCAGGACAGGTGCAATAGTGGACAATAGATCAATTTGATGTTTCCAGTACAGTATGTGGGATTTGAACCCAAGATCTCAACACCCTGAGCAAGTGCTCAGATGAGAATTCTCACCAGACTGTACATTTGCTGCTTGGTTATTTATCAAACAAATTCAAACTTTTAGATCATTAATTCATTTAATTCCCATAAGATGTACTCGTGCATTCAGAGGAATGGCTGAGTGTGTCTGACATCGTGGTGAGGAGACTCTTTCTCTGCTAACTCTACCAGCTCATGGACATCAAGTGAATCGAATGAATCCGATGGGAATAACCAAGCACAGCCAAATAATGAACATTTTATGAAAATTAATCGATCAGAAAAAAAAGATAATTTCCTACATCTTAAATTCAAATACATTTCACTTCCACACGTTTGAGAGGTCAAAAATAATCATGTTGATCCCTTTTGTGAGCACCAATTAAAATAAGATATGATTTTAAAGCCACAATTGTGAAAATTTTCAAAAAGCAAAAAAGGTAAGATTCCAGATACAACATTTAACCATTTCAAATACAATCATTCCAGCTTACTGTTTTTATTTATCTTTACATTGATCTAAGGCTCAGTGGAGCTTGGAAATGAATCAAATGCCTGCTAAAAATGTTGGTAGGCATCAGTGTTCTTTCAACCAAATTATGACATTAAGAAACATAGGGGTGTGTGTGTATACACACATATATATATATATATATATATATATATATATATATATATATATATATATATATATATATATATATATATATATATATATATATATATTGTTACGTTTGAGGGGGGGGGTATGCATTCAAAGGTCAATTAGGATGTTTAATTAGGTATGCCATGCTGTTCGAGTGTACCAGGATCTCGATGTAATAAGTAGCAATTCAGTGGTGATAAGTTGTCTAGTAAATGTCCATTTCTTCAAGGGGGAAATGATAATTGTCACGTAATTAGATAGGGATACGGGATAGGGTAAGTGTGTCTGCGTAAACCCCTTTTAGTATTCTCTGGAGGCTTGCCGTGATGTCACAGGACAGTGCTGCGGATGGCTCCGCCCCGTGATCACGATTGGCGGAAGGCGACGGCGGAGGGCCAATAAACGGCTCGATTGGAAGTGACGAGGACTGGAGGATAAAAAGGTTCTGTTCGGGGTCGAAAAGGAAGAGGAAGAAGATCGGGACAGAAAGACCGTTTTTATGGGGTGGAGGTTGTGCTGGAAGCGTGCTGTGTTGTTGCGCTGATTCGGCCCCTGGTTTGATCGTGTCTGGTGGCCTTGCTGGGCCTCGTGCCTCACCTTGGTTGGCTCTGGGGTTCTGCTGGCTTGGAGTACGGGGTCGAACGGCGGGCGGACCTGCCTCCCTCTCCTGCTCGCAATTTGGCGCCAGAACTGGCTCCCCGGCGGCTGTGAGCGGACTTGGGCCAAGACCAGGAGGTCAACAGCACTACGGTTTCTCCTGCCCCCCTGACGAGAGCAAGGCCAGCTCGTCCGACGCCAATCCAGGGACTGTTGCATCCACACCACGGTCCAGCCTGACCACCAGGAAAAGCTACGAAAAGTGTGTGTGTGTGTGTGTGTGTGTGTGTGTGTGTGTGTGTGTGTGTGTGTGTGTGTGTGTGTGTGTGTGTGTGTGTGTGTGTGTGTGTGTGTGTGTGTGTGTGCGTGTGTGTGTGTGTGTGTGTACCTGGTGCCTTAGAGGGTTTGAGATTTGTATATTCATTGGAATTGTCTGTGTTTTCCCCACGCCCGATCCCACACCATCCCGTCGAATCGCCCCGGATCCCTCTTCTTGCCGAGTCTTGTTATTTCTGGTTAGAGGAATAAACATCATCAACTCAGTGAAAAGCGACTCGTGCCACCTTCCTCGTCCCGTTTGCGGTAGAGCGATTGAAACCGCCATCTTTGGGTTATAAATAAATAAACCGCCTCAATCGTTTCGGCTCATTCTACGTTGGCGGGACTGTTAAAAGTCCCGTGGACGTCACATTGGTGTCAGGGTGTTGGATGTTCGAACCCCTCTAAATTATATTTGGTATCGGGAGAATATACCAAGATTAAAATCTCGCCACGAATTGGAATATAAAATTACCACAGAAAAGCGCGCGAGCGCGGGAAAATTTTGGCGGGATTTTTCAAATTAAAATTAATTGGCGGCAAACGGGACTTCTGCACCATGGCGGATGTGCAGATGTTTGAGGAGGAAGGCCACGTGTCTGGCAGCGAGTCGGGGGAAGAAGGGAGAGACGGGGGTAGGGTTGGAACCTCCCCCATTCCAAGCGTGGACCGTGCTTCATCGCCCGTAACGGGGCCGGCAGCGCCGGAAACCCGTGCGATGACGATCCAGACACTGTTGGAACGTTTAATAGCGGACATGACGGTACAAATGGCAAATCAATTTGTGACACAGAGGGCAGAAATGACGGCACAAATTGAAAATCAATTCGTGACACAGAGGGCAGACATGACGGCACAAATGGCAAAAATGACGGCACAGGGGGCAGAAATGACAGATCAATTGGGGGTAATGGGGGAACAGTTGGGTGCACGGATTGATTTAATGAGGGATGAATTGGGGGAAAAGATGGAGAAAATGAAAATTGAGATACAGGAGTGTGTGGATTTTAAATTGGGAGAAATACAAAGTAAATTCGAGGATAGATTGGAGGAAACAAAGGTAGAAATTACATTGGAGGGGGAAAATATACGGAAAAAATTGGTAGATAAAATTGATGCAACGAACATTCGGGTTGATAAAGTGGATGAAGGCCTGGAACGTCATCGTGCCTGTGTGGATGTTCGTATGCAGCTGCAAGTTGAAGAGTGGGGAGAGCTGAGGAAGCAAGGGATGAATTTGGCGGAGGAGGTAAAAGGATTGGAGGCTCGTTTGGACGAACAAGATAAAATTATGAGCCAAGATGAAGTCTTGGATAAAGGCCTGGTAGAGCCGTCTTTTGTAAGTAGAGTGTCCGGGTTGGTTGAGGAGCAGCTACAAACTCGCGACTGAGCCTTGGAGGAGGTTGTGCAGGCCCAGAAGATCCTGCGGGAAGAGGTGAACCGGTCCATTCAACGTTTGGAACAGGAGGCAAAATTGACCCATGAGACCCTCACCACAAAACATCTTTGGCCACAGTGGGCTCCGAAATTGGATACGCAGCCACAAGGGTGTTTGATCCCTGGGCTGGATTCGGACAAGGGAGAAACTGAGAAGCGGGCCACCGTAAAAGTGATCCCCCTGGTAAATTTTGACGGGTCAGGGAGCCTTGAAGCTTTTCTGACGCAATTTGAGTGTAATTCCCGACTAAACGGGTGGAATGAGCGGGAACGTACAGGGAATTTGGTGGCAACGTTGCGGGGACCAGCGCAGATGTGTTAAACGTGATCGCGGAGGGGATGTTGACCAGCTCCCACATTTGCGAGGCGTTGAGCCGTCGGTTTGGGTTCGCGGCAAACTGTGATCTGGTGCGGGCCCAGCTCCAGCACCGCAGATTAAAGCCGGGTGAGACAGTGCAGGAGCTGGCACAGGACATTTACCAATCAGTCAGGATCGCGTATCGGGACCTTACAGTGGAGGCGTGGGACAGACTGGCACTCGAGAAATTTTTAGCTGCTCTTCCTGACCCTGAGGTCCGAGCGCTAGTGGAGCTACAGGATCCACCCACCGTGCACCGAGCGGCCGAGTGCGCGGCCAGGTCGGGTGCCCGAGAGGCTATCGGTGACGATCCGACAGGCGGAGATTCAGGATCAGGGAGGGGGGCTGGGAGAAATTGGCATTACCCAAATGTTACAGGAAATTTGCGAGAAACTGTCAAGTTTGATAAGGGGTAATTCGGTAGTTGGTGTGCCAAAGCGGCGGGGTCCAGCCCAGCCAATAGAGCAATTCGATTATGGCCGAGGGGGTCCGGAACCGGAAGAGACATTACACCGATACCCACGGGGGCCTTTTATGGGGAGTTGTTTCCGGTGCGGGCGAAGAGGACACATGCAACGATATTGCCGGTACCCGGCGATGGAGAGACCCTCCAATAGACTTTCAAGCCCGGAGAGGATGAATCCTCCTGCTGAACCGCCAGGTCTATCCGAGATGCCCTTTCATAGGTCGGGTCCGGAAATCACTGTCGGGGGTCGGGGAGACTAGATCGGGCTGAGCATATAGGGCCATGCTCGGCTGGTGAGATTGTGGCGAAGTGCCTCCTTTGGTGAAAAAAAAAATGAATTGTGGGAAAATTGGCATGTGTTTGTAAGTTCTGCTGGCTTTTAGAGTGACAATAGGGACAATGGGTAATTGGTAACAAGCGGGCACAAGTGGCTGTCCAATGGCTGGTGCGTGGATCGGGTGAGGAAAAGTGCTGTGTGAATTGTTTCAAGTTAAGAAGTGAAATGTATGGTGCACACGTTGATTTTTTATTGGGCATGGTGTGGTAACAGGGAAGGTCATGGTCGGTGAAGTGTTAGAAATGCAGGTGTCACATGTAAGGCCGATGGGGTGGGGGAGTCATGTGGGTTTTGTTGGTGGGGATGATGTGCTTATCCGCAGGGATTGCTGAAGCTCACGGTGAGCGGGAATTGCGACCCCCTTCAAGGAGATTCACCACCTGGTGGCTAATGGTGACAGTGTCTGGAGGCAACTGGGAAAGGGTCTGGTTGGGCGACCAAGGCGGGTAGGACCTTGGCGACCCAGGAAGGCCAGAGGAGCCAGTGAGACCCCTTCCAGAGTGTTGTACGGGATTAGAGCTGATGGCTACCGGGGGGGGGGAAATCAAAGGGAGCGGGGCGGAGAAACGTCCGGGTTGGACTAAAGCTTACCTGTGGGCATGGTTGCACCTGAGATGCCCCCATCATCTTGTGGAAACCCACCCCATGGCCACGACGGGATTCAGCCTGCATGATTAAAATGAGGACCATGACCTAGAAATGTGATGATGACCATGGTGTGAGTGTTGTGAAGATGTGGGAGTCCCACTCGATCCCGCACAACTTGACATGTGCAGCAAGGGCATGATGTCCGCATAATTTTGGGGCAAGCAAATTTGAAAATTGGCTCCCCAGGTAACGCTGGGTCTATTAGCATCCACTGGGGGAGGCGGTCAAGTGTAAATATCCTGTGAATAGTGTCGTTAAGGCTTAGAGTAGGAATGTAAAGTACAAGTGTTGTGTTTTTGTGGAACCTTTTGTTTCCCCTCCCCAGATCACTGGAAGAGTGTTGGGCAAGAGCGATGATCCAGAGGATGGAGTGCAACTTCGCTCAGTTCTCTCAAGTGATAAAAAAATAATAATAATAATTAAAAAAAAAAAATGAATGATTGTTTAGGCGAGGATAAGGCCATAAGGGGGTAGTACATTAAGCAGGATAGGAAAGTTAGCTGCGACTCGCTGCCCATTGCCCCTCCTACTTTATTTTGTTAGGTTAAATAGGTGTGAGTCAGTAAGTGTTAAGGCTGGTACAGTAGCGCCTGTGATATACCTTGCAGGAGCTGCGGTACCAGAGGAGGGGGCAGTGTTACGTTTGGGGGGGGGGTATGCATTCAAAGGGTAATTAGGATGTTTAATTAGGTATGCCATGCTGTTCGAGTGTACCAGGATCTCGATGTAATAAGTAGCAATTCAGTGGTGATAAGTTGTCTAGTAAATGTCCATTTCTTCAAGGGGGAAATGATAATTGTCACGTAATTAGATAGGGATACGGGATAGGGTAAGTGTGTCTCCGTATACCCCTTTTAGTATTCTCTGGAGGCTTGCCGTGACGTCACAGGACAGTGCTGCGGATGGCTCCGCCCCGTGATCACGATTGGCGGAAGGCCAATAAACGGCTCGATTGGAAGTGACGAGGACGGGAGCATAAAAAGGTTCTGTTCGGGGTTGAAAAGGAAGAGGAAGAAGATCGGGCCAGAAAGACCGTTTTTTTGGGGGTGGAGGTTGTTGTGCTGGAAGCGTGCTATGTTGTTGCACTGATTCGGCCCCTGGTTTGATCGTGTCTGGTGGCCTTGCTGGGCCTCGTTCCTCACCTTGGTTGGCTCTGGGGTTCTGCTGGCATGGAGTACGGGGTCGAACGGCGGGCGGACCTGCTTCCCTCTCCTGCTCGCAATTTGGCGCCAGAACTGGCTCCCCGGCGGCTGTGAGCGGACTTGGGCCAAGACCAGGAGGTCGACAGCACCACGGTTTCTCCTGCCCCCCTGACGAGAGCAAGGCCAGCTCGTCCGACGTCAATCCGGGGACTGTTGCGTCCACACCATGGTGTGTGTGTGTGTGTGTGTGTGTGTGTGTGTGTGTGTGTGTGTGTGTGTGTGTGTGTGTGTGTGTGTGTGTGTGTGTGTGTGTGTGTGTGTGTGTGTGTGTGTGTGTGTACCTGGCGCCTTAGAGGGTTTGAGATTTGTATATTCATTGGAATTGTCTGTGTTTTTCCCCACGCCCGATCCCACACCATCCTGTCGAATCGCCCCGGATCCCTCTTCTTGCCGAGTCTTGTTATTTCTGGTTAGAGGAATAAACGTTATCAACTCAGTGAAAAGCGACTCGTGCCACCTTCCTCGTCCCGTTTGCGGTAGAGCGATTGAAACCGCCATCTTTGGGTTATAAATAAATAAACCGCCTCCATCGTTTCGGCTCATTCTACGTTGGCGGGACTGTTCAAGTCCCGTGGACGTCACAATGTATTATATATATATATACACATATATAAATACCTAAGTTCCGAACTTGAGCCAACATTTCAGATTAGTTTTAACTTGTTTTCAAGCTCAAGCAACAGAAGTCACATCGACAAAAAAAAATTAAAAATAATTCTCAACTGGGAACAAATGCTTCTTAGCATAATGGTTGTCATGACAGTTACACTTTTACTCAAGTTACCAAACCATAGATGCTGTTTGAGTCCCAATGTTCCACGGTTCCGTTCTTCAAGGACTGTCCTCTAGGAGTTGCTGAACTTGTACGATAGTCTCCATGACAAGACTTCATTACGAGGTTTGTGGGTGAGATGGACCCCAAGATGGCCTGCACCTCCACATTTCCATGTTGTTTGTTATCCTTCACATTACCACAACTCACTTTAATTCCACTGAACATGGCCTAGAGGTACACACACACACACACACACACACACACACACACACACACACACACACACACACACACACACACACACACACACACACACACACACACACACACACACACACACACACACACACACACACACACACACACACACACACACACACACACACACACACACACACCTCTGAGCTGTCCTTCCTAGGTTTGAATATCGGCACATGTATAAACTGTCATTCCAGTGTTTCACAGGCAAGGTGAATCATCAATGGTTTGGCAAGGTTCCTTGGATTGAGGATAAACTGGGCATCTCGTCTGCCGGAATTAGTGGGTGCACATTATAGATCCCAAGGTATACTTCTCAAGTTATCACCGGAACCCTGAACAAATTCCAAATCCCTACTATAACCTACAGAGGGCATTGGATGGGTGGCACAGCCATGATCCCAGCAATGATGCAAACCAGCAGGCACGTGCTGCACATGAAATGATGATGTTGATCCCGCTCAGTAGGTGTACAAACTATTCCACAATAGCAAATCATGAACAAATTGCTACAAAAATCAGTGGTGAGTTTTGGGAAATTTATCCCCTGCAGGTTTAAATCTAAACCAAATTTCCATCGTCTCTCCAAAGTATTTGCACCATTGGCTGTCATCTTGATTCGAGCACAGATGGGTACAACTTAAAGCATTTCTCCATGATTCAGTGATATCCACATGCTAAGGTGAGAACATTTGGTACACACATGAGTGCTATCAACAAAAGTGTAACTCTCATCGCAATGACAGCTTTTTCTCCTCAAAGTTATGAAAGCTTTGCTAATCACTTTGAGAAGCAAAGAAAAGAAATAATGGCATTTCCCTCTCTTGCTCCAATGCAAAGCCAACGTCTGAAATGTCAGCTTTATGCTGGGGGAAGAACCTGCCATGGCCTGGGCTGGGAGTGGACTACCAAGTGGGGGAACATCGCCTCATGATCACCTAATGGCTACCAAGTGGGGGAAGATCACGTAATGGCTACCAAGTGGAGGAACATAGCCTCACGGCTACCAAGTGGGGGAACATCGCCTCACGGCTACCAAGTGGGGGAACATAGCCTCACGGCTACCAAGTGGAGGAACATAGCCTCACGGCTACCAAGTGGAGGAACATAGCCTCACGGCTACCAAGTGGAGGAACATAGCCTCACGGCTACCAAGTGGAGGAACATAGCCTCACGGCTACCAAGTGGAGGAACATAGCCTCACGGCTACCAAGTGGAGGAACATAGCCTCATGGCTACCAAGTGGAGGAACATAGCCTCACGGCTACCAAGTGGAGGAACATAGCCTCACGGCTACTAAGTGGAGGAACATAGCCTCACGGCTACCAAGTGGGGGAACATAGCCTCACGGCTACCAAGTGGAGGAACATAACCTCACGGCTACCAAGTGGAGGAACATAGCCTCACGGCTACTAAGTGGAGGAACATAGCCTCACGGCTACCAAGTGGGGGAACATCGCCTAATGGCTACTAAGTGGAGGAACATCGCCTCATGACTCACAAGTGGGGGAACATCACCTCACGGCTACCAAAGTGTAATTTCAAATAAACCATTCATTCATTTATTTATTGTACTTTGGGTTAGTGCAACCCTCGCTTCCCATGGTGGTTAGAGCAACCTTCGCTTCCCACAGCAGTTGGCGCAACCTTCGCTTCCCACAGCAGTTGGCGCAACCTTCGCTTCCCACGGCGGTTAGCGCAACCTTCGCTTCCCACAGCGGTTAGCGCAACCTTCGCTTCCCACAGTGGTTAGCACAACCTTTGCTTCTCACGGCGGTTATCACAACCTTTGCTTCCCACAGCAGTTGGCGCAACCTTCGCTTCCCACGGCGATTAGTGCAACCTTCGCTTCCCACAGTGGTTAGCATAACCTTTGTTTCTCATGGTGGTTATCACAACCTTCGCTTCCCATGGCGGTTAGCGCAACCTTCGCTTCCCACGGTGGTTAGTGCAACCTTCGCTTCCCACGGCGATTTGAGCAACCTTCGCTTCCCACAGTGGTTTGCACAACCTTTGCTTCTCACCGTGGTTATCACAACCTTCGCTTCCTATGGCGGTTAGCGCATCCTTCACTTCCCACGGCGGTTTGCGCAAAGTTCGTCTATTTTCAGTTGATCAGTCCTATCATTTGAACTGTTCGCTGACACAGACCGACACCAACCTCAACATTCCTCAGCCTCACGAGAACCACCCTAATACTTTGCAATTTTCATACAAGTAGCTCGATGAGAAAATAAAAGAGCAAACCTTTGAACCCTGGTGCAACAAATCCAAATAAGATGAAATACACCACACCGCGTATTCTTCATAATCAAACTTCCATTCAACAAACGGCACAAGTCGAAGATGCCAAAACACATCACTACTTCATCATGCAAGTGCATTCACTGCAATCAATCTCGGCAAAAGTACAATAATTATAGGACATGAGCGCATATAAACATCCACACATCCTTTTTATGACAACGAAAGGGTTGCTTTCACGGATGTTGTAACTTTTCATTCCGCACACGTATCTCAACAGGCAAAGCCTTGAGGGTGTGACCGTTTTGGTTTCAGGATTCTGGCAAGCAAAGACTTCAACACCGCAGGTCTCTTGCCATAAACACCACCATCACAAATCAGTCAATTATTTACAAGGCGATTCCATACCTCACCATCTCTATAATCGATTGCAGTCAGAAGTGACAATAAAGCATGATGTGTGTGCAACGAATTGATAACATACAATCAAAACAAATAAAAACTACAGCTTAAAGGGTTAATTTGACAAATATCAAGATGGTTCGACTATTATCAATGTGAAAATTCCATCAAAAGCATCCCTGACATGTCAACTCATTTTTCTTCACCTCGCACAGATTCTCATTTTCGCAAGTGGCACTCACAATACTGGATCATTACCTTCTCAGATCAAAAGAGGAAAAGTAAATTATGAAACTCGAGTGTGGTTAAGAAAATTAAAAAGGAAGAACCATCAATTTTTCAGAAAGACTGGAAGACACAAAGCACAAGTCCTCATTGCAGTTCAGGTTTCCTCCAGGCAGAGCAATTCTAGAGAGTAACAAAGTGATTATATAATGAACACTACACTCAAAAAGTAACCAGGCAGCCAGCACAGATGCCTGTGAGGCACTGGTACAATAAAGGCTGTAGGAATATCCAGATGTTTTATTAATGGTTATGGGGAAAAAAAGCAAAGAGATCTGGAGAGATCCTTCAGAATCAACTAGAATATACATGAAAGACACAAAAAACACACACACACACACACACACACACACACACACACACACACACACACACACACACACACACACACACACACACACACACACACACACCCCTCGTGTTTTTCATTTCCTGTTCCTTACAATTCTGTCACACATACGCATGCTTTTAATTAATTGTACAGTATTGGCTATTCCCAAAATATAACAATTTAAAGGATTGCTGTAAATGATGTTAATTTCACATCCTATTCACCTTTTTTTTAAATTGTAACCTCAAAACATTGTTCTCTTACCTAAAGTATGAACCTTAACCTGTAAGCAATTGAATGGTTTCTCGACCGCACGGATCATCAGCTGGGCACCGTTCTTCCTCGAGGTTTTGATCCTTTCAGCCCAGAACCTCTCCAAGCAGCATATCCCAAACCCTGGTCATGGATCCACATCAGTGGATTACCGACATCAGTGGACCCACAACCTCAGTTGCGTCTAGGCAGCCAGTCAATCCGTCAATCCAACATCACCAAACAGACTCGACTCACTAGAAGATTTAATGGAGTATAACATAGTAACAACACCCATCACATATTGTATTTAATGATGAAACATTAAATTATGCACATTTACCTTAAATATAACATATCCACCAACAAGCACATGCACCACACTTACCTCTGGGTAAAACTATTATTCAAATAGTTATTTATAACGGCTTTTTACATGCTGCCTTGTCTCCAAGCAACTGCTGAAAATTGGTGTCCCAAGATTAAGGGGATATATATATATATATATATATATATATATATATATATATATATATATACATATATATATACATATATACATATATATATATATACATATATATATATATATATATATATATATATATATATATATATACACGATCAGGTGTGATCCAATGTGCTGTCAAATTAATGTTATAAATAAATTCGCACCAGTATCATTTTAATGGGCAAACATGGCCATGTGCATTAAAGATATATATATATATATATATATATATATATATATATATATATATATATATATATATATATATATATGTACAGAGATATGTAGAGAGACGTAGAGAGACGCAGAGGGACACAGAGGGACGCAGAGAGATGTAGACAGATAGACATATATATATATATATATATATATATATATATATATATATATATATATATATATATATATATTATATATACCGGGCGTAGTGGCGTGCGCCTGTAATCCAGCTACTCGGAGGCTTGGGTTGGAGGATCGCTTGAGGACGGGGGCTCTGCACTGGGCAGGGTGTAGAGCAGCCCGGAATCATGGCGAAACCCAAATCCTGATCCCTGTGTCGTAAGAGGTGACCAGGGTTGCGTCAGGAAGGGCATCCGGCGTAAAACCTGTGCCAAATCAGTATGCGGATCATAACGGATGATCTGCTGTGGCGACCCCTAACGGGAGCAGCCGAAAGATGAACAACATATATATATTATATATATTATATATATATATATATACATATATATATATATATATATATATATATATATATATATATATATATAAAAATATATATATATATGGACAGACAGACAGATATATAGATATATATCTATATATAGATAAACAGATAGATAGATTATAGATATATATATACAGTAGGGAGAACAAGTATTTGATACACTGCCAATTTTGCAGGTTTTTCCACTTACAAAGCACGTAGAGGTCTGTAATTTTTATCATAGGTACACTTCAACTGTGAAAGACGGAATCTAAAACAAAAATCCTGAAAATCACATTGTATGATTTTTAAATAATTAATTTGCATTTTATTGCATGAAATAAGTATTTGATACATCAGAAAAACAGAACTTAATATTTGGTACAGAAACCTTTGTTTACAATTACAGAGATCAGACATTTCCGATAGTTCTTAACCAGGTTTGCACAGACTGCAGCAGGGATTTTGGCCCACTCCTCCATACAGATCTTCTCCAGATCCTTCAGGTTTCGGGGCTGTTTCTGGGCAACACAGACTTTCAGCTCCCTACAAAGATTTTCTATTTGGTTCAGGTCTGGAGACTGGATTGGCCACTCCAGGACCTTGGGATGCTTCTTACGGAGCCACTCCTTAGTTGCCCTGGCTGTGTGTTTCAGGTCGTTGTCATGCTGGAAGACCCAGCCACGCCCCATCTTCAATGCTCTTGTTGAGGGAAGGAGGTTGTTGGCCAAGATCTCACGATACATGGCCCCATCTATCCTCCCCTCAATACGGTGCAGTCGTCATGTCCCCTTTGCAGAAAAGCATCCCCAAAGAATGATGTTTCCACCTCCATGCTTCATGGTTGGGATGGTGTTCTTGGGGTTGTACTCATCCTTCTTCTTCCTCCAAACACGGCGAGTGGAGTTTAAACCAAAAAGCTCTATTTTGGTCTCATCAGACCACAGGACCTTCTCCCATTCGTCCTCTGGATCATCCAGATGGTCATTGGCAAACTTCAGACGGGCCTGGACATGCGCTGGCTTGAGCAGAGGGACCTTGCGTGCGCTGCAGGATTTTAATCCATGACTGCGTAGTGTGTTACTTATGGTTTTCTTTGATACTGTGGTCCAGGCTCTCTTTAGGTCATTGACCAGGTCCTGCCGTGTAGTTCTGGGCTTATCCCTCACCTTTTCTCATGATCATTGAGGCTCCAAGAGGTGAGATCTTGCATGGAGCCCCAGACCGAGGGAGATTGACTGTTATCTTGAACTTCTTCCATTTTCTAATAATTGCGCCAACAGTTGTTGCCTTCTCACCAAGCTGCTTGCCCATTGTCCTGTCGCCCATCCCAGCCTTGTGCAAGTCGACAATTTTGTTCTTGATGTCCTCAGACAGCTCTCTGGTCTTGCCCATTGTGGAGAGGTTGGAGTCTGATTGAGTGTGGACAGCTGTCTTTTATGCAGATAACGAGTTCAAACAGGTGCAGTTAAGACAGGTAAATGAGTGGAGAATGGGAGGGCTTCTTAAAGTCAAAACTAACAGGTCTGTGAGAGCCGGAATTCTTACTGGTTGGTAGGTGATCAAATACTTATTTCATGCAATAAAATGCAAATTGATTACTTTAAAATCATACAATGTGATTTTCAGGATTTTTGTTTTAGATTCTGTCTTTCACAGTTTAAGTGTACCTATGATAAAAAAATTTTTAGACCTCTACGTGCTTTGTAAGTAGGAAAACCTGCAAAATCAGCAGTGTATCAAATACTTGTTCTCCCCACTATAGATAGATTGATAGAAAGATATATATATATATATATATATATATATATATATATATATAGATATAGATATATATATATATATATATATATATATATATATATATAGATATAGATATAGATAGATAGGTCGATAGATATATAGATCTATAGATATATAGATATAGAGATACATAGATATATAGACACTGGATGGTCGCAAGACTACTGTTATTCTCAGGTTTTTGATCTGTCTGTATGTATGTAATGGACAGCTCTGGAGGCCAGAGTCAACCGATTTTGATGAAACTTGACTGGTAGGTTCATACCAGGATCTAGTTGTCGGCTTTTGAGCACTGTTGCTATGGACGCCATCGTTGCCTAGCAACGGGACTTTGAAATTTTAGAAAAAAATCCGAAAAATATTTTTTGTATATTTTTTTCGAAAATCAAAAATCAGCTTCCGTGCTTTTATGCGCACTATAATCAACCTCTTTGTCAATTTTTTTTCGCCCGATCCGTCAAAAACTATGACTAGTATGCAATGATATAGCGACCACCCACATCGCCTACCGGCTTGTGTATGTATGTATGTGCCTGGTGTTGGCTTAATGGTTCGGGTGGTGGGCTTTGGATCCTAGGATCCTGAGTTCAAATCCCACTTGGCTGTTTAATTAATATCAGGTTGGGTTGACTGCCTGTCATCCTTCCGAGGTCGGCAAAATTAGTGCCAGCATGCTGGTATCCTGTGTCAGAGTGGTGACCCGTCCAGGATTGTACCCAATAGCTAAGGAGACTGCTTAGGCAGCACCAACGCTCTGCACAGAGTATGGTCCCAATGGATGGATGGATATATGTGTGTATAGACTTTGGTTGGAAGTATAATCAAAGGAATCCATGGTAAATTCTCCAACCTTAATTGAACAAACAATGACTCAACGTTTCTATTAACAAAATGTGCCAAGCAACATGCATCCGTTAATTTTCATCACTCTTAAGAAAGGTTATCACAGCATCCCCCTAAATACCCAAAGGTAGAGGTGGGCAAAGTTGGACAACCAATCAACACACGTATCACGTCACTCGCGCATTCTGACAGTTATCAAATTTAAAAACCATGAGCACATTAAAAGATCAAACAACACACTCATGTAATAAAATTGGAATAGAACAACAACAGTTTAGATAACATCAGGAAAAAAAAGAACCAGTCACTCCCATTGCAAGTAAACACGACCAGGTGTGATCCAATGTGCCATTAAATTAATGTTATAAATAAATTCGCACCAGTATCATTTTAATGGGCAAACATGGCCATGTGTGTTAAAATTGGGGGGCGGGGGAGGGGGGATAGTCTTGATGGAACAGCTGGGTGACGTACTACGTGAAATCCCCATGCAATGTCAGGGATTCCCTAGTGCGGGAAGGACATATCTGGGCTATGTTATCCATTTACTTCCTCATACTCGACTTTCTAAAATCTAAATGATGTAATCTGTCCCAGAATACTCAGTGTGCATGCACAGAAACCCCTCGGAATGGTGCTGTTCGGGGCAACAAAGTATACAGTGTGTGCAAGATAAGGATTGTTCCCTAGAATGACTCACAAAGCTTCTAAAAGAAGGCAAAAATACTTGAAAAAGTACCTGAAAGAAAGGGCTGTGGCTCTCCACAAAGAAAGACTTGGAGAACTTTCTCAGCTTTCCGAACGAGAAGCTGCCTGTACTGCATGCAAACTTACAATCATGTGGGCCAGTGCAAGGTCTGAGTGGATGGTGTGTGTGTGTGTGTGTGTGTGTGTGTGTGTGTGTGTGTGTGTGTGTGTGTGTGTGTGTGTGTGTGTGTGTGTGTGTGTGTGTGTGTGTGTGTGTGTGTGTGTGTGTGTGTGTGTGTGTGTGTGTGTGTGTGATAATCAAACCCCCGATGGACCGCTGCCAATGAATGGACAGTGAACCTTGTGGGAGTGCCTCCTGTAAATATGGCAGGCTTGGTGATTATTTAATGGAAGTCTACAATTGGAAAGATGATGCTGTGCGTCATTACCAGGTAACGGTAACCAACTCTTCGGCCAAATACATCTTCGCGACGTCAAAATACACAAAGTTGTGCTCACCGGCTATATTTACGTGGGAGCCAGATATATCAGGAAGACTTCGCTGAGGAAGACGCCACATCTTGTTTAGGTGCTTCTGAACACTGATAGGAAGGACATAGCTGGAGTTTGTAAATGTACAGGAAATCTTTTAAATGATATTAACTATTAATCGTGTTGGGAGGAGGGGGGAGTGGGGTGGCAGGTATGGGAGCGGTGAGGGCTGTTAAAAATATATTGTTTGTCTAGTTCCAGGGCCACAAGAGGGATTACAACATTTTTGCATCTCTTGCTAAAAGGAGAAACGTCCACGTGTGTGTGTGTGTGTGTGTGTGTGTGTGTGTGTGTGTGTGTGTGTGTGTGTGTGTGTGTGTGTGTGTGTGTGTGTGTGTGTGTGTGTGTGTGTGTGTGTGTGTGTGTGTGTGTGTGTGTGTATCCACTGCGGCCACTCGCTTGTAATAACAGGAAGTGGCATGAACTCAACACCTCTCAGTCTCATCCACAGATATTTCTTCGATTTCCTCTATTAGCGCGAGTCAGATTTGTATCCAGGAATATAACAATTATGGTTAACCACTGTGAAATTGTAGGACCTTTCATTAAAATGGTGAAAATTATGTTGAAAAGACTATTTCACTTACAAATTTAAAAGCAACAGCGTTATAGCAACAGCAGGTTAAAAGGGCCTGGACGAGCAGAAAGGGGTCATTGATCGAATGAGAACAACACACACACACACACACACACACACACACACACACACACACACACACACACACACACACACAC
Source organism: Eptatretus burgeri (assembly GCF_056783735.1). Classification (NCBI taxonomy): domain Eukaryota; kingdom Metazoa; phylum Chordata; class Myxini; order Myxiniformes; family Myxinidae; genus Eptatretus; species Eptatretus burgeri. The sequence goes on along the minus strand of NC_140964.1, from coordinate 81,885,954 downwards.
ACACACACACACACACACACACACACACACACACACGTTACGGCTTTATAAACCTCATGCCAAAATTGAAATGCACACAGCATGTGGACTCTTAGAATAGTTATTTCCGTAATATAGGTTAAGAACAGCAACTTCCATGTGGGGGGTTATTATGTAATTAAATGCATTGAGTTGGGTAGCTCATGTCCCCTCTCAACCCCTTGGAATAGTAGCAACGGCAGCGCGTAATGACGTGTGCCATGATTGCTGTCATCACGTTTGGCATGCGTTATTTTACCGCCACGTCTTCTTGGCATGTGAGAATAATACGAGCATTCTGGAACCTTCGCCGAAGCCATGGCTTCAGAAGCACATGCCAAATTCCCATTTATTGTTTAAAGTCCGACCAAGTCCTTGTTTGTTTGTTCGCCTGGACTGTATCTTCTTGCCGTCTATCCCTGTAATGTATTTAATTTCCCTAAACTACAATCATTCCCTTCCACCTGAACATGACCAACATACGGACCAGGACACGACACAGCCCCCTACAAAAATGTTGCCCCATTTGCTGGCTTTGCGCCATGGACGTTTTTGTACATGTGGGGTTTGTCCCAGGTGCATGGGGGTAAAAATGATTTCCACATGTTAAGTGCAGAGCTCCGCTCCTGGCGACAGTCGGAAGGGCCAACTGAGGGCATAACCGGGTGGGCAGCAGAATGGGAGGCATCCTCCAACGACTGCCATGGGACAAGCTCGTAAGACCTGACGTGGTCCAAAAGCTAGTCCCAGGCCACCACGAAAGATCTGACATGTGGCTTTTGGCCTCGCCCGCCCCAGGGACGATAAAGCTGCACTCGATGCCCTGGTTTGTGTGTGCGCTCTCTCTCTCTCTCTCTCTCTCTCCCCCCCCCCACTCTCCTTCTCCCTCTCCCTCTCCCCCCCCTGCTGGCTGTTGGTGAGTCGAGTGGAGTGTCATGGCGGCTGTGTGGTCTTGGTGAGCTGTGATCTGCCCTGTTTTTTCACCTTTCAATCCCCTTTCGCCTCGTTTTTTCACCTCCTTTCCTTTGTTTCCTTCTACGCATCATTATTTGTACCCCCACCCTCCCGTCTTCATTCGACCTCGTGCTTCGGCCTTCCCTCGCGCCATCGTCAGCCCACCCCACCCATCTGTCCTTGTTATTTCGCGGTTTGCCCTTCGATTCATCTCTTCCCCTTCCCTCCCCATCCCCGTTTTCTCCTCGCATACTTTTTTCCCAGAGATAGAGAGAAAGAGCCCACAGTTTCTTTGTGGATAGCTTTTAGTTGGCGGCCCATCCCAGGCCTTCAACTGATCGTTTTTTCCTCACTGCAGCTGTGTTTATTTCCTTTGGAAACCTGTCTCGGCTCGTATTTAATTACTGCACGAGAGCAATCACCCCTCCTCCCCCTTCCTAAATATGACTTCGTATTCCCATTAGGCGGAATTTGAAGTATTAACACAAAAACATGGCGTCGTCTGTGTCCCGCCCGACGACGTCAGCATCGAGGATCTCGTTATCGCTACAGGAAACATCGTCAGTACTGACAAATTTTGTGCATCCTCGCGAATGAACAAACGTGTGGTAATCTTAGTGTCTGAGACAGAACTGGTTCATGAAATTGTATCGACTGGACTATCAACAAACGACGGACATTTCGTGCTCGTCTCCCCTCTCGACACACCGGCCGTGAAGGTCATTATCTCAAACGCTCCTCATTTCCTGAAGAATCAGACGCTGATCTCCGAACTATCTCGTTATGGTTCTGTGGTTTCTCAAATCACTATGTTACCTTTACATAGCCAGGACGATCGGACGAAGCATGTGATGTCTTTTCGGAGACAAGCTTATGTGGTACTTCCTCCCTCTAACGCTGAAAGAACCTTCAACATCGTTTTAAAACTCAAAATTGATCATCATGATTACCAAGTCTACGTAACCACTGATACCCTGAAATGTTTCGAATGTGGTAATTTCGGACACTTGATGCGATCTTGCCCAAAGGCGACCTCGTCAAAGGATGAAACAAACCTCGTCAACAAGGATACGTCATCTTCTTCTTCCTCGACTGTGAAGGAAGCGAATCCCGTGTCCGGTAATAACGCCCAGGCCTCCCAGTCCTCCCAGTCCTCCCAGTCCAAACAGCAAAACAAATGTTTGGGATGGTTTCACCATCGTTCCATCAAGGAAGCGAAAGACTTTATCTGATGGTCGTTTAACCCAGAAGAAGGCAGCTTTTACAAATGAGGAATCTGTCGGTAATGTTCCCACAGTTGTGACTGACGTCACTCTACAAGGCTTACCTGGGATGGACCCGGACCCCGGTACCTACGGCATGGACCCGCAATGGACCCGGTACCTACGGCCAACAAGTTTACCCTACTTGCCGGTGAGGACAGAGACTTCTCCCTTCCAGACACCGTTTTACCTGTTATCGCAGTAAATGAAATCGTTTCACTCGTTAAAAACTCTCCTATTGGAAAGTCCATCAACGGTGATACAGACCACGAGTGATGAACCTGCTGTCACTTCGGTAAATGTTAACCCTGAATCCTTGTCAGCAGGAAATAGCGAAGCAAGTGTTAACCCTGTAACTGCTCCCAGTCCATCACGTGGTGAAGCTGGAAACGCAGGAAATGTTAAAATGGATGTTTTACGAGAGACCCCCAAAGTACTGTATACCTCCACGCCATTGGAGGTCGATAACACTGTTACGGTCGAGGGAAGCGATATCGCTACATCCGCTGATGGTGTTTCCGTTTCATCAAATCTCCCGATTATTTCTGTTACTTCACCAGGAGATGTTCCCACAATGGAAGAGCACATAGACGTCGTAACCAGTACAGATCCATGTATCAATACTGATGAGAGTATCGATATGCAGGACAGTACAAGCTTGTGTGACTCGGAAACTAAAACTGACTGTGACGAATCTGACCTGGAGGAAGCAAACAGGAACAGCCAGGTGGAAACGGTGGAGAAGTTGACCAGTCAAGGTCCTACCTCCTCTGAACAAATAAGACTTCTTACAAAATACATCCAGGAAACGCAATATAAAGCTGACGGAATACTTTCCAGATCTACCGTCCTTCCTTGAGTGTGCTCAGGCTATCGTACGTAAGCCTGACGTATTCGGTTTCCACCAGACACACTGTCACCGCTTAAAAAAAATTGATTGCCAAGGCGAAAAGGGAAAAGATCAAGGCTGATCTTATCCTTCAAAGCTATTATTTTCTTCATGGCCAGTTTCAATATTGGAACGATAAATGTTAATGGTGGTGGGAGTCCGCTCCGCAAGATCTAAATTAAACAGCTGGTAGAGGTCAACGGTCTTGACATAGCTTTGTTATGAAAGACCCATGCTGTCCGATCTGTTCAGGCTCAGTGGAAACTACTGTATTTATGGACAAGGAATGTTTCTTTAGTAACAACTCGTCGTCGAAGGCAGGCATCATGTTTGTCTTAGGGAAACATTTCCATCCATCCTTCCTAAAAATTATGAGTATTATTGATGACATCTTGCCTCCGTGACCTTCTCTATCAATCAGATCAAGTTCACAATTCTCAATGTGTATGCTCAAAGCAAAAATGATGAGCAGATCTCCTTTTTTGCCGAAATGAGAAAATTCCTGCAAACCCTGGATTTTCAGACTTGTCTAATTATTGGTGGCGATTTTAACTGTACTGCTAATGCTTCATGTGACTGAAACGGCCTGCAACCCCAACCATGTCCCACAAAACTTTTTGCAAACATCATTGTGAAATATAATCTCCATGATATTTGGCACGTACAGCACCTTCCTGATCAGTCTAACACATGGTGTCGTTGTTTAAACAACCACATCTCACTTGCGAGGCTTGATCGCATCTATGTAAATTCTCATTTATTACATGGAGTTTATAAATCCGATATTCGACCTTCTGGTTTCTCTGACCATTCCCTAACTCGAGTCTTTATTCAACTCTCTAAACCATGTCCAGGGAGCTCTCATTGGAAATTCAATAACAGTTTACTAGAAAACCTCAACTTCATTCAGGCCTTTGAATCCTTCTGGACGGCTCTCCTAGAACAGAAGTTAAGCTGTTCCATTAACCTGCTGATATGGTGGGATTTAGTAAAAACCCAAATTAAAGGTTTCTGTCAACAGTATCAGTTTTTCTCAACAAGGGCTGACCATGAAGTTAAAAAAAATATTAGTTAGAGATTTTACAACTCCAACGGGTCATCGGACAAAATAATAGTAACATACAAAAAACCTTAACTGAGAAACAGTCCTTATTAAAGGAAACAAGCCGGTAGGCGACATGGCTGCTCGCTCTAGATGGAAAGCTGACCAACTCGACGAGCCGATATTCATGTACATGCAATCAATCAATTTATCACAATAAATATGATTATCACAGCCCTCTTAGTTTGCGCCCAGAAACCCACCTTGTGAAATTTCAGGCATGTTTCCAAAGAGACTCTAACAAATGGCAGCCCTGGTAATTCCATTTATCTATTCGCTAAAGATTTTATTTTTTTATATGATGCTGTAAGACATTCTCCTTGGGCACAAAAAAACAGGTCCCTCGGAGGTCCAGTTTCGGGGGTATTGATTTTTTTGTACAGTCCACAATAAGTGTACGATGTACGATAAAGTATTTTAGCTGTTGCTAAGCAACGGAGGTGTGCATAGCAACCATTCATTTTTGTGTACATGCTAGCCACATTGTACACATTTCACCAAAGTTTCATCAAAATCAGGCTCTTTCACTTAGAGATATTCACAATTAACCGTTCCTGAAAAGTTTGACATGTACTCGCCCAAAACTTATCTCCTCCTACAAATATTTTTTTGTTAGGGCTGCAAATTGGCATGAAGGGAGCTTGATAGATTGCGCACAGAATTCTAAGCTTCGACTTTTTTTTGATGTTTTTTCGATTTTTTTGACCACTTTAAAGGGCCGTTGCTATGCCGTTGCTTGGGCCCGAGGTCCCATATTCGAAAGCACATGATTCCCAGAAATATTGGTCCTACCTACCAAATTTCATTGGAATTGGTTGAGTGGTTTAGCCCCGAGGCTTGACCAAAGTTTCGCGGACAGACAGACAGATGGAAATGCCCAGAATAAGGGTGCTCTAAGAGCAGCCAATAACCGAGAGGAATGCACGTGGTGCCTTAGTTCGGATGAGAGTGCGACACCTGAATGAGGGAGACGTACCAACCAAGTACTTCTTTTCCTTAGAGAAACGTCTTCCCAGTAAACAGCTTTCTCAGCTAGAATTGGCAGATTCATCCATTACCTTTACACAATCAGAAATCAAACTTTTCGTGAAGGAATACTTTTAGAAAATATATTCAATGGAACAAATAAATCCTGTCAGTGTCGCATCTATCTCTGGAGGCCTGCCAGTGTTGTGTGAAGATGGGCGTTCCCAACTGGAAAGACCCATTACTTTGGATGAACTTGGCACTGCCCTGCACGGTCTTGCCATTGGGAAAGCACCTGGTTTGGATGGACTTACAACCTAATTTTACAAGAAGTTTTGGCACTTATTGGGTCCAGAACTCATTAACACTTTGAACGCAAGCTGCCAGCTTGGAGAGCTACCTCGGAGTTGCCGCCGAGCTCTTCTTACCCTCATCCCAAAAAGGGAGACGTGTTGTGTATTGAAAATTGGCGTCCTATCTCCCTGTTATGTACAGATTACAAGATAGTGTATTTTCAAAAGCCCTGGCATCGCGACTTACTCCTTATTTATCCTCGTTGTTAAAGGAAGACCAATGTAACTGTGTCCCAAAACGTTCCATCTATGACAACATCTCCCTTGTGAGAGACATCATTGAACTGTGCAAGGAAAACCCTAAAGATTTAGGACTTCTTCTCCTTGATCAGGAGAAAGCCTTTGACCGTGTTGACCATCGGTACCTTTTCGAAGTACTTGAGCGGTTTGGACTTGGTTCGACCTTCATCTCTTATATTAAAATACTATACAATAATATTTATAGTGTGCTCAAGATAAACAATGAACTTGTTGCACCTTTGTCTGTTAACAGGGGAATTAGATAAGGTTGCCCTCTTTCTGGGTTACTTTATGCTCTCTCCATCGAACCCCTACTGGTTTCTTTGCGCTGTAGACTAACAGGGGTTAGTTTGTCCCAGCTTGAACGGCCCATCAAGGTACTGGCATACGCCGATGACGTGTGTGTATTCGTACAAGATATCAATGACATTAACGTCGTTCGTTATTGTTTATCCTTATTCAAAAAGGTTTCTTCAGCCAAAGTAAATTGGAACAAAACGAGCACCCTTTGGCTCAGTCCGTTGTGCTACTTGGCGCCAAGACTTCCTGCTCCACCGTCATGGGCCAACGATGGTGTGAAATACCTTGGAGTTTCTTAGTTTTCAGAAATGTCTTCAGAAATTGTTTCTTAGTTTTCTAGTTTTCATTCTTTCTCTGAAATAAAAATGTAACTCTCATTTGGGGGCTTTCTTTTCTATTTTTATAATAAAAAGATACAAAAGTGTCTGTCTGCTGTTCTCTCTCGTTCTCTCTCGTTCTCTCTCTCTCTCGTTCTCTCTCTCTCTCGTTCTCTCTCTCTCTCTCGTTCTCTCTCTCTCTCTCTCTCTCGTTCTCTCTCTCTCTCTCGTTCTCTCTCTCTCTCTCGTTCTCTCTCTCTCTCTCGTTCTCTCTCTCTCTCTCGTTCTCTCTCTCTCTCTCGTTCTCTCTCTCTCTCTCTCGTTCTCTCTCTCTCTCTCTCTCTCTCTCTCTCGTTCTCTCTCTCTCTCTCTCGTTCTCTCTCTCTCTCTCTCGTTCTCTCTCTCTCGTTCTCTCTCTCTCTCTCTTTCTCGTTCTCTCTCGTTCTCTCTCTCTCTCTCGTTCTCGTTCTTTCTTTTGCTTTCTCTCTCTCTCGTTCTCTCTCTCTCGTTCTCTCTCTCTCTCGTTCTCTCTCTCTCTCTCTCGTTCTCTCTCTCTCGTTCTCTCTCTCTCTCGTTCTCTCTCTCGTTCTCTCTCTCTCTCTCGTTCTCGTTCTCTCTCTCTCGTTCTCTCTCTCTCGTTCTCTCTCTCTCGTTCTCTCTCTCTCTCGTTCTCTCTCTCTCTCGTTCTCTCTCTCTCGTTCTCTCTCTCTCGTTCTCTCTCTCTCGTTCTCTCTCTCTCTCGTTCTCTCTCTCTCTCTGTCTGTCTGTGTCCTGGTCATCCCTTTGATTTTCTTCCCTGCTCCCAGACGCTTTGGTTCACTGGCAGAGATCTGCATCGCTCGTGACTGTTGGCTGGCCTGTTCCAACGGAGATCATGGACCCTCGGTTGTGGACTGGAGTGTTGGGGCCATTCTGGAGAGTGGCAGTGAGAGCAGTATCAAGCTGGAGAGGGCAAAAGTTCCACGAACTGGTAGGCTGAGGCCACCCTGCCCCTCACAATTGTCTCCCCTGTGTGTGTGGTCTGATGGGTATCCTTGTCGTGTTATTTGGTCGGTAAGGAGTCGGTTAAGTTAAGTCTGCGACTTGTGCATTTTCTCTTTTTTGTAAATACATACATTGATTGAATTTTATTTCATTTCTCCTTTTACTGCCGGTTGCCCTTTGACTCCATGAAAGCCCTTGAGTTCCCTTTCCTCCTTCCCCATACCCCACATTGCTTGTTGCAAATAAATTATTCTTGTTGAATTATATTTCCAATATGCCCATGGTTGTCCTTTTTTCCATTGGTCCAGCAATGTCCGTACATAGATTAGCCTGGAGATTATAATTCCCCAACGGATTGGCTCTTACATCAGTCTGTCGTTGTGCTAGCAGTAAGCTTGGCCGCCTTAATCACGATTTAATAAAGATAAAAGTAGCACAACTGCCGAGGACACGATTTCCCAATAAGGAGTCTGCATGTACCCCAGTTAAACGGTAGTCAGACGGAGGACACTGGATCATGCGGTTAAATTATTGGCGTTTGCGGTCGATTAGCAACCCGCAGTGACACGGTCTTATTTGTGTATGACGACCTTGTGTATTATGACTAGTGAATCTAGAGAGAACCAGGGATACCCCACCATCATTGTCCCCCCCCCCACGAATGTGGGACCGCAACAACATATTGTGAATATCAAATTTTGAGCTAAAAAAAAAATTCTCCCGTTTTGACCCGTTACCCCAAGTCTCGACCTCACGGGGCATAAACCGGGGGTCACATCCAAAAAAAAAAAAATCGTTAAATATTTCACATGTCTCCCAATGTTGATTGCATATCAAAAGTTTAATTTAAAAATGTTTTAAAACGTGCCTGTAATTGCAATATATATATATATATATATATATATATATATATATATATATATATATATATATATATATATATATATATATATATATATATATATACACATATGTATATTTCACCATTTGACCGCATGCCAGGTAGTGGAGCCAAAAATTACACTGCTCTTTCACCTTCTTGCCAAGTGATGATTAAGTTTAGGAGATAGTGTGACAGACAGATGGAAGGCGGACGGCTGGACACAGACAGACAGACAGACCCGATTACAATATCCACGGTTTTTTTTTCTCAAAAAGAGTGGGGAAAATAAAGGTGAAAAAAGTGAGGGCCTTGGCCAGCATTTCCAAAACATGGTCAAGGATGGCTGTGGACGCCTATTACTAGTTTAAATTGATAGATTTACTCAAAACTTTTCCCATCAATGATGAAGGTTACTTTTGCTTGCTTTGCATAAAGTGAACAATTAAAACCTTGGCTGTCTCGTAATATTGCAAGCACCTCACCAACAAAACTTTTTGAACACCCTCCTCCCCACCCCCCTTGGCACACGTACGAAACAAAGACGTTCCCTGCACCAAACTCCATTGTTCTCACTGATCTAAAGACTGTTAACACCTCATTAATGGTAATGACTTGCTTTGTTTCGTTAATGAAAATTAGAAAGGTGAAATAATTTTGTGCATTAATCTTATTTGCTTTCTTTTTAATAATAATAATCGAACCATTGACTTGAAGTGAAAACCATGTACCATGACCAACATTCAATTTGACAGGTGTTTTGTAATTCTGAGATGCCAGGTCTGAGTCCAGAGGAAAATTGATTTGTTACAAGACATAATCGATGAAAAACATGTTTTCCAATTCACTGTAGTGAAAGTGAACTTTGCAGTAAAGTAAACACTTCGCAAAAGCTAATTCCAGTCGTATATGTTCTTAGCCTAGTCTGTTCCCGAGAGCCTGTTGTAATCGGTCTGTGCATCAGTTTGTGAGTGTGTGAGTCCTTTTATCCTTAGCGTCATCATTGATACAGTTTGGATGTATTTGATTAATCATTCTTGATGATGCACTTTTGAGGTTTGAAAACTGTACATTTGTCATATTTTAGCTTGTCTTTTCATTCAAATCATTAAAAAAAACTAGAAGGGCACTCTTCAAGGTTGCCAGATATGCCTTCGCCCACATTATTACGTCGTTATACATACTTGTATCAGGTTTAATTCAAATTTAAATCCCTGAACACAGATTCAAAAATTAAATAATTCTGGCTGCCAGACCACACGTTCGACCAGGTTGACATGTAAAGCATATATTCCCCATGACTACTTGATCATAATTGTGAAGATTCACATCGATTGATGAAGCTATTCAAAAGAAAGAATTTTCGTTAAGATTTTCGATCAATCCAATATGACTGCCAGACCATGTGACCGATTAATTGTTTGTGAACATCCTAGTATCCCCAGGGCTTGGGGAACAAACATGTGGGTGAAGTTTCCCCTCGATCTATTCAGCTATTTCAGAGAGGATTTTTGAAGGTTTTTATGTTTACAAAAAAAATACCGCTGTCAAACCACGTGCCGATGACGTCATCAATGTCCCCCCCCCCAATGCAATTTTGCCCTAGATGACCCTCAAAAATTTTTCATTCTGATCAGATCTAATGTTCGATGTTTGCAATTATGATGCCATAACAAAGCCACCTATGACATCATCAAAAGAAAATCACTTATTTCCCATGGGGAGTACTTGACACGTGCCAAGTATAATTTTTTTCCATGGAGCGGCTTTGAAGATAGAGGTCCAAAGTTTTTCTTTTTTCCTCAACATGGCTGCCACACCACGTGACCTATGACATCATAATCATCATTAAAACATTCTATATGAGGAATCGCACCTATAGTGAAAATTTTGTGTCGATCGGATAAGCGGTTTCTGGAAAACAGAAAATTAGTACGGACGGACGTACGACCCAAAAACATAATGCCTCCAGCGACTGTCAGTGGAGGCATAAAAATAGCTCGTTCTATTTGATCTGCATGGTCCAGAAGAATGGCTTATTTTGAGCTGTTTATATAAGGTTCAATTCCCGACCTCAATAATAAACTGTTCGATTGGTGCTTCACACACAGGACGATGCATCACAAAGTGCTCCTTGGCAAAGATGGATGTTAATCTGGGTGTCTGGTCTTATAACATCAGTTGGGGGATGTGTCTTTTGAGAAGAGTCGGTGAGTTAATGCTGGAACCCTGAACAGATTACAAATCCCTCCCAAAGTAGTCTTCAGTTGAAAGTCAGGCGTGAGTCAGCCGGTTCATAAAAGACGGGGCAAAAACCTGCCCTGGTCGATCCCACAATAAGGTGTAAATAATTGTGGACATTAAATGTGTAGTAGTAATAAAGTAGTAGTAGTAGTAGTAGTAGTAGTAGTAGTAGTAGTAGTAGTAGTAGTAGTAGTAGGTATCTACATGAGAAGTTGTTGCATGAACCAATCTCTTGAACTCTCCTAGGTACAGTTTATTTGGTATATCACGATCACTATTTAATTATTGGTCCCGAGGAAGTGGTGTGGGCTATATCACATGAAACAGCTTTTGATAATAAATAAAAAAAATCAAAGTTCGGTTTCCCATCAGAAAAACCCATTGAATAAACATCGGTACGAAGCATTTTGTTCAGAACTGCTACAAACACTAAAGGTATAAAGATGTTGAAAAATTATTTTAGAATGATCAACTCAATTAGGCCCTGGATGGAGGATAGCTCAGTTTCCTTCTCAGGGCAGCTATATGGCATTCGGACGACTGTGCATGGAAATGCCTCTTGATCACATGGCTTTTAATTGAACTTCAGATTTTTCATTGAGATTTTTAGGCCGACAATGGACTCCATTTGATTACGTGTTTGTTCTGAAGAACAATTTCATTTGGATATACTGTATATTTGCACCAATCCTCTACATGTTTATGCCAATCCTGAAATATATGTCCATCGTCCACTGCTAATAGGTCAGCTATGAATCTGAAAATGCCACTTTTTCTTAACCAATACGAATTTGTTTGAGAATTTATCATAAACTTGAACACGTGCAAAAACAGCTTTGCAAAGAATGGTGCTGGATACGATCCCATTTGTATTCCTACAATTTGTTGAAAAAAAGTGATTTCCCCCTCCAATTTGGAAGTTGCGATGGTCCATCAAAACTTGGTTTATGAAAATGTCCAACATGTTGACTTGGAATATAATATAGTGCGTATATACAGTACTGTATACACCAAGCAACAAAAGGGGAAAATGACCGATAGGCATTAAATACAGTTATACGACGTCATCTTTAATGTCCCCAATTATTCCCACCTTATAGTGGGGTCAGCCAGAGAAGTTCTTTTTTTTAGCCCAAGCCTTTCACGAACTAGCTGGCCAGACCTGACGTTCAAAGTAGGGTGGTAGGAATTTGGAATTTGTTTCGGGTGCCGGTGATAATTATTAGTGTACTCTTTATGAAAGACACCATGAGATTGTTTAATGTCCACCAGCTAATGCTAGCAGATGGGAAACCAAGTTTGATGGCCATCCGAGGGACATCACACCTTGTGATGCTACGGCCGGCCTGCGAAGTACCTTATTGCTACTGCAACAATAATAACTTTTCACTCCCACTATGAAAGCTCCAAAAATCAAATGCTATCTTCTAATTCTTGAAAAAAATCTAATCAAAACACTCACAGTGGTGCGCAAGGTAGTCACAGCTAACATGTCAAAAACTTACCAGAGCAATAATTTGTAATCCTTGAGAAATATTCAACATTCCCACCCTTTGGGATGCCGCATCATAAAGCACCAGGTTTTACTGAGACAATAGACTGCACTTGAGAGATCAAGCAAAAATAACAGCTTGATAGATTCACGACTAAGGCATTCAAGATATACATTTATACATTTTTGAAAAATAAAACAAAAATGCCACAAAAGATGAGCTCATGTCACCAAGCATGGAATGTTTGGAATAAACGACGCACGCGCGCACGCACGCACACAAGCAACGTTTTTTCTTTTATAAATATGTTCCTCACAATTATAATCATTTAAACATTCAGACCATTCCCAGATCATTATACTGTATTGATATCTGAAGGATGTTGTAAATGATAAATGCACAACACTCGATACTTAACTTCATCTTGACCGCAAGCCTTAAAATAGTTGTTTACATTAAGTAAGAACCTTATTGATTGGCTGGTAATCTATCCCACCTTCAACTTTCCTTTAAGCTGTCTAGCCTGGGTTTAAATCCTGACCCAACTATAAACTGTCATCATGGTGTTTCACAGAACGGTGATTCATCAATGTTGTCTCCCTTGGATGGACGTTGAACAGGGAATCCCATTTGCCGGCATTAGTTAGTGGACTTTAAAGATCCCACGGGTCCTATATGAAAAAGAGGTGAGTTATTGCCGGCACCATGAACAAATTACTAATTCCTGTCCTAACCTACAGGGGGCACTGCCTCAGCGGCACAGCTGCACCCTCCCCAAAGTATGGCAAACCACAGCCACGTCCGACATATGAAAAATGAAGAGTTGACCGACATTCCACTGCCTGGATTAATTATCAGCAATGGACAATGTCTGGTAAGAATACATCTTTGTCCTGCATGTAGTATATGTACAACCTCCTCGTTAGGCCTTGAAGATTTTCAAAACACCAACAATATTAGTATTAATATTGCCCAATCATGGTTAAGATGAACACTAATAAAGATGGATGGTCTGTGGAATGAAGCATTCGTCTATAAACAAGAATCATAGAGACAAGTTGGAACCTCGGATAATAATCACAATTGTAAAACTAAAGGGCACTTGGTAGAGCACATACCACCGCCGTGCAATGCCTGATCCGATAGAACATATCTGGCCCAATACATTTTTGAGATGTCATGCTATATATCGTTTTTAGACATATCTCTCAATGCTGAAGAATCACTTTGAGAATTAAATCATTCTCGTATCTGGATCTGGAATTGGATCTTTACCAAAATCAAATCACTTTGTCTTTGTCACACATCCATCCAACCTGTCCACCAAGTTTCATCCGAATCCGTCCACAACTTTTTGAGATATCGTGCTATATATCAGTTTAACCCAATCTCTCAATAGTGAAGAATCATGTAAAAAAATTCTCGGATCCAGATCTGGATTCACATCTTCACCAAAATTGAATCAATAATTCCCTGTCACACACCCAAAGTGTCCACCAAGTTTCGTCCGAATCCGTCCACACCTTTTTGAGATACCCTCCACACACAAACAAGAAAAATACAGGCAGAGCACAATACTTGCAAAATCCAGCCCCCCCCCTTCCCATCACTCTTGATAGGTTGCAATGGATACATCAAATTGTCCATTTCATTAAGATTAAAATTGACAATCTTATTAAAACTCAGGTCAATCAGATAAGAATTGCTAATTTTTCAGATTGAAACTGATGATTTTAGAAGTTTGACCTTGAGTTGACCTTTTGACCTCAAAAATAGTTGGTTTCCCAATTCAGTGATGGACAATGCAAATCCTGTACAACTTTCAAGTCAATCGGATTAAAAATAAAAAAAAAACAATTTTAGAAATTTGACCTCAAAATCAAAAGGCTTCTCAATTGAGACTACCTCTACAACTTGGTAAAGTTTCATGATGATCGGTTTAGAATTGTGACCTGTAGGCAATTGACAAACGGACAAACAAAACAAGAAGACGACGTTGTGCAGAGCACAATACTTGCAAAATCCAAAAAACTAATTTGAGCTCAAAAATAATTGGTGGATGAATTTAATGACCAAATATGCAACTCCACTTCAAATTTCAAGTGAATCGGATGAAAATTAACAATTTTAGATATTCAGCCGATGTGGACCTCCGCAATAGTTAGTTGGTTGAAATCAGTGACCTGAAATTTCAATCCTCTTCAAATTTCAAGTCAATTGGATGAAAATTGAGGAATTTAGAAATCTCACCTAAGTTGTTGACCTTTGGCCTATGTTGACCTTTTGGTCGATGTTGACCTCAAAAATAATTGGCTCGTTGAAATCAGTGACCTGAAATTTCAATCCTCTTCAAATTTCAAGCCAATCGGATGAAAATTGAGGATTTTAGAAATCTCACCTAAGTTGTTGACCTTTTGACCTCAAAAACAAGAGGTTTCTTCCTTATGACAAGCTCTACCATGTGGTGAAGTTTCATGAAGATTGGTTTAAAATTGTGATCTGCAGGCGACAGACAGACAGAATAACAAAATCGACGAACCAATATACTTGAAAAATCTTCGATTTTGCAAGTTACAAATGAAAAAAAAAAAAATCACTCAAAGTGCGACAACTTGGCAAAACGTAACGGCACTCAGTCGAGCACATACCTCCACCAGGCTGAATAGTTTACTTTATCCCACCGATACGCCGGATCTGAACCAAAATCGAATCGACTCGTTCTTTCTTGTTGCCAAACCAAATCATCCACCAAGTTTTATTCGAATCCATCCACAACTTTTGGAGATATCAGGCAACATCATTTTTAGCTCCATCTCTCAATGGTGAAGAATCAGTTAATAATTAAATAATTCTCCTATCCAGATATGGATTCGGATCTTCACTAAAATTGAATCAATTCTTCCTAGTGATACTACCAACCTGTCCACAAAGTTTCGTGTCGATCTATCCATAACTTTTTGAGATATTGTGCTTTATATAGTTTGTGGCCCGATCCCTCAATGGTGAAGAATCACCTGAAAAATTCTCAGATCTGGATCCGGATTCGGATCTTGACCAAAATTAAGTATTGCTATCGTTGGCCAGTCACCGACACCACACACACACACACACACACACACACACACACAATTCAGAATGATTGCTTGAAAACTGTGGCCAAAAATTGTGCGACAAATAAACAGACTAGAGACCAATCCCTACAAAACCCTCTTTACCTTCTCACTTTGTTGCATCATTAATGACGTTTCAAGCGATTTTATCTTTAAACGCACAAAATAATTTTCTTCCGATCAACATGAATGACATCACCCCAGGACCTATATGACATACAACCATGGACCCCGATCAAAACCGCAGGTGCTCACCCTACCTGCACACCTACAAGCCATCGACGTATTATGTAGACAAAGAAGGGGAAACTTTTGACACTCTTTTCTAACCCATGCTTCTCATTACATATCAATCAACGGAATTTTTTTTTCCAAAGAAAGCCAGGTGGAGGCTCTGTCCTCGGGGGGGGGGGGGGCTGTACGGATGCAGGAATTAGTGTCAAAAGCCAGAACCACAAAGGATCGACCAAGCAAAGCTAAAACACCACGTGTGCAGCAATTCAATAGCCGACCTCTTCGCTATCGTGCAGCCTTTGAATGCAAAGCTCAACAAGACAAAAAATCCTTACTTGAAACCGAAATATTGTACAATCGCTCTCGTTAGACGGTTACTTCAAAACAATTCAAGTGAAATACAACTGTGTATTTAATGATTCAGGACGTCGCCAGGGCATATAGATTCCAGTAGATCTGAGGATCAACATTATTAAAAGTAGTTCTGCATGTGAACACACACACACACATACACACACTGATTACAGTAGCCTTTTGCAACGGTAAGGCTAAAACATGTCCCTTATCAGGCCCCATATGCCACTTCACGCAATCCATCTGAAATTGGCCACCACGGATTTTGGCTCATTGAGAAAAACAGGACAATTCAACAGGAAAATTATGAAAGGGAAAATCTTCAAAGAATTGTTTGTTCTATTATCTCCAAATCTGTTGCAGCCAGTTGGAAAAAAAATAAAGTTCGAGCAAATTCTAGAATATTTCCATGGAAATGACCTGTGTAGATTGGGACTGGGATGCTGTGTCAATGGCACGAAACGCACCGTACGGCCCATCTGTCGACCAAGCGAAACGCGAAAGCAATGGTGAACACGCACTCAAAGTGAAGGCAATGAAGCCTCTTGTTTTCAAAGACAAGGTGAGACCGAGCTAAAATGTGTACGCCTTCTGTCGACTCGTCCATTCGATGGTTGTATTTCTGTGATATCCAAGTAAAACAAAAGGCCATGACCTGCATCTCAACCACACGAGACCCCTTTGTGGTGGCGCAAAATGCACTTGGATTGTTTGAACGATATACAACAGAACACCAGACAGACAGAGTCAGCAGAATAATCTTCCCATCGGTTAATAAACCTTGACGTTTCAAAACCTGCAGTTTGCCATCGAATAAAGTGGTTCTTATGCTTACAAGTAACCAGGCTGCAGATATGATAGTGAGATAAATTAAGGAAACACGAGTAACCAGGCTGCAGATATGATAGTGAGATAAATCAAGGAAACACAAGTAACCAGGCTGCGGATATGATAGTGAGATAAATCAATGAAACACGAGTAACTAGGCTGCGGATATGATATTGAGATAAATCAAGGAAACACTTGTAACTAGGCTGCGGATATGATAGTGAGATAAATCAAGGACACACTTGTAACCAGGCTGCGGATATGATAATGAGATAAATCAAGGACACACTTGTAACCAGGCTGCGGATATGATAATGAGATAAATCAAGGACACACTTGTAACTAGGATGCGGATATGATATTGAGATAAATCAATGAAACACTAGTAACCAGGCTGCAGACATAATAGTGAGATAAATCAAGGAAACACAAGTAACCAGGCTGCAGATATGATAGTGAGATAAATCAAGGAAACACAAGTAACCAGGCTGCAGACATGATAGTGAGATAAATCAAGGAAACACAAGTAACCAGGCTGCAGACATGATAGTGAGATAAATCAATGAAACACAAGTAACCAGGCTGCAGACATGATAGTGAGATAAATCAAGGAAACACAAGTAACCAGGCTGCGGATATGATATTGAGATAAATCAAGGACACACTTGTAACTAGGCTGCGGATATGATAGAGATAAATCAAGGACACACTTGTAACTAGGATGCGGATATGATATTGAGATAAATCAATGAAACATGAGTAACCAGGCTGCAGATATGATAGTGAGATAAATCAATGAAACACTAGTAACCAGGCTGCAGACATGATAGTGAGATAAATCAAGGAAACACAAGTAACCAGGCTGCAGACATGATAGTGAGATAAATCAATGAAACACTAGTAACCAGGCTGCAGATATGATATTGAGATAAATCAATGAAACACTAGTAACCAGGCTGCAGATATGATAGTGAGATTAATCAATGAAACACAAGTAACCAGGCTGCAGACATGATAGTGAGATAAATCAATGAAACACGAGTAACCAGGCTGCAGATATGATAGTGAGATAAATCAATGAAACACAAGTAACCAGGCTGCAGACATAATAGTGAGATAAATCAATGAAACACTAGTAACCAGGCTGCAGACATGATAGTGAGATAAATCAAGGAAACACAAGTAACCAGACTGCAGACATGATAGTGAGATAAATCAATGAAACACAAGTAACCAGGCTGCAGACATGATAGTGAGATAAATCAATGAAACACAAGTAACCAGGCTGCAGATATGATAGTGAGATAAATCAAGGAAACACAAGTAACCAGGCTGCAGACATGATAGTGAGATAAATCAATGAAACACAAGTAACCAGGCTGCAGACATGATAGTGAGATAAATCAAGGAAACACGAGTAACCAGGCTGCGGATATGATATTGAGATAAATCAAGGACACACTTGTAACTAGGCTGCGGATATGATAGAGATAAATCAAGGACACACTTGTAACTAGGATGCGGATATGATATTGAGATAAATCAATGAAACATGAGTAACCAGGCTGCAGACATGATAGTGAGATAAATCAAGGAAACACAAGTAACCAGGCTGCAGACATGATAGTGAGATAAATCAATGAAACACTAGTAACCAGGCTGCAGATATGATATTGAGATAAATCAATGAAACACTAGTAACCAGGCTGCAGATATGATAGTGAGATTAATCAATGAAACACAAGTAACCAGGCTGCAGACATGATAGTGAGATAAATCAATGAAACACGAGTAACCAGGCTGCAGATATGATATTGAGATAAATCAATGAAACACAAGTAACCAGGCTGCAGATATGATATTGAGATAAATCAAGGAAACACAAGTAACCAGACTGCAGACATGATAGTGAGATAAATCAAGGAAACACAAGTAACCAGGCTGCAGACATGATAGTGAGATAAATCAATGAAACACAAGTAACCAGGCTGCAGACATGATAGTGAGATAAATCAAGGAAACACGAGTAACCAGGCTGCGGATATGATATTGAGATAAATCAAGGAAACACAAGTAACCAGGCTGCAGACATGATAGTGAGATAAATCAAGGAAACACTAGTAACCAGGCTGCAGATATGATATTGAGATAAATCAAGGACACACTTGTAACTAGGATGCGGATATGATATTGAGATAAATCAATGAAACACGAGTAACCAGGCTGCAGATATGATAGTGAGATAAATCAAGGAAACACTTGTAACTAGGATGCGGATATGATATTGAGATAAATCAATGAAACATGAGTAACCAGGCTGCAGACATGATAGTGAGATAAATCAAGGAAACACAAGTAACCAGGCTGCAGACATGATAGTGAGATAAATCAATGAAACACTAGTAACCAGGCTGCAGATATGATATTGAGATAAATCAATGAAACACTAGTAACCAGGCTGCAGATATGATAGTGAGATTAATCAATGAAACACAAGTAACCAGGCTGCAGACATGATAGTGAGATAAATCAATGAAACACGAGTAACCAGGCTGCAGATATGATATTGAGATAAATCAATGAAACACAAGTAACCAGGCTGCAGATATGATATTGAGATAAATCAAGGAAACACAAGTAACCAGGCTGCAGACATGATAGTGAGATAAATCAATGAAACACAAGTAACCAGGCTGCAGACATGATAGTGAGATAAATCAAGGAAACACAAGTAACCAGGCTGCAGACATGATAGTGAGATAAATCAATGAAACACAAGTAACCAGGCTGCAGACATGATAGTGAGATAAATCAAGGAAACACGAGTAACCAGGCTGCGGATATGATATTGAGATAAATCAAGGAAACACAAGTAACCAGGCTGCAGACATGATAGTGAGATAAATCAAGGAAACACAAGTAACCAGGCTGCAGATATGATATTGAGATAAATCAAGGACACACTTGTAACTAGGATGCGGATATGATATTGAGATAAATCAATGAAACACGAGTAACCAGGCTGCAGATATGATAGTGAGATAAATCAATGAAACACTAGTAACCAGGCTGCAGATATGATAGTGAGATAAATCAATGAAACACTAGTAACCAGGCTGCAGACATGATAGTGAGATAAATCAAGGAAACACAAGTAACCAGGCTGCAGACATGATAGTGAGATAAATCAAGGAAACACAAGTAACCAGGCTGCAGACATGATAGTGAGATAAATCAAGGAAACACAAGTAACCAGGCTGCAGACATGATAGTGAGATAAATCAAGGAAACACAAGTAACCAGGCTGCAGATATGATAGTGAGATAAATCAATGAAACACAAGTAACCAGGCTGCAGATATGATATTGAGATAAATCAAGGACACACTTGTAACTAGGCTGCGGATATGATATTGAGATAAATCAAGGACACTTGTAACTAGGCTGCGGATATGATATTGAGATAAATCAAGGACACACTTGTAACTAGGCTGCAGATATGATATTGAGATAAATCAAGGACACACTTGTAACTAGGCTGCGGATATGATATTGAGATAAATCAAGGACACACTTGTAACTAGGCTGCGGATATGATAGAGATAAATCAAGGACACACTTGTAACTAGGATGCGGATATGATATTGAGATAAATCAATGAAACATGAGTAACCAGGCTGCAGACATGATAGTGAGATAAATCAAGGAAACACAAGTAACCAGGCTGCAGACATGATAGTGAGATAAATCAATGAAACACTAGTAACCAGGCTGCAGACATGATAGTGAGATAAATCAATGAAACACTAGTAACCAGGCTGCAGATATGATAGTGAGATTAATCAATGAAACACTAGTAACCAGGCTGCAGACATGATAGTGAGATAAATCAATGAAACACGAGTAACCAGGCTGCAGATATGATATTGAGATAAATCAATGAAACACAAGTAACCAGGCTGCAGATATGATATTGAGATAAATCAAGGAAACACAAGTAACCAGACTGCAGACATGATAGTGAGATAAATCAAGGAAACACAAGTAACCAGGCTGCAGACATGATAGTGAGATAAATCAATGAAACACAAGTAACCAGGCTGCAGACATGATAGTGAGATAAATCAAGGAAACACGAGTAACCAGGCTGCGGATATGATATTGAGATAAATCAAGGAAACACAAGTAACCAGGCTGCAGACATGATAGTGAGATAAATCAAGGAAACACAAGTAACCAGGCTGCAGATATGATATTGAGATAAATCAAGGACACACTTGTAACTAGGATGCGGATATGATATTGAGATAAATCAATGAAACACGAGTAACCAGGCTGCAGATATGATAGTGAGATAAATCAATGAAACACTAGTAACCAGGCTGCAGACATGATAGTGAGATAAATCAAGGAAACACAAGTAACCAGGCTGCAGACATGATAGTGAGATAAATCAAGGAAACACAAGTAACCAGGCTGCAGATATGATAGTGAGATAAATCAATGAAACACAAGTAACCAGGCTGCAGACATGATAGTGAGATAAATCAAGGAAACACAAGTAACCAGGCTGCAGATATGATAGTGAGATAAATCAATGAAACACAAGTAACCAGGCTGCAGATATGATATTGAGATAAATCAAGGACACACTTGTAACTAGGCTGCGGATATGATATTGAGATAAATCAAGGACACTTGTAACTAGGCTGCGGATATGATATTGAGATAAATCAAGGACACACTTGTAACTAGGCTGCAGATATGATATTGAGATAAATCAAGGACACACTTGTAACTAGGCTGCGGATATGATATTGAGATAAATCAAGGACACACTTGTAACTAGGCTGCGGATATGATATTGAGATAAATCAAGGACACACTTGTAACTAGGCTGCGGATATGATAGAGATAAATCAATGAAACACAAGTAACCAGGCTGCAGATATGATAGTGAGATAAATCAAGGAAACACTAGTAACCAGGCTGCAGATATGATATTGAGATAAATCAATGAAACACAAGTAACCAGGCTGCAGATATGATATTGAGATAAATCAATGAAACACTAGTAACCAGGCTGCAGATATGATAGTGAGATTAATCAATGAAACACAAGTAACCAGGCTGCAGACATGATAGTGAGATAAATCAATGAAACACGAGTAACCAGGCTGCAGATATGATAGTGAGATAAATCAATGAAACACTAGTAACCAGGCTGCAGATATGATAGTGAGATAAATCAATGAAACACGAGTAACCAGGCTGCGGATATGATAGTGAGATAAATCAATGAAACACGAGTAACCAGGCTGCGGATATGATAGTGAGATAAATCAAGGAAACACGAGTAACCAGGCTGCAGACATGATAGTGAGATAAATCAATGAAACACAAGTAACCAGGCTGCAGACATGATAGTGAGATAAATCAAGGAAACACTAATAACCAGGCTGCAGACATGATAGTGAGATAAATCAATGAAACACAAGTAACCAGGCTGCGGATATGATAGTGAGATAAATCAATGAAACACAAGTAACCAGGCTGCAGATATGATATTGAGATAAATCAATGAAACACGAGTAACCAGGCTGCAGACATGATAGTGAGATAAATCAAGGAAACACTAATAACCAGGCTGCAGACATGATAGTGA
This sequence comes from Eptatretus burgeri, assembly GCF_056783735.1. NCBI lineage: Eukaryota > Metazoa > Chordata > Myxini > Myxiniformes > Myxinidae > Eptatretus > Eptatretus burgeri. The sequence continues at coordinate 81,863,762 of NC_140964.1, read as the reverse complement.
GATAAATCAATGAAACACAAGTAACCAGGCTGCGGATATGATAGTGAGATAAATCAATGAAACACGAGTAACCAGGCTGCGGATATGATAGTGAAATAAATCAAGGAAACACGAGTAACCAGGCTGCAGACATGATAGTGAGATAAATCAATGAAACACAAGTAACCAGGCTGCAGATATGATAGTGAGATAAATCAATGAAACACAAGTAACCAGGCTGCAGATATGATAGTGAGATAAATCAATGAAACACAAGTAACCAGGCTGCAGATATGATAGTGAGATAAATCAATGAAACACAAGTAACCAGGCTGCAGACATGATAGTGAGATAAATCAATGAAACACTAGTAACCAGGCTGCAGATATGATATTGAGATAAATCAATGAAACACTATTAACCAGGCTGCAGACATGATAGTGAGATAAATCAATGAAACACTAGTAACCAGGCTGCAGACATGATAGTGAGATAAATCAAGGAAACACGAGTAACCAGGCTGCAGACATAATAGTGAGATAAATCAAGGAAACACTAGTAACCAGGCTGCAGACATGATAGTGAGATAAATCAATGAAACACAAGTAACCAGGCTGCAGATATGATATTGAGATAAATCAATGAAACACTAGTAACCAGGCTGCAGACATGATAGTGAGATAAATCAATGAAACACGAGTAACCAGGCTGCAGATATGATGTTGAGATAAATCAATGAAACACTAGTAACCAGGCTGCAGACATGATAGTGAGATAAATCAAGGAAACACGAGTAACCAGGCTGCAGATATGATAGTGAGATAAATCAATGAAACACAAGTAACCAGGCTGCAGACATGATAGGGAGATAAATCAAGGAAACACAAGTAACCAGGCTGCAGATATGATAGTGAGATAAATCAAGGAAACACGAGTAACCAGGCTGCGGATATGATATTGAGATAAATCAATGAAACACGAGTAACCAGGCTGCAGACATGATAGTGAGATAAATCAATGAAACACGAGTAACCAGGCTGCAGACATGATAGTGAGATAAATCAAGGAAACACAAGTAACCAGGCTGCAGATATGATAGTGAGATTAATCAATGAAACACAAGTAACCAGGCTGCAGATATGATAGTGAGATAAATCAATGAAACACAAGTAACCAGGCTGCAGATATGATAGTGAGATAAATCAAGGAAACACAAGTAACTAGGCTGCGGATATGATAGTGAGATAAATCAATGAAACACAAGTAACCAGGCTGCAGATATGATAGTGAGATAAATCAATGAAACACAAGTAACCAGGCTGCGGATATGATAGTGAGATAAATCAATGAAACACAAGTAACCAGGCTGCAGATATGATAGTGAGATAAATCAAGGAAACACTAATAACCAGGCTGCAGACATGATAGTGAGACAAATGAATGAAACACAATTAATCAGGTTGTGGACATGATGGTGAGATAAATCTGGCATCCACAATGGTGAGACAAAGACAAACCTGGCATCCAAAGCCAGTTGCGGACTGGGAATCCTCCATCGTGAAAAGTCCTTCCTCGGCCCACCTGAGCTCCTGACAACAGACAAAGCTTTCATCCACAGCCTGATGGAGTACTGCTC
>NC_140964.1:81737147-81857147 GCF_056783735.1 Eptatretus burgeri | reverse complement strand
ACAAGGGAAAACCCAAACCCGGGCAGACACAGGAATTAAAATAATAAATATAAAAAAAATCTAACACTTCATACTCAACTCGGACTGGTAACAATAACGATTACGTTCTGGAGGATAACATACGACCCAGCACCTCGTCACATCCGTACCTTTCTATACCTATCTATCTTACCTCAGGACCACAGACCGGCTCTCACCTCGCAAGGATTCCGGCTCTTCGGATCCAGCGCTGCGACCCACGGCCTTCCCGAGGCCGGACGAGCCCAGAGCCCAGAGCCCGGAGCCCGTGGAGCCCGGAACCTTTCTCCCCTAACCCTTTCCTTGGTGCTCAGCGCAGGCATAGGCGCCGAGCACGGGTAACCGCCATCTTCGTGCCTGTCGTGTGTGCGTGTGTGTGCATGTGTGTGCGTGTGTGTGTGTGTTGCGTGTGCGTGTGCGTGTCTCCCTCCGACTCCCACCGCTCTCCTCCCCCTCCTCCTGCACTCCACAGCTCGTCCCAACCCCCTTGGAGCTGCAGATTGTAATGCGGAGCTCCAGCAGAGCGAAAGGATTTTCCTTGTGTCCAGGTCCTTACCCCACTCCCCTTATTTCTTTCATATACATGTATGTATTTCCCCTCCAACTCACCCCTAGCCCCCCCCCCAAACCCTTCCTTCTCCTCCTTATCCACGACTAGCACACTTGTTAAGCATCCCTACCCCATATAGCAAAATCATTTTTACACCAATATTTCTATTGGTAGTCTACCTACCTTTATACCCCCTCCCCACCAATCTTACCAGAATCTTATACAATCGCTCTTAGGGTGATCCACCTTAACCCAGTCCCGAACCACCCCACCTCATTTGTAACCATAATCTTATCCAATATTTCTTGAGGTAGTCTGACTTACCCCTCCAACCCCCCCCCCCACATCACAACCCCATCCCCTGCCACTACAATGTGATCTTCATTTACATTGTTAATCGCCATAAAATATGGACACATGGACAATTGGAGTATTTCATTAATAGACGTGGTGTTGTACGAATCTCAGACATCAAATGTATCTTATTCTTATGTCCATTCTTCAGGGACAAACTAAGGTCCTTGTACAGTACCTCCTTAAAAGACCAAGACGTCAACACATTGCTTTCAAATATTTATTCAGAGCTCAAGATTCGGTGATCCCGGTGCAACTTTCTAACCGTGCAACTTTCTTGTTGTGAGGTCATTGGTACGTACAACACAGTACAATTATCAGGAATACCATCAGAAGCTAGGCCAAAGTCTGACTTGGTCTGTATAGTGCATTCATGGCAGACTCTTCCATACTCATGCCAGCCAAGAGCTGGAGGACTCATGTCCTTGTTGCCAACACCTGCCTCAAAGCCAAAGTTAACTCTCCCTATGAAAGGTCATCCATGGAGACCATTGCGTACAAGACTCCTGCCATGTGCCCTCCCTGCATGGAAGCACCTGACAGCTTCTTTTTTTTTTTTTCGACATTTACCTCTGCCTCCCCACCGTTTTTTTTACTTATAACAATTATTTATTTTTTTCCCTACTTCACGTCCTCCAGGAGAACAGCAGAACGAACGTCTGATCTGCAGCCGCTCTCTTCAACAGCACCCTGACAGCTGAAAAGCATTTCCGCTAACAGGCTGTGGTTAGGAATGCATGGTGTATGTACCAGCAAAACCAGCCTTTTGTAATTATCGGCACACCGGTTTCACCATCAATTTACGAATGACCACCGACTGGACACCTCAGATTCCTCTCTCTGGCAGTTCAGGACAACCGGAGGTCAGATTGACAAGTAATGACCTTTTAAGTCTTGCACCTTACAAACAACAGCACAACCTATACTTTGGTAGTAGTTCTTCTTACACATGTCTGCTAATGGTCAACTGAAGATTACAGTGGTCCTCAAGCAATGGTCTCCTCAAGCAAAGATCAACATTTTCCTTCAATTACCAAAAACAGGCTTTACCTTTTGTGTTCTGACAACTCTTCCATAAGTCTTGACCACTCATTGGTGGGATGGCCGGTTTTCCTGGAAGGAGGTGAACAAGGGGGGAATAAAAACAGAACAGGTTCAGGGCCTATTTGAACCTGGTCTCTTCAATACCTTCTGCTTTTAACTTTCTGTAAAGCTTGTAGAGCTGCATGTATGACAACAATACCATGACAAAGCATGTTTTTGAGATGGATAAAGTAGTCTTGACCTTGAATTAGCGTGAGCCCAAAAGAGATCCATGTCTGGATGATGGGCTCTCCTTCGACTGCACATCAAAGGCCAGGGACTGGAAACTTTTACTGAGGGTGAGTAGGGATGACAGGTGTAATTTTTGGTTAAACAAACTTTTAATGGGTTTTTGGTTTAACAAACACAATAAAGGAACGAGAACGAACAATCAAAAATTGCACACCCTCACCCAGACTTGTTTTGTGTGTGTTTATAATATGTATTTTATAGACATACTAACATTCTGATTGTACGATACACACTCTATAGACATACTCACATTCTAATTGTACCATACATACCAAATAGACATCGGAACATTCTAATTGTACCGTACATACTTTATAGAGGTACTTACATTCTAATTGGACATATTTCATGGAGGTACGTACATTCTAATTGTACATACTTTACTGAGGTACTCACATTTTAATTGTACATACTTTATGGAGGTACTCACATTCTCATTGTACCATGCATAATTATAGAAGGACTGCACTCGCATTCAAATTGTACATACTTTATGGAGGTACTCACATTCTAACTGTAATACTTTATGGAGGTACTCACATTCTCATTGTACATACTTTATAGACAAAGCAGCATTCTAATTGTTAAAACTTATTTCGATAATCACATTGTGATTGTAGCATACATACTTTAAAGACGTACACGCATTCTATGTGTACCATACATACTTTACAGAGGTACTCACATTCGAATTGTACATATTTCATAGAGGTACTCACATTCTAGTTGTATATACTGTATAGACGTACTCACATTCTAATTCCATCAATTGGGACCATACTATGTGCAGAGCGTTGGTGCTGCCTCAGCAGTCTCCTTGGCTATTGGGCACAATCATGACGAGTTGTCCATCACTCCAACACAGGATACCAGTAAGCTGGTACTCATTTTGCCAATCTTGGAATGATGACATTTAGAGTCAACCCCACCTGGTATGAATTCAACAGCCGAGTGGAATTTGAACTCAGGATCCTCGGATCCCAAACCCACCACCCAATCCATTCAGCCAAGACCAGGCATATATTCTAAATGTATATAATTTATACGCGTACTCGCATTCTAATTGTACCATAAATACCGAGTAGACGTACTCGCATTCTATTTCTACCACACATAATTTTTGAGGGACTCACATTCTAATTGTACATACTTTATACGCGTACTCACAATCTAAATGTACATAATTTATACGCGTACTCACATTCTAATTGTACATACTTCATACACATACTCACATTCTAATTGTAGATACTTTATAGATGTACTCACATTCTAATTGTTCATACTTTATACAAGTACTCACAATCTAAATATACATACTTTATACGTGTACTCACAATCCAAATGTACATACTTAATACACTTACTCACAATCTAAATATACATACTTTATACGCATACTCACATTCTAATTGTGAATACTTTATACGCGTACTCACATTCTAATTGTTGATACTTTATACAAGTACTCACAATCTAAATATACATACTTTATATGCGTACTCACAATCTAAATGTACATACTTAATACACTTACTCACAATCTAAATATACATACTTTATACGCATACTCACATTCTAATTGTACATACTTTATAAGCGTACTCACATTCTAAATGTACATACTTTATACACGGACTCACAATCTAAATGTACATATTTTATACGTGTACTCGCATTCTCATTGAACATAATTCATACACATACTCACAATCTAATTGTACATAGTTTATACGCGTACTCGCATTATAATTGTACATACTTTATACACGTACTCACAATCTAAATATACATACTTTATACGCATACTCGCATTCTAATTGTAAATACTTTATACGCGTACTCACATTCTAATTGTACATACTTTATAAATGTAGTCACATTCTTATTGTACATACTTCATACACATACTCACATTATAATGAAAATACATTAAAGACATACTCACATTCTAATTGTACATACTTTATGGATGTACTCAATTCTCATATTCTAATTGGACATACTTTACATACTCACATTATAATTTTACATACTTTATAAGCGTACTCACATTCTAATTGTACATACTATATTAACGTACTCACATTCTAATTGTACATACTTTATACGCGTACTCACAATCTAATTGTACATACTTTATACGCATACTCACAATCTAATTGTACATACTTTATACGCATACTCACAATCTAATTGTACATACTTTATACGTGTACTCACAATCTAATTGTACATACTTTATACGCATACTCACAATCTAATTGCACATACTTTATACGCATACTCACAATTGAATTGTACATACTTTCTACGCGTACTCACAATGTAAATGTACATAGTTTATACGCGTACTCACATTCTAATTGTACATACTTTAGAGGCGTACTCACAATCTAAATGTACATACTTTATACGCGTACTCGCATTCTCATTGTACATACTTTAGACGCGTACTCGCATTCTAATTGTACATACTTTTGATGCATACTCACAATCTAATTGCACATACTTTATACGCATACTCACAATCTAATTGTACATACTTTATACACGTACTCACAATGTAAGTGTACATAGTTTATACGCGAACTCGCATTCTAATTGTACATACTTTATACGTGTACTCACAATCTAATTGTACATACTTTATACGCGTACTCACAATGTAAGTGTACATAGTTTATACGCGTACTCGCATTCTAATTGTACATACTTTAGACGTGTACTCACAATCTAATTGTACATACTTTATACGTGTACTCACAATCTAATTGTACATACTTTATACGCGTACTCACAATGTAAGTGTACATAGTTTATACGCGTACTCGCATTCTAATTGTACATACTTTAGACGTGTACTCACAATCTAATTGTACATACTTTATACGCGTACTCACAATCTAATTGTACATACTTTATAGGCGTACTCACAATCTAATTGTACATATTTATACGCGTACTCACAATTTAATTGTACATACTTTAATACGCGTACTCACAATCTAATTGTACATACTTTATAGGCGTACTCACAATCTAATTGTACATACTTTATACGCGTACTCACAATCTAATTGTACATACTTTATACGCGTACTCACAATCTAATTGTACATACTTTATACGCGTACTCACAATCTAAATGTACATACTTTATATGCGTACTCGCATTCTTATTGTACATACTTTATACACGTACTCACAATGTAATTGTACATAGTTTATGTAGTGTCCGGAGGGCAGTGGGACTCGGATAGTCGTGAGGGTTGTCGAACTCTGTTTATTGCCCGTCCGAATGCACACTACTAGAGACTACACAGACGCCTCAGGCGGCGCGAACACCTATATCCATTGCAGGCACGTGACCACCAAAACCACTCCTGCACACCTCCACAATGCTCCCCGCATTGTGCCCTGCCCCCGCATGCCAGTACACCACAGTTTATACGCGTACTTGCATTCTAATTGTACATACTTTATACGCGTACTCACAATCTAAATGTGCCTACTTTATACGCGTACTTGCATTCTAATTGTACATACTTTATAGACGTACTCGCATTCTAATTGTACATACTTTATAGACGTACTCGCATTCTAATTGTTCATACTTTATAGACGTACTCGCATTCTAATTGTTCATACTTTATAGACATACTCACATTCTAATTGCACATACTTTATCGACGTACTCATATTCTAATTGTACATACTTTATAGACTTACTCGCATTCTAATTGTTCATACTTTATACGCGTACTTGCATTCTAATGATACATACTTTATGGAGGTACTCATATTCTAATTGGACATACTTTATAGACATACTCATATTCTAATTGGACATACTTTATAGACGTACTCACATTCTAATTGTTCATACTTTATAGACATACTCGTATTCTAATTGGACATACTTTATGGAGGTACTCACATTCTAATTGTACATTCTTTATAGATGTACTCACATTCGAATTGTTCATACTTTATAGACATACTCGTATTCTAATTGTTCATACTTTATACGCGTACTTGCATTCTAATGATACATACTTTATGGAGGTACTCATATTCTAATTGGACATACTTTATAGACATACTCATATTCTAATTGGACATACTTTATAGACGTACTCACATTCTAATTGTTCATACTTTATAGACATACTCGTATTCTAATTGGACATACTTTATGGAGGTACTCACATTCTAATTGTACATTCTTTATAGATGTACTCACATTCTAATTGTTCATACTTTGTAGACATACTCGTATTCTAATTGGACATACTTTATGGAGGTACTCACATTCTAATTGTACATTCTTTATAGATGTACTCACATTCTAATTGTTCATACTTTGTAGACATACTCGTATTCTAATTGGACATACTTTATGGAGGTACTCACATTCTAATTGTACATTCTTTATAGATGTACTCACATTCTAATTGTTCATACTTTCTGGAGGTGCGCACATTCTAATTGTACATACTTCATAGACATACTCACATTATAATGAAAATACATTAAAGACATACTCACATTCTAATTGTACACTCTTTATAGACATACTCACATTCCAGGGGTGCAAATTCACGGCCGCCCGGTCGCTAATGGCACCTCACTTTTGTGCTGGGCGGGTGGGTACACAATACTGCCCTACCTGCCCGGCTGGCGAATCACCGATGATTCCTGTTATTTTGTACAATTTGTACGAGCTTCTCTACTAGTCTTCTCCACTCGAACTACTGTTTTTGTCCGCAAAAAAATCCGTAGAAATCACAGGCAATTCTGCGGCGGCCATCTTGTCTGTTTTCATCTCGCTCCAAATCCCGCGAGATTGCGCGAGATTTCACGGTTCGGACACATTTTCTCATGCCCAGGTTGCAGTGTTGGGCACAAAAGCGATAATCCGATCACAGATAATTATCGAAGTTAACTTTTTTATCGGACTATTATCAGAAGTTAACTTCCATTTGTCGTTATCAGACCAGTTAACTTCCGATAACTCGGTTTTTTCGTCCGATAATGTCCGTTCATTTTTTTGTCCGATAACATTTTTATCGTTTCCGGGTCGCATTTAGTCGAACTAATTAATTATCAATGAGGAGAAAAATGTACATGATTATAGATTTACTTGTTTTACAAGATAATGCTGAATCAGGCCGCCGCGTGAAGAAAAATGGAAGAGGAGGCGGTGGAAGAAGAAGAAGAAGAAGAAGAAGAAGAAGAAGAAGAGTAATAAGAAGAAGAGTAATAAGAAGAAGAGTAATAAGAAGAAGAGTAATAAGAAGAAGAGTAATAAGAAGAAGAGTAATAAGAAGAAGAGTAATAAGAAGAAGAGTAATAAGAAGAAGAGTAATAAGAGGAAGAGTAATAAGAGGAAGAGTAATAAGAGGAAGAGTAATAAGAGGAAGAGTAATAAGAGGAAGAGTAATAAGAGGAAGAGTAATAAGAGGAAGAGTAATAAGAGGAAGAGTAATAAGAGGAAGAGTAATAAGAGGAAGAGTAATAAGAGGAAGAGTAATAGGAAGAGGAAGAGGAAGAGGAAGAGGAAGAGGAAGAGGAAGAGGAAGAGGAAGAGGAAGAGGAAGAGGAAGAGGAAGAGGAAGAGGAAGAGGAAGAGGAAGAGGAAGAGGAAGAGGAAGAGGCAGAGGCAGAGGCAGAGGCAGAGGCAGAGGCAGAGGCAGAGGCAGAGGCAGAGGCAGAGGCAGAGGCAGAGGCAGAGGCAGAGGCAGAAGCAGAAGCAGAAGCAGAAGCAGAAGCAGAAGCCTTGCAATGGCGGCTTCCTCAGCCATGAGGCTGCTGGCTCTGCAGGTACTGGGTTCGGTCAAGGTTGGGAAACGTACAGATCGGTTAATTCAAACACAAGGACGGTCTAACCTTTGGTAGAGCGACGGACAATCGGACATGAGTGTTGAGGCGTGGAGATACCGTCGCGCCATGTTTGTAACTGTTCTCGGTGTGTTTGTGAGGTCGTGCCTCTCATGTTTGAATTAACGGTGCCTTCCTGTTTGTGTGCGCGGCGTTCCCCGGACCTGTTCCCGTTGCTCTTTCGGTAAGAAATGGACAGTAATTTGTTTGTTCGATTCACATTGTGTCCTTGACCCGTCCCTTTAACCTCCCAGTGCATGTTGGACTCCGTCCAGTTAAACGTGCTGTGTATGTGTGTGTGTGTGTGCGTGTGCGTGTGCGTGTGCGTGTGGGTGTGCGCGCGGGGGTGTGTGTGTGTGTGTGTGTGTGTGTGTGTGTGTGTGTGTGTGTGTGTGTGTGTGTGTGTGTGTGTGTGTGTGTGTGTGTGTCGACTCATAGACTCTAAAAAGATGCATAATGCTTATTTTATTCTTGGGTTTAGCATAAATAAGCCTTTTCTATGGGTTTTGAAGCTTTTTCCTTGTCGTTTTGAATTTTTGTTAAAAAGTAGTTATCGTTAACTTCCGATAACTTTGTATTATAATTATCGTTATCGAAGTTAACTTTTTGGTTATCTGTGACAACACTGCCAGGTTGGTTAAATGAGTGAATTTGGGTGAATGAGTGAGTTTGATGGGTGAGGTTCGGTAGATGAGTGAGTTTACATGTGATGTTGGGTATACGAGTAGTACCCCCACCATTGTCCATCACCCACAACCCCCCCCTCCACCCCATCGTTCATCACCCACAACCCCCCCCCCATCATCCATCAGCCACAACCACCCCCATCACCCGCAAAAATGCCCCCCCCCCAACACTACTCACAACCCCCTGCCCTCCCCCATCACCCACACAAAAGGTACCCCCCATCACCCACTCAAAAGGTACCCCCCATCATCCACAACCTCTTCCTCCGTGCATCATCCCCCCACAACCTCCTCCTCCCTGCATCATCCCCCCAACCCCACTCATCAAACTCACTCATCCATCCATCCAACTCACTCATCCACCCAACCTCCTCCATCAAACTCACTCATTCTGTAAACGTCCTCCATTAAACTCACTCATCCAACCAACCTCACTCATCAAACTCACTCATCCAACCAACCTCGCTCATCAAACTCACTCATCCAACCAACCTCGCTCATCAAACTCACTCATCCAACCAACCTCGCTCATCAAACTCACTCATCCAACCAACCTCGCTCATCAAACTCACTCATCCAACCAACCTCGCTCATCAAACTCACTCATCCAACCAACCTCGCTCATCAAACTCACTCATCCAACCAACCTCGCTCATCAAACTCACTCATCCAACCAACCTCGCTCATCAAACTCACTCATCCAACCAACCTCGCTCATCAAACTCACTCATCCAACCAACCTCACTCATCAAACTCACTCATCCAACCAACCTCACTCATCAAACTCACTCATCCAACCAACCTCACTCATCAAACTCACTCATCCAACCAACCTCGCTCATCAAACTCACTCATCCAACCAACCTCACTCATTGAACTCATTCATCCAACCAACCTCACTCATCAAACTCACTCATCCAACTCACTCATCGAACTCACTCATCCAACCAACCTCGCTCATCGAACTCACTCATCCAACCAACCTCACTCATCGAACTCATTCATCCAACCAACCTCACTCATCAAACTCACTCATGTGAGTATATTAAAAGTGTTTGATATCAAATTTGTGACTTTTGTCTTTATTTTATCGGAAGCCTGGTGTTGGCTTAGTGGTTAGGGTGGTGGCTTGGGATCCCAGTGTCCTGAGTTCAAGCCCCGTTGGCTGCTGAATTAACACCAGGGGGTTGACTCAGCCTGTCATCCTTCCGAGGTCGGCGAAATGAGTGCCAGTGTACTGGTCCCGGTGTATGCCCCGGTTAGAATATGCGTGCCATATCCCTGTGTGTCGTAAGAGGCGACCAGGGTTGGCGTCAGGAAGGGCATCCGGCCATAAAACATTGCCTCAAGAAAAAGCCAAACCCCTGCACAGCAGGGAAAAATGGCTGTAAAAACGGTCATTGTCTTTATTTTATCGGGCCGGAAAAAATTCTGCTGGGCCGGTAACTTTTTCTAGTCACCGGCCCTACTGGCCGGTGGATGAAAATGTTAATTTGCACCCCTGCATTCTAATTGTACATACTTTATAGACGTACTCACATTCTAATTGCACATACTTTATAGACGTGCTCACATTCTAATTGTACATACTTTATAGACGTACTCACATTCTAATTCTTCATACTTTATAGACGTACTCACATTCTAATTGTACATACTTTATAGACGTACTCACATTCTAATTGTTCATACTTTATAGACGTACTCACATTCTAATTGTTCATACTTTATAGATGTACTCACATTCTAATTGTTCATACTTTATAGACGTACTCACATTCTAATTGTTCATACTTTATTGATGTACTCACATTCTAATTGTACATACTTTATAGACGTACTCACATTCTAATTGTTCATACTTTATAGACGTACTCACATTCTAATTGTAGATACTTTATAGATGTACTCACATTCTAATTGTTCATACTTTATAGACGTACTCACATTCTAAATCTTCATACTTTATTGATGTACTCACATTCTAATTGTACATACTTTATAGACGTACTCACATTCTAATTGTACATACTTTATAGACGTACTCACATTCTAATTGTTCATACTTTATAGACGTACTCACATTCTAATTGTAGATACTTTATAGATGTACTCACATTCTAATTGTTCATACTTTATAGACGTACTCACATTCTAAATCTTCATACTTTATTGATGTACTCACATTCTAATTGTACATACTTTATAGACGTACTCACATTCTAATTGCACATACTTCAGAGACACAGTAGCATTCTAATTGTAGACACTTTATAGATGTATTCACATTCTAATTGCACATACTTTTTCGACGTACTCACATTGAAATTCAACACACTTCATTGAGGTACTCGCATTATATTTGTATATACATTATAGACGTATTCACATTTTAAATTGTACATACTTTATCGACATACATTTTAAATTGTACATACTTGATAGACGTACTCGCTTTCTAATTGCACCATATATACCTCATAGACATACTCACATTCTAATTGTACCATACTTTATCGATGGACTCACATTGTAATTGTACATACTTTGTAGATGTATTCACATTCTAATTGTGCATACTTTTTCGACGTACTCGCATTATAATTGAACGCACTTTATTGAGGTACTCACATTCTATTTGTATATACATTATAGACGTACTCACATTTTAAATTGTACCTACTTTATAGACATACTCACATTTCAAATTGTACATACTTGATAGATGAACTCGCTTTCTAATTGCACCATTCATACCTCATGGACAAACTCTTATTCTAATTGTACCATACTTTATTGATGGACTAGCATTCTAATTGCACATACTTGATAGACATACTCACATTCTAATGGTAATACTTTATAGACGTACTCACATTCCAATTGTACATACTTTATTGATGGACTCGCATTCCAATTGTACATACTTTATAGATGTACTCACATTCTAATTGTACGTATTTTATAGACGTACTCGCATTCCAATTGTACATACTTTATTCAGGTCAGGTCAGGTATGGGAGCATGTGCCAGAACAGCACGTCGCTGCGTCCACTTTCCGCCGGTACTCCAGGGGCCTCCGTCTGGCCATCCCCCAGGCAGATGCCAGGCCCATCCCCATCTCCTTGAGATGATGGTCAACCTGCTGCAACCACGAGGCATGTGGTCGGCCCACTGGCCTCCTCCACTCATGAGACTCCCTCGCTGAGAGAATCTGGTGAGCAGGATCAGCGTCAGGAAAACGAGCCACATGTCCATACAGCCGCAACTGACGCTCACGGACCATGCAGGTAACAAATCTCATCCGAGTCTCTCTCAGCAACCGCTCGTTGGACACAAAATCCGACCAGCGATAGCCAAGGATTCTCGGAAGAGGCCTGGTACCAAAGGAATTAAGTCTCCGTCTCAGATCCTTGGTCAGAGTCCAAGTCTCGCATCCATAGAGCAAGACTGGAAGTACCAAGGACCTGAAGACTCGGACTTTCGTCCTCCCGCACAGGTACCGGCAGCGCCACACCCCATGATCCAGTGAATCCATGACTCCCCAGGCCCGACCCAGACGTCTATTGACCTCTGACTCACATCCAGTAGAGACATGAATATCACTGCCAAGGTAAGTGAATCTCTCCACGACCTCAACATCCTCACCACAAACAGACACAGACAGGACAGCAGCATCCAAGATGTCACCGAAAGCCTGGATCTTAGTTTTGACCCAAGAAACCCATAATCTCAGCGGCTCCGACTCCTCTTTCAGCACCTCGAGGGCCCGCAAAAGGATGTCTAAAGTCTCCGCAAAGATGACTGCATCATCTGTAAAATCAAGGTCCGAGATCTTGACATTCCCAAACGATGCACCGCAGCTTGATCTCTCTGACATCCTCCTGAAACTCCAGTCCATACAAGTGCTGAAAAGTGTGGGGGCAAGTACACATCCCTGACGAACTCCATTAACAACTGGAAATAAGTCAGAGATGGTACTACCACACTTCACAGCACTCTCAGTACCAGAGTAGAGTTCAGACATCAGATCGATCAGTTTTGGTGGCACCCCACGAAGACCAAGAATCCTCCAGAGGACATCCCGATTCACTGAATCGAACGCTTTACAGAGATCAACATAGGCTGCACGCAGCCCCTGCCGAAACTCTCGCCTGCGTTCGGTGAGGACACGAAGGGCAAGGATACGGTCAATCGTTGACCTCTTTGGTGTAAAGCCTGACTGCTCTGGACGCTGGTGCTCAAGTAGATGGTGGCGAACCCTATCAAGAATTATCCGAGCAAAGACCTTGCCGGGCACTGAGAGCAGCGTCACCCCTCGGTAGTTGTTGCAGTCTTGGCGATCACCCTTCCCTTTGCAGAGAGGGACAACAAGGCCCCTCTTCCAGTCAGTTGGGATGATGCCTGTGTTCCAGGCAGAGCACAAAACTGCATGCAACGACACGAGTGCAGCATTTCCACCAGCCTTGAGAAGTTCAGCATGGATGCCACAGATCCCTGGAGCTTTGCCCCGTTTCAACTGGTTCACCGCAGCCCGTGTTTCCACAAGCGAAGGTGGACCACAGTTGATTCGAGGGTCAGCAACAGGGATTGTAACACCCTTGACGTCCAACTCGACAGCTGGGGGATCAGCCTGGTACAACCGCTCAAAGTAACCGGCCCAGCGGGCCTTCACTTCACACTCCTCTGTCAACAGCCTACCACTCTCTGCTCGAACTGCAGTGCTACGAGGGATGGGCTTGGATGAACGCAATGCGCGAATTCCCCTGTAAGCGGGACGAGAATCACCTGTCCACAGGTGATGCTCTACCCCCTCACAGATTCCTCGCACATAGGCCTCCTTGTCCACCCTCAGTGCAGTACAGTTTTACGCCTCAGCTCCCTGAACAGCTCAGCTCTGCCATTCAGCCTGGCCCTGCGACTCTGGTCAATGGTATCCAGTGTCCCTTGAGAGACAAAATTCTTCTTTGCCCTGCGGTGAGCTCCAATACATCCACCGGCAACATCAAGGACGGTGGTCTTGAAGGCACTCCACAACTCTTCAGGACCCCCCAAAGCACCCAGACCCCCCAAGTGTCCACTCAGCCTGTTCGCAAACTCCTCAGCTACTCTCTCATCCCTGAGCTTACCAACATCCAGCCTAGGCTGGGATGGTACCATTCTCCAGGATTTAAGGTGCAGCTTTAGAGTTGCTACAACAAGCCTGTGGTCAGTATTGAGGAACTGAGCACTCTGGTAGACCCTGCAGTTCTGGATCATCCTCCAACGACCGTCAATGAGGACATGGTCAATCTCCTTTGCCACACTGCCAGCGTTGGAATACAAAGTCCAGCGATGAGCTTGTGGGCGCTGAAACCATGAACCAGCCACCCTAAGTCCATGACTTCTTACAAAGTCAAGGAACTTAGTGCTATTCTGGTTCATAGTTCCTGACCCATGGGAACAACACATGTCTCATAACCATCCCTATCAGTTCCAGTCGATGCATTGAAATCCCCCAAGACAAGAAGTGTATCTCGTCTGGGGCACTGATCAACCACAGACTCGAGCGTGGCGTAGAATGCATCCTTCACGGTGAGATCACTCGCCTCAGTCGGAGCATAAACAGAGACCAGGGAAATGACACCTAAGGAGTGACGAATCCTTAATCTCATAATACGCTCGTTGACCGGTGTTACCTCAATTATCATTGGGGTCAGCTTATTGGACACAGCTACAGCAACTCCTTGGGTATGGTAACCATCAGAGTGACCAGACCAATAGTAGGTGTAACCACCCACCATTATCTCGCCGCAATCCGGTCTCCGAACCTCAGAGAGAGCTGCAATCCCGATGTCGAAACGCTTGAGCTCAGATGATAACAGAGACAGGTGATCATCCTCTCTTAGGGATAGGACATTCCAGGCACCCACCCGAAGGGACCGCCTCAGGTTAACCCAAGGAGACCGCCGTCTAGTGGACGACACCTCAGCACCACTCCGACACACTCTCCCGCAATCTGACCCAGGGATGTTACCCCGTGGTTTCCTTCCTATCATCAAAGATTGGGGGTCCCGAAAGCTTTGCCCCAATCCCGTCATCCGGTGAGCTGCCCTACGAAGGGAAGCTGCACAGGAGGTACTCCCATGGAGTGGGTTTTCAGATTTTTTTGCGGAATGAAGGGTTTTACGGTGGCCGGAGTGCAAATCCTGCCACCAACCTCCTCATAAAAAGTAACCCAACTGCAGGAGGACGTCCGCAGACACAGTTGGGCACTAGATATGGATGGCCGTTGGCTCACAATGAGGTCCTCCACCCTTTGACAGGTTTTGTTTTTATTCCTGCTGGGTGTCCATATCCAAACACCCTCCTCACCAGAAAACCTGGTGGGGGAGACGGTTTATTCGCCGACAACCCGACCATGGAACAGGTTAGTACAGGTTTACATGGTACCTGTAGCAGGTCACAGATCGAACCTGACCTGACATACTTTATTGATGGACTCACATTCCAATTGTACATACTTTATAGATGGACTCACATTCCAATTGTACATACTTTATAGATGGACTCACATTCTAATTGTACATACTCTGCAGACGTATTCACATTCTCATTGTATGTACTTTATAGTTACTCACATTGTAATTGGACATACATTATTGAGTTACTCACATTCTCATTGTTCATACTTTGTAGATATACTCACATTCTAATTGTAATACTTTCTAGACGTACTCGCATTCCAATTGTACATACTATGTTGATGGACTCGCATTCTTATTGCACAAACTTAATAGATGTACTCACAAACTAATTGTAATACTTTATAGATGTACTCGCATTTCAATTGTACATACTTTATAGATGAACTCACATTCTAATTGTACATACTTTATTGATGGACTCACATTCCAATTGTCCATACTTTATTGATTGACTCACATTCCAATTGTACATACTTTATAGATGTACTCACATTCTAATTCTAATACTTTATTGATTGACTCACATTCCAATAGTACATACTTTATAGATACAATCACATTCCAATTGTACATACTTTATAGATGTACTCGCATTCTAATTGTGATACTTTCTCGACGTACATACTTTATAGATGTAGTCACATTCCAATTGTACATACTTTATCAACGTACTCACATTCTAATTGTAATAATTGCCTGATGGACTCACATTCTAATTGCACATACTTTTATAGACGTGCTCACATTCTAATTGGAATACCTTATCGATGGACTCACATTCTAATTGTTCATACTTTATAGACGTACTCACATTCTAATTGGAATACTTTATTGATGGACTCGCATTCTAATTGCACATACTTTATAGACGTACTCACATTCCAATTGTACATACTTTATAGATGTGCTCGCATTCTAATTGCACATACGTTATCGACGTACTCACATTCTAATTGTAATACTTTGTAGATGTACTCACATTCTAATTGCACATACTTTATAGATGTACTCACATTCTAATTGTAATACTTTATAGATGTACTCACATTCTAATTGTAATACTTCATAGATGTACTCACATTCTAATTGTAATACAGTGGAAAATCGATATAACACTAAGCGTTATAGCGCTTGTACTGATATAACCCTCATACACCTTGGACCAAGCCTGGTGTTGGCTTAGTGGTTAGGGTGGCGGCTTGGGATCCCAGTGTCCTGAGTTCAAGCCCCGTTGGCTGCTGAATTAACACCAGGGGGTTGACTCAGCCTGTCATCCTTCCGAGGTCGGCGAAATGAGTGCCAGTGTACTGGTCCCGGTGTATGCCCCGGTTAGAATAGGTGTACCATATCCCTGTGTGTCGTAAGAGGCGACCAGGGTTGGCGTCAGGAAGGGCATCCGGCCATAAAACATTGCCTCACAAAAAGCCAAACCCCTGCATAGCAGGGAAAATGGCTGTAAAAACGGTCATTTTTTTTTTTTATTATACACCTTGGACCTCAAAAAATACTACTATTTCATGTTTAAAGGCAAAAAAGTAAGAAAATAGAGACAAAGTTAGTTTTGTGATTTAGGAAACGTAAAATATTTTACCGATTTATGTGATAATGTACATTTTGTATTGTTTCTTTTGTAAGTAATGTTCGATTGTACATAAAATAATAAAATATATTCTATATACATTCAATTCCTGTGTTTATTTCTTGTTTAAAAAAAAGGAAAATAACTTGACCGCTTCGTCATCAACCCCAACAATCCAAGATGGCGGACGTACATGTCCACGTGTTTTGGCTCTGGTTTGTATGTAATATAAAATATATTTCACTGCATCAGTATAACGCTGTATCATTTATAACGCACCGGTGAGCGTTATATCGATTTTCCACTGTACTTTAGAGATGTACTCACATTCTAATTGTAAAACTTTAGAGATGTACTCACATTCTAATTGTAAAACTTTAGAGATGTACTCACATTCTAATTGTAATACTTTATAGATGTACTCACATTCTAATTGTAATACTTTATAGATGTACTCACATTCTAATTGTAATACTTTGTAGATGTACTCACATTCTAATTGCACATACTTTATAGATGTACTCACATTCTAATTGTAATACTTTATAGATGTACTCATTCTAATTGTAATACTTTATAGATGTTCTCACATTCTAATTGTAATACTTTATAGATGTACTCACATTCTAATTGTAATACTTTGTAGATGTACTCACATTCTAATTGCACATACTTTATAGACGCACACACCTTGTAATTGTACATACTTTGTTGACATTCTCACATGATAATTGTAACACTTTATAGAGGTGCTCTCATTCTAATTGAACATATATTATAGACGTACTCACATTCTAATTGCACATACTTTATTGAGGTACTCGCATTCTAATTGAACATATTTTATTGACTTACTCACATTCTTATTGCACATACTTGATACGTGTACTCACATTCGAATTATGCATAGTTTATACATGTACTCGCATTCTAATTGCAGATACTTTATCAACGTACTCATATTTTAATTGTACATACTTTATTGATATACTCACTTTCTAATTGTCCATACTTTATAGATGTACTCACATTCTAATTATACATAGTTTATTGACGTACTCGCATTCTAATTGTACATACTTTATCGACGTAGGCATATTCTGATTGTACATACTTTATTGATATACTCACATTCTAATTGTACATACTTTAAAGATGTTCTCACATTCTAATTGTACATTCTTTCTAGACATACTCACATTGTAATTGTACATATTCTATAGATGTACTCACATTCTAACTACAATACTTTTGAGACGTACTCACATTCTAATTGTACATACTCTATGGATGTACTCATTATAATTGTACATATTTTATTGGTGTACTCATATTCTAATTGTACATATTTATTGATGTACTCACATTCTAATTGCACATACTTTATAGACGCACACACCTTGTAATTGTACATACTTTGTTGACATTCTCACATGATAATTGTAACACTTTATAGAGGTGCTCTCATTCTAATTGAACATATATTATAGACGTACTCACATTCTAATTGCACATACTTTATTGAGGTACTCGCATTCTAATTGAACATATTTTATTGACTTACTCACATTCTTATTGCACATACTTGATACGTGTACTCACATTCGAATTGTGCATAGTTTATACATGTACTCGCATTCTAATTGCAGATACTTTATCAACGTACTCATTTTAATTGTACATACTTTATTGATATACTCACTTTCTAATTGTCCATACTTTATAGATGTACTCACATTCTAATTATACATAGTTTATTGACGTACTCGCATTCTAATTGTACATACTTTATCGACGTAGGCATATTCTGATTGTACATACTTTATTGATATACTCACATTCTAATTGTACATACTTTAAAGATGTTCTCACATTCTAATTGTACATACTTTCTAGACATACTCACATTGTAATTGTACATATTCTATAGATGTACTCACATTCTAACTACAATACTTTTGAGACGTACTCACATTCTAATTGTACATACTCCATGGATGTACTCATTATAATTGTACATATTTTATTGGTGTACTCATATTCTAATTGTACATATTTATTGATGTACTCACATTCTAATTGTACATACTTTCTTGATGTACTGGCATTCTAATTGTACATACTTAATTCTAATTATTACATACTAACATTATTACATCTGCACTAATTATTACATATTACATACTAATTCTAATTACATACTAACGTAATCACATTCTAATTGTGCATACTTTATCCAGGTACTCATTCTAATTGTACATACTTTTAAAAAGTACTCACATTCTAATTGTGCATACTTTATCCAAGTACTCGTATTCTAATTGGAAACGCTTTATCAAGGTACTCATCTTCTAATTGTACATATTTTATGGAAGTACTCATTCAAATTGTACATCTCATATCTAAATCTCTTTTGAACCACTGATGGACTGATTCACTGATTGATTGATTGATTGAGGTTAAAGATCGGAACCTTTCACGTGATGTGGAAAGCCGAAATTTCACATGCTGATGGACATCGCAGCCGATACATCAGAAAAGAAATCATAATGGAATCGTCAGACAACAACCATGAATGAAAATATAAATAAATGGAAAAAATAATGAAAAAAAAAATAACACAATGCAGGTAAGCGACCCGAGAGACCCGAGACAATGGGGAAGCACCATAAGTGTGTGTGCCAACGGACATCGAAGCCAATACACCAGAAAAAAATCACAAAACCGACGGAAAGCATCCATAAATGAAAATATAAGTAAATAAATGAAAAATCAAATGCAGGTAAGCAACCCGAGATAATGGGGAAGCATGGTTCAGATGCATACCCCACAAATAATTAAAAGACGTACTTACATTCTAACTGCACATGCTTTATTGAGGTACTCACATTCTAATAGAACAAACTTTATAGACGTACTCACATTCTAATTCAACATAATTTATCGACGTGCTCACATTTTGTACTTACTTTATAGACGTACTCACATTCTAATTGTACAAACTTTATCGACGTGCTCACATTTTGTACTTACTTTATAGACGTACTCACATTCTAATTGTACAAACTTTATAGACGTACTCACATTCTAATTGTACAAACTTTATAGACGTACTCACATTCTAATTCAACATAATTTATCGACGTGCTCACATTTTGTACATACTTTATAGACGTACTCACATTCTAATTGTACAAACTTTATAGACGTACTCACATTCTAATTCAGCATAATTTATCGACGTGCTCACATTCTAATTGTACAAACTTTATAGACGTACTCACATTCTAATTCAACAGAATTTATGGACGTGCTCACATTTTGTACATACTTTATAGACGTACTCACATTTTGTACATACTTTAGAGAGGTACTCGCATTCTAATTGGACATACTCTATAGGTGTACTCATATTCTTATTGTACATACTTTATAGACTTACTTAGAAAAAATTGAACGTCGACTGCTGGCTACATCGAGTTTGCATTTATGGCCGATGCGAGCACATTCTGTGCAGACAAATAGACAAACACAGACAAACTGACTCATGCAAGAACCTCGCCAAAGGAAAGGGTAATCATTGAACCAGACTCGGTGGCATAATGGTGAGAGCATCTGCTCTGAGTCTGGGAGGTTGGTGTTTCAAACCCTGGCTGTTGTTCCAATGTCTCTGCAAAAGGTATGTGTTGCTTCCTTGCTTGTTGCTTGGCATTCAAAAAGATGGAGCATAGACAAACAATGCTGGAAAGGCAATGGCAAACTACCCAGAATAACCCTTGCTAAGAAACTTCTTTGGCATCACCAACACTCTGTAAAGAGTGCAGTCCATCTTTTTCATTTATTCTTGTTTCGTGCAATAGTATACATCAAGTGGTACAGCCATGGTTCAATAATGATGCAGCCAGTGGGTAGAATTCCTCGTATTGTAATCCCAGGCCAATATGCATCCAATTGATGATGCATTGAAAAGTCTCTCTCGCTCACAGAGAGGAATTCCCAAACCTCGTTAACGTTAAATTCACAATGATTGCAATGAGTGTAGCTGTTAATGAGAGAGATTACAAGTAAACACAATAAGTGAATGAATGGTGGGGATCACCCAAACAATTGCCACCACCAAATATTGAGATTTTGGGAAAGTTCTGCCCTCTTGTGGTGGCCAATGGATCTGATTAATAGCTTGAGATGTATCTTCTCAAGTGATCAAAAAGTTTGCAGAATATAAACAAAGTTTGGGGGGTAGGAAACCTTAATTTCAGGAGGCAATTCGTTAATATATGAAGCAAGACTATTCAACAACTGAAGGCACCATGGAATAGTATTACTGCTCAATAGGTGATTCTCTCAGGTCCAACGTTTCGACCACCAGTGGTCTTCATCAGGCATTGTGTAAGAATGAAGGGAGTGTGGATGGGGGGAGAGGGGAGAGGTTACATGACTGTGATATCCATATGGTGACACCAAACGTCATTTATTTATCAACAAAGTGTTTTGATATTGGGAGAATTTAACATTTTAAATACAAATGATTTTTGTACCAAAGATAAAAAAAAATTGTATTTTTTTATTATCATTCTTCATCTGTTGGACATTTCCAAAGGAGGACTGTCATCGATTTGAAAGGGCAGGTCAGAATTTAAACAGGTGTAATTGTCTCATAGTGTAATAAAATCTATTCGTCCATACTCCTTTGAGGGTTGAACACACACACACACACACACACACACACACACACACACACACACACACACACACACACACACACACACACACACACACGACAAACCAGTTAAGGTTGCACACTCCACACAGCAATTGGTACAGTGCCGATAGAAAGTCTAAACCCCCTTTCAAATTTTTCACCTTTTGTTATCTTATAGCCTGGAATTAAATTGGATTAAACCAGACTTTTTCCACCTTTATTTACACATCGTAACCCACAACTTCCAAGTGAAAAACAAGTTATACAAGAATCAGAAAATTAATAAAAAATACAAAACTAGAATATCTTGGTTGGGTAAGTGTCTACCCACCTTATAATAGCAATTGTAAAAATTAGCTCAGGTGTAACTAATTACCTTCAAAATCACGCGCAAAGTTAATTGGCCTCTACATGTGTTAAATTGTCATGATTCTGGTTGTTTCAGAATAAAATCAGCTGTTCCTGTAGGTTTCCTCTGCTGGGTAGTGCATTTCACAGCAAAGACTCAACCATAAGAACCAATGAGCTTTCAAAAGACTTCTGGAATAAAGTTGGGGAAAAACACAGATCAGGGGATGGGTGTAAAAAGATTTCAAAGGCCTTGAATATCGCTTGGAGCACAATTAAGACAAACATTAAGAAGTGGAAGGCATACGGTCCCACCAACACCCTGCCGAGATCAAGCCATCCCTCCAAACTGGATGACCAAGCAAGGAGGAGACTGATCAGAAGCCACCAAGAGGCCAATGGCAAATTTGAAAGAGCTACAGCCCTTTATGGCAAAGACTGGTCATTGTGTGCATGTGACAACAATATCCCAAGCACTCCACAAAAAAGCCCACGTTTGAGGAATGCAAAAAACCACTCCGGCGATTCTGAAGCCATTTCGCAAAAAGTTTTGTCATCTGACGAAACCAAGACGGAACTTTTTGGCGTAAATGCAAAATGTTACATTTGGCACAAACCCAACACAGCACATCACCCAAATAACACCAACTCTACTGTGAAGCATGGTGGTGGCAGCATCATGTTATGGGGATGTTTCTCATCAGCAGGGACTGGGGCACTTGTCAAGATAGAAGGGAAAATGGATGGAGCAAAATACAGAAAAATCCTTGAGGAAAACCTTCCGTCCTTTCCAAGAAAGCTGAAATTGGGACGGAAATTCACCTTTTAGCATGACAACGACCCGAAGCACACAACCAAAGCTACACTGGAGTGGCTAAGGAACAAAAAGATAAATGTCCTTGAGTGGCTCAGTCAGAGCTCCGACCTAAATAAAAATTGAAAATCTGTGGCATGACTTGAAGATTGCTCTCCATCAAAGCTCCCCATGTAACTTGACTGAGTTTGAACATTTTTGTACAGAACAGGCAAATATTGCCCAATCAAGGTGTGCAAAGTTGGTAGAGACCTATCCCAACAGACTCACAGCTGTAATTGCTGTCAAAGGCGCTTCCACCAAGTATTAACTCAAGGGGATGGACACTTATCCAACCAAGATATTCTAGTTTTGTATTTTTCATTAATTTTCTGAAATTTGTAGAATTTGTTTTTCACTTGGAAGTTGTGGGTTACGATGTGGAAAAAGTCTGTTTTAATGCAAATAAGGCAACAAAAAGTGAAAATTTTGAAAGGGGTGTCCACTTTCTGGAGGCACTGTAAGATTGATAAAAAACACAGGTAAATAGAGAAATGAAATGTTTTGTTGTTTCATTATAAACACAACACAGTACTGCAATAAATGTAAAATATCCACAAGGATGGAGTACGACTAAAGTTCACTCATCGATTTAAACGATATAATTAAACGAAAAAAAACCCAATTATCTAGTGAAGTGTGAACATTGTCTATTCCTTGTCCTGTTAGCTGTATCATGAGACCTAGCTGTGGCTGAGTGTCCTCGATGGAATTATTTAATTGTGTTCAGTGTGCATAACCAACACTACTAACATGATCAGCAAGTCCGTGGCCTGGGATTTAAAAGAAAGTCAACAAACACCATTTATTTGTTTTTTCTTGCACGACACGTATTTAAATTTCCTTTTTTTTTTACTGTGTACACTGTGCAGTGCCGTGTTTGTATGTACATTCAACTGAACGGTCGTTTTGAACTTATTGGGTAGGCTACAGACTTTCTGATCACGTGTCTCACGTGCAGGGTGGATGGAAGGCAGTAAAAGACAAATAATCAGCACGAACCCAATACGTACGTCTTTGCACAACAAGTCAAGTCAAGGAAAACTTTTAACCATTAAAGAAATATATATATATTTTTTTAACATCACACCTTTCAAAACGCCAAAAGGTGTGAAGAGTAGTAATAACACAGGTAAACTTGATGTACAAAAACAAGAGCATTTAAAATAAATAATATATACATTCCATTCTGCGGTGGAATTCAATGTAACAGCACGTCGACCGACCAATGCCTGGGACTCGGGCTCACTGCCTCACTTGCAGCCCCCTCTTGATGTTCCTGACCTTTTGTCCACGGTCACGTGGTGACCAGGTAACCGCCCGTAAATCGGCACGTTTTGATCTCCGCTGCAGCCGTTAAATGCAAATGACGTCATTAAATTTTAAGAAAGCCCACGGACATCAAGATACCGTCGCAAGGAAGGTGGCTGCATAACTTAAGGAGGGGGGGCTCCTTCTACATCACAAAAGGTATCCATTGTGCTCCGATCAGGGGGGGGGGCTTTCACTACTCATAGATTACAAAAAAAAAGTTACCAACTACAATTTACCTTCAAGGCAAATCAATAACGGCGAGTTCATAGTGTCCGTTTAACGGCTTTGACAAGTTGACACCATCCAAACGTTTGTTTGTAATTACGACTGGGCACGTCGAGGTGCAAGTTGTGCGACTAATTGTTCGTGAGTGACACAAAGATGATGGATAAGGATCGCCGTGAGAGCGTCGTTTGCAAATGAAATTTGACGTCTCACGAACAGCACCTCTCGGGCCCGAAGCTCCGGCTTACCAGACGATGCCGCACGATGGGGGACCGATGGACCCTCGCTCGAGGAGCTGGAGCCGTGGTGGCGCTCCAGCCTGGATATCGCTCCGACCGGGATTTCCTCTCTCTCCCGCATCAGCTACACTCCGTGTTACTCCAGCGGCCAACACGCCTATATTCACCAGATTTTCTTACAGCGCACTGGGTCCCCAAACGCCATCTACACACACACCCCCCCCACCCCGGCCCCCGCACCCTCAACCCCCCCCCCCACCATCATCATCACGACCATCAACCTCCTCCCGCTTCACCCACTATGCATCCTCCCTGAACCTCTGCCTAGATTTCCCCTCCACGTTCCTCTTGCTATCACCACCCGCTCCAACTTCTACACCCGGCAACATGCTCTCCTCATCAACCTTGGAGCCAATAACCACCACCACCACCTTGAACGTTTGTATGATGTCACTTGACCCTCCGATTAACCACCAACCCGAACACACCGCATCACTCCCTCCCCCAAATGACCACTTGCCAAAAGTTCCATCACAACCGATATGAGGACCGATTCAACCCATAAAATTCAAAAACCACTCTCACGGATCGACCTCGAACCGTTCACAACGACCGTATTACCCTCAACATCATCACCACCATCACC
The DNA here is from genome assembly GCF_056783735.1 of Eptatretus burgeri. Lineage (NCBI taxonomy): Eukaryota > Metazoa > Chordata > Myxini > Myxiniformes > Myxinidae > Eptatretus > Eptatretus burgeri. The sequence continues at coordinate 81,831,948 of NC_140964.1, read as the reverse complement.
TCTTCAATTGTTTAAATCATCCTCACCGCAATCAATCATCAAAGTAAAATAAATTCTCAATCAGACCGTCAAGCTCACCTGCTCAACCTACATTGTACCCATTCGGTCAATCCTGCCACTTACATGGTCTACGGATACCATCTCAATGACAACTGACCTCACGGGCAACCGCTTCCACCGCAACCTCCATTTCAATGATTATCGCAAATGAACTCCTAACTTGAACCCTTTAGCACATCATCATCAATCATCATCATCATCATCATCATCATGTGCATGGTCCACACGGATCTTCACTCATCATGGTAAAACCCATATTCACATATTACATCGAGGTCCATAATCCCCCCACACCCCTCCCTGCACAGCACTTATTTCCCCACCCTATGCCAATCTCCCACCCCAGGTCCACATCCCTTCCCAGCACGAATTCTGGGCTCGAAGCAGCTGCTTTCTGGTTCAAGGGCGCCAGTTGGAAAGGTCTAAATCAATGGAGCTTGGGTAAGTGGGGGCGTGGAGACTCGAGGTATGAACAAGGGACGGGTCGTGAAAGGAGGTGGTGCCTCGTGGAGGGTGGAGTCTGGCGGGGAGGTGTTGCTGTGGGAGGAGGCGGTGCCCGGGGGGAAGAGTTTGCCAACGGTGGAGATCTATGCATTTAGTGCAGCGGGGGCAGGCAGGGGCTGCAGTGCAGTGAGAGTGGGGGGGGGGGGGGTGAGAGACCGGTAAAGGGCAACAGCTGTGCGAACTTGGAGGTCACACTTCCAAAGTCCCTGATGAAGGGCCGCTCGTTCGCTCTCCCACGGCGACCTGGCTCTTGATTTTTTTTTTTTTTTGAATATACAGCGAGCCGTTCCAGACGAACATATGACCCAATGATTCCCTGCAGGGGTGGCATCGGACGATACAAGCTCTCATATGTTGGTGTGACCCAAGCACAACATCTTGGATATAGAGGAGCACAACGTTCTGCAGGTAAAGGTGGAATTCAAAATGGCTGCGTTTTGACATCATAATCACCATCTGTCCCAAAATCGTCAATTTTAAGGTTTTCACACTTTTGCCACAAAAAAAAAACAAAAAACGTCCGAAATGTGACACCAGTTGACCGTCATCACGCAATGCGCGTCGGGACAGTACGGTTGACGTTGTTCCTTGATAGCTCGTGTTCCGAGCTTCCACATGAATATTACAAGGACAAAAGACAATCGACACACATACGGGATTTGAACCTTAGGTTCCTTGCATCATGAGCTCGATAGAGGTTCAGATTGGGACAGCAACAGGTTGTACCAAGGAGGTCCAGTTATGTAAAAGATGAAGTTGAACTTTTTCAACAATTTAAATTCAAGGTGTGCAGGGACAATTATTCTTCTGGCAATAAAATTGATATTTGCAAAGAATAAAAGTTTTTTTTTTTTAATGAAACCAATGAAAGTACCACAAGACAACACCAACAAGGCCATGCTTTAGACATCATGTACAACAAAACAATTGAAGAAAGACTCAAATCTTTAAACTGAACTGCACAAACTCATGGACAACGCAGAAAAAGGAAACGAGAGCGATTTAGGCCTCTGCTTTTCTCAATAGCAAAAGTTAATCAGTTTGTTGGAAAGGTTTCTGTGCACGGCGAAGTGGGGTCAACCAGAAGTTCACTCTTCGAGTTTTGAAGGGCTTGGCGTGCGTGGTGCGACGGTGTCGGCCTCCAAAGCCAAACTCCAATGGAACTCCTGCTTCACCCAAGTCCTAAATCCAATTCTCTCATTTATACCTGTCATCAAATGTTCCACGTCCAAAGTTCACCACACTCTACTCTACCTCATCACCAACAAAGCCGATAGTCTGGATGGCATTCCTGCTATTGTCCTTCTAAAGGCCCAGTCACACCTTGACGTTTTAGCCAGCTTATGCCGATTTTTGGAAAATTTGTCTAAAACGCTGGTACACGTCGAATACGTTATGGGTAAGTTTTGATAACATTGAGAGCACGCTGAAAAAACACTGCCGTACGTTGTTGTACGCTGGCTTTAAACGTTGTACTTTTCGGTTGTCCTCAAATTTTCCATGCTTGAAATTTTAAGACTTATGCCAGCGTATGACTCACACGTTCCGCATAACGCTGGCCATAAGTTGTAGGCACGTCACGCGATCGTTGACATACGTCGACACATGTTACTTGTGAGTTACTCATAAGTCGAAACACGTCGAGGTAATGTTTAGCGTACCCGAAACTTATTTCTAACCTATGAGTTACTTGTTGTACTCACGTTACGCGATCGGTGACACACATTGACGCACGTTACTTGTAAGGTGCTCATAAGTTGAAACACATCAAGGTAATGGTTAGCGTCAGTGTTCCAGACTCCTTGGTTTTTTTTTTTTTTTCTTCCTTCGGTATGATGGTAATTTTGACATTCCGATTTCTAGTGTGATTATAATATAATATAATTAATTGGCTGCTGCTCAACGATTTAAATCATAACCACACTGTACACTGAACACCGTCATACCGAAGAAAAAAAAACCGGGAGCCTGGAACACTGACGCTAACCATTACCTTGACGTGTTTCGACTTATGAGCACCTTTCAAGTAACGTGTGTCGATGTGTGTCAACGATCGCGTAACGTGCGTACAACTTATTCCCATCGCATGCGGAGCGTGTGTCATACGGCAAGTACGTCGTAAAATTTTCAACATGTTCAAAATTACAAGACGTACTCCATTTAATACGACGTATGATAGCGTACTTTAGCGTTCTCTTCACGCATACCAAACTTACCCATACCGTATTTGACGTGCGCCAGCATTTTAGACGCATTTTTCAGAGGTCGGCATACGCTGGCAAGATCGCCAAGGTGTGACTGCGATGTTGACACTTCCATTTCTGCGGCAGTTATGATTTGAATCGTTGTGCGGCAGCCTTTTAATAGGCTACGTCACGTCATCGTCGGCGATGCGTGCAGCGCGCTATGCATAAGTTAGACTATCGTTGGGCATAGGTTGTGAAGGCCGACAACAGGTTCAGCATTCGTTGGTATAAGTTATCTATAAGACAACGAAACGTTCTGTGTCCGTTACTAATATGTTATGCATAAGACCAAGTCGTTATGAATACGTCCGAATCTTTAAAAAAAAACATCAAAAGTTCAACGTAAGCCAGCGTTTTCCATACATTTTAATACGTTGCCATTGCTGGCTAAAAGGTCAAGGTGTGACTGGGCCTTAAGCTCCACTCCAGCACTTGCTCCGATTTTCTCCAAGCTTTTCAACCTCTCCTACTGTACCGGTATTTACCCAACCTCCTGTGAGCATTGTGTGCCATGTTCTGAAGAAGGGTGACCTGTCTGATCTTTCAAATTGCCATCAAATACTGATGTATTGAGGCCCAGAAAACTGGGCGTGCATGCAAAGAGACCCCAGAAAACGTCGGCATTCAGGAGATCATTAGATACATCTTGTGTCAGAGATAAGTATTGTAACATAAAATGGCTCACAAAGCTTATGAAACCACCTGAAAATACGCACAACGAAAGACTTGGAGAACTTTCTCAGCTCACTGAATGGGAAGCTGCTCGTTCTGCAAACTCCCGACTCGCTATGTGGACCAGGCCCGAGTGGACGGGTGTCTGCTATACAAACTCCCCGACAGATCACTACCAGTGAATGGACCGTTTATCTGGATTGATGAACACTCATGGGAAGGACATACCTGGGGCTTGTGAATGTACAGAGCAAGTTTAAAATAGCCATCGTGTGCAGCCTGTGGCTTCTGGTTGCGTCATTTCTAGGGGCACCGCAGTGCCGCTGATGCAATGCCCTCCATTACCAGTACTCTGGTACTCATTATGCTAACGTCGGAAGGATGACAAGCTGAATCAACCCCACCTTGTGTTAATTCACCAGTCAGCAGGGCCTCAAACTCAAAGATCTTAAGCTAGCCACCTTAGTCGTTAAGCTGACATGAAAGTAAAGTTTAAAATGATGAGATTTACTATTAATCATCCTGGGAGGGATGTGGAAGCTCTTGGAGCTATGAGAGCTATTATAATTATATTGTTAGTTTGGTCCCAGGCCACAAAATAGATTGTACTACATTTTCGATCTATTGTTAAAAGTTGAAGTGTGTGTGTTTTCAAACATGCACACCACACACACACACACACACACACACACACACACACACACACACACACACACACACACACACACACACACACACACACACACACACACACACACACACACACACACACACACACACACACTGTATTAACAGTAAATTATTGGAAATCAACACCTCTCCATCTCATCCTCGAATAGTTCTCATATTTATTATATTTCCATGAGTAAGGCCCAATTCATACGTCATTTTGAAAGTCGTTTATTGGCTCGACCTCCAATATCTCCAAAATCATGGAGTCTCTGATCAGAAATCTACTTTTAACCCGTCTAAAATTCTTCGCTTTCCTCAATAAACACAAATATGGCTTCCACAAAGCCAGGTCCACTGGTGACCTCCTGGTCGACGTTGCCAACGAATGGTCATCAACTTTTTGGCCACTTTGGAGAAAGTCGAATTGTTGTGCTGGATGTCTAGTGGGGCAACTTAGCATAACAATTGTGCATTTTGTGAGGAAAGCACCAAATTTGGCATACTAGTAGCCGAACATATTATGAACAGATTTGGATATTGGGCCATCTCAAATTCAGCCGCTGATGGCTGTGGCAGCCATTTTCCACTGCCATCAAAAATTTTGAGATGGCCCAATATCCAAATCTGTTCATAATATGATAGGCTACTGGTGTGCCAAATTTGGCGCCTTCCATACAAAATGCACAATTGTTATGCTATATTTAGCCAAGTTGCCCCACTAATCAGCAAAGACTTTGACAGAGTTTGGCACAAAAGGCTTCTCGCAAAGCTCGCAATATATGACAAGTCTGGAGACGGCGATGGTTCACGAGCAATGTACACGGTTCGCCTTTTTTTATTTTTTGACCTTCGAGGGGACGCCACGGGCAAACTGGCGGGAATCGGGAAAAATATAAATGATGAAAGTTGTAGAACTCGAAGAGCACTACTTGCATACCAACTTTCATTCGAAACAGTTGAAAACCCTAGGAGCTCGATGTCCAATTTATTGATTTTTTTTGACATTTTCTAAGTTCGTGACGTTGTGACCTTGACCTTGGGATGAAAATGAAAAATCGAGCTCCGTGGGGCTATGCAGGTGCCGTTGGGCTAACCAAATACCGAAACCCCTGCCAGATTCGACAAACCCCCTCAGCGAAGATGTAACTTGAAACCGGATACCCCCTAAAAACACCTGTTTTTTGGGTGTGGCTCCACCCAAAATGAGCGCAGCACACCCATTCTCCAGAAAACACAACTAGATCATGATATAAACATCGCACCCTAATTTTATCAAGATCGGATCAAAACCCACGGAGCTATGCTCGGGACAGACAGACAGACAGACACACACCCATAACGAATATAGTGGTCACTTACTGACTCGTGGACCAATATTCAGCCTCAGCTCATCTTCTGGTTTTCCATCTTCCTCGCTGGGCAATCAATTCCGATTGACGGTGCCCCCTTCTCTGACCGCTACCACATTAATTTCATGTCCCTCAAGGTTCATCCTCCCTCTTTTTCTTTTCATAAATGACCTCATCACAGCTACAAGCTAGAGTTCACCGAATTCGGTACCCCACACAGTCATGAGAAACAAGAACATGGGGTTTGTGTTCCACGGCGTTCAAGTATATGTAACTCAATTGAAATAAAATAATGAGTGAAAAATTTTTTCCCCAGAAGTTTACCGTCATTGCTGCAGCGTCTTTTACACCACCTTATCTAACACATTACATCAGTTCTTCATGCCTGATGTTTGTGTCCTTTATGACGTCCTTAAAAACAGTAAGTTTCCTGTTTGGAATGATTTTGCGGTCGGAACAAATTCAGAGCCAAAGTACTGCTGAACTACAAGTTTGTTTTCGGATTCATGTTCCGATTCGGGTTCAAAATAAAACATTCCACTACAAATCAAGTTGTTCCTCGATCATAAACTGAAGTTTGTAGATATTCAGACAAATAAAGTGAACCAATTGCTTAACCCCGCTTTTCGCTTCTCATGCACAGGGTAACAACCCTGACCATTCCTTTGCCGATGACTCCACCCTCCACCAGTTATCATTCCCATACACCTCGTCCTAGTCCCCAATTTCATGCTTCAATAGGGCTCCTACAACGTTGACTTCTTCAATCAGCCCAAGACTCAAACTCTACTTCATCCAGAAAGATCAACAGAGCCCAGCCCTCCTCTTCTTGTGTCCAGTTCTGAATTACAGCAGTCCTCCTCTATCAAAATTATTGGTGTCACATTTTCTATAATTCTCTCTTGGCAGCCTCACATCCTCAACATCACCAAATCTGGCTCCAATAAACACTTGGTTTCCTCTTCAGAGCTCACAAATATTTCAAATCCCATCAGCTTCTCACCCTCTTCAGATCCCAAGTCAGACCGGTGATGCAATACTGCTACCAAGTCTGGGGCAGCACTCCCCCGTCAGTCATCGGTATTCTGGATTGCTTCCAAGCCAAGGCTGTCTGACTGATTAATGATCCTACTTTGTCTCGCCATTTCCAACTTTTGGCCAACTGTCGAGCAATCTCTTCCCCGTGTCTCTTCTCCCGCTTCTACGACAATCAGTGCATCGAAGTCCATTTCTGTCCCTCCTCCTCTTCACTCTCTTCATAACAACCATCAACCTTTCTGTGTTAGCCTCCTTCTTCTCCACACTGCCACTCTTTGGAACAGTTTCCCAGTGTGTTGCAGACTTCTATCAACTAGTTTCAGCAGTGTATTCCAGACTTCCAAACAACTTGTAACCATTCAAATCATTAATCGATTGTCTCGATCACATTTAACCATTACATTTTCCAAATATTCTTTTTGTTGCCTTTTCACCCAAGGAGCCCCTCTTGGTTTTGGGCTTGACCCATTCCCTTGGGGTGTGAATTTTTTTGAAAAACGAAGAACTGCAGGGTTGTGCCCTGGTTGAGCAAACAGATCTTCAGGCCCTGTTCAGGGGTCAAGCGTCCATGTTCAGCAGCTCTCATATACATTCCACACTTAAATATCATAGCATACAGTATTCCCCAGAATGCTGCACCCCCTTGCTCAAAACAAGAAGATGCAGCAACTGGCTACTGGTTGCATAATTAATCGTTAAAAGCGTGGCCATAACCACCAATGCGAGTCCCCTTATAGATTGGGGGCAGTAACTTTGAAACCGTCCACAGTACAGACATGCAATGGCTTGCTCTTTTCAAAAGGTGCTCCATGATCTTTAACGTTCTTGAGGAAATGCTAGCAGATGGGACAGTGGAGTGAACAAAACCTCCGGATAACGTTGAATTCAGTCAAGTCTAGCCAGAAACATGACTTGAAATGGCCATACCTGTACAGCCGCAGCGTACTATCACATGCAATAGCCTTAGATACACAAGCAGGGCTCATGTTGCGTATCCATTGCAGGCTAACCGTTGTGGAGGTTAAACTGCACCACGTTCAAGTATGTAGGCACCGCCGTCGTACTCCTTGGTGGAACCCCCTGCCTGCAGAGCACAAATATGATACTGCTTACTGTTCAGCAATAAACTCAGAAGAACGTTATAAATTGTCCAGTGTGATAGTCAGGTTCTGATCCGTGGAGATGCATGACCGCATTTTCAGATTGAGCAGGCTTTCTTTTTTGATTTATTTGAATCAACAATGCACAATGAAAATGAAACCACTCATTGGACGGCAATGTGTGGAGTCTGTCCAAATACCAATTCCTCGCAGGATGCCAGTATGGATGCCCTTAGTGCACAGAAGCTGGACAAGTGCAATGAAGAGGAGAAAAACGCACTAAGGCAGCTTTTAAGCCCAAAAGCATCAGCCAAAGTGCTGCTTTAGTAACCATGGCGACAGAGGCATATGTAACCACGGTAACGGTAAAGTCCGGCAGTATCGAGGGAAGCCACTTTGGTGTGTTATGTTATGCGTAAGAATGGCTTGCCAGACAGAGTGTGTGTGCGTGTGTGTGTGTGTGTGTGTGTGTGTGTGTGTGTGTGTGTGTGTGTGTGTGTGTGTGTGTGTGCGCGCGCATGTATGTATACATATATTTGCTTGCAAGATGGCCTCGAGGTATGCACACTCGCCTCTAAGCTGTCTCACATGTGTCCTCATCTTGGCCCGGCTATAAACTGTCATCCTAGTGTTTCACAGGCAGAGTGATTCAGCAATGTCTGTGCCGTCCCTGGGGACAGATGTTAAACTGGTAGTCCCATCTGCTGGCATTAGCTGGTGGACGTAAAATATCCCACGGTGTCCTTCGCGAAGAGTAGGCAAGTTATCGCCGGCACCCGAGCCAAATTTGTGCTCTAAGAAGGCAATGGCAAATCACTCAGTCTTACGCTTGCCAAAAAGCAGCTGAGGCAGCACCGACTCTCGTCTATACATATATGTACGTACACACACACACACACATATATATATATATATATATATATATATATATATATATATATATATATATATATATATATATATATATATATATATATATATATATATATATATATATATATATATGCTGTATTAGCATCAGCCCACATTAGGTGAGCAATTTAAAGTGGTGATATCTCCACAAAGTGACTTTTTTTTTTCTGGAACACACTGTACTCTTGAAAAAAAAAATGGGATATAAGCAAACCATATTTGACCTTGCCGGATCATTCTGCAATGCTTTGTCCGACAAAATGCAACAAAATTATAATTTTTCTCAAAGTGATATGTTTTCTGGGACACACTGCACACCTGAAAATTATTTTTCGGACATAATGTAATCATATTTGACGTTGCTGGACAACACTACAGAGTATTTGTGATGTAAAATGTCACGTGATCAAATTATATACATTATAATTATATATATGTACGGTTTTGGAAACTTACCCCAGAAGGGAGAGCATACGTGGACACAAAGGAGACCCAATAATTAGTTATTTTATTCGTCTATGTGTAGATAGACCTTGGCCCCTTGTTGAAGGGTTTCAGGTGGCATGCGTTGGGGTTAGTTTGTATTTCCCTGGTGTGATGTCTCCCTTCCACCTCCTCCCCCTTTTTGCTCATTTCAGTCTCTCCTTCACCACATCAGTCTGTTCCAAACCCTCTGCGACTTTCAACCCCCCATTGGTCCCTGCCCCCTCCGCCTGCTGCATTCCACCTTTCCTCCTCTACTCCATCAGTCCATTCCCCTCCCCCCCTTCTCCTTTCAACAATCCCTCCTTTACCCCATCGGTCTGTCCCCCCCCACCTCCTCCCCGCTCCCTCTCCATTTTCACTCCATTCACGCATTGTTTAATTGGGCACATTTGGTCCATCTGTGTTCATTAATCTTTCGGGCCAATCGGATTACCTTCACCACATGGGACTGTGTCCATTCTCACATGCATGTTCATGTCATGAGGTGCGGCGCTTTTCCCGTGCATGGTGGGGTGTGACACATCTCACAGGCAGGTTACAGTGGAGACTGTACAGAGAAGGTTTGCATGAGAGGGAGTGGCTGGAGGGCGCCTGCGGTGTTTTTCACACCAAGGGCGTGGCAGGGACTGTCTTGAAAGTTTCCTCATTAACAGATTGCATTGAAAGTTCCCTCATTAACAGACTGCCTTGAAAGTTCCCCCATTAACAGACTGCCTTGAAAGTTCCCTCATTAACAGACTGCATTGAAAGTTCCCCCATTAACAGACTGCGTTGAAAGTTCCCTCATTAACAGATTGCATTGAAAGTTCCCTCATTAACAGACTGCCTTGAAAGTTCCCCCATTAACAGACTGCCTTGAAAGTTCCCTCATTAACAGACTGCGTTGAAAGTTCCCTCATTAACAGACTGCGTTGAAAGTTCCCCCATTAACAGACCTGCGTTGAAAGTTCCCTCATTAACAGACTGCATTGAAAGTTCCCCCATTAACAGACTGCGTTAAAAGTTCCCTCATTAAACAGATTGCATTGAAAGTTCCCTCATTAACAGACTGCCTTGAAAGTTTCCCCATTAACAGACTGCCTTGAAAGTTCCCTCATTAACAGACTGCGTTGAAAGTTCCCTCATTAACAGACTGCGTTGAAAGTTCCCCCATTAACAGATTGCGTTGAAAGTTCCCTCATTAACAGACTGCATTGAAAGTTCCCCCATTAACAGACTGCGTTGAAAGTTCCCTCATTTTCTACAACTTGCGTCATGGACCTGCCCCCATCAGATGCAAACCAATGAGAAGGAGGCTCGCAGGAGCAGAGATGGGAGAAAGCTATGTGAGGAGGAAGAAAACAGGAGTGCAAGGGGAAATACGAGAGAAAGCGATGTCCTGCAGGCAGAAAAGAGGTCAAAACTTGTCCTTGTCCTAAACACTTGTCCTGTGAGGAGCAGAAGGGTCAGAGATGGGAGAAAAAGCAACATCCTGAGGAGGAAGAAGCTGAGGCAGAGGAGAGCGATTCACATATCTTACCGTCGGATATCTTGCGTGCTGAAGAGGGTTTGCCTGCTTGGTCTGCATGCCTCGGGGATGCGGCTGTGTCCCATCACGCCGCATCAGGTCAGGTCAGGTATGGGAGCATGTGCCGGAGCAGCGCATTGCTGTGTCCACTTTCCGCCGGTACTCTTGGGGCCTCCGTCTGGCCATCCCCCAGGCAGATGCCTGACCCATCCCCATCTCCCCAAGATGCCACCACAAGGCACGTGGTCAGCCCATTGACCTCCTCCACTCACGAGGCTCCCTAACTGAGAGAATCTGGTCAGAGGATCAGCGTCAGGAAAACGAGCCACATGTCCATACAGCCGCAGCTGATGCTCACGGACTATGCAGGTAACAAATCTCATTTGAGCCTCTCTCAGCAACTGCTCATTGGACACAACGTCCAACCAGCAATAGCCAAGGATTCTCCGAAGAGACCTTGTACCAAAGAAATTAAGTCTCCATATCAGATCTCTGGTTAGAGTCCGAGTCAAATCCGTAGAGGAAGACCGGAAACACCAAGAACCTAAAGACTTGGACTTTTGTCCTCCTGCACAGGTAACGACAGTGGCACACCCCATGATCCACTGAATCCATGAATACCCAGGCCTGATCCAGACGTCTATTGACCTCTGGCTCACAGCCAGCGGAGACATGAATATCACTGCCAAGGTAAGTGAATCTCTCCCTGACCTCAACATCCTCACCACAAACAGGTACCGACAAGATAGCAGCATCCAAGATGTCATTGCAAGCCTGGATCTTAGTTTTGATCCAGGAAATCTGTAATCCCAGTGGCTCCAAGTTCTCATTCGGCACCTTGTGGGCCCCCAAAAGGATATCCAGAGTCTCTGCAAAGATGACTGCATCATCTGCGAAATCAAGGTCAGAGATCATAACATTCCCAAACGATGCACCGCAGCTTGATCTTTCTGATCAAGGTCAGAGATCATAACATTCCCAAACGATGCACCGCAGCTTGATCTCTCCGACATTCTCCCCAGAATCCAGTCCATACAAGTGCTGAAAAGTGTGGGGGCCAGTACACACCCCTGATGAACTCCAGCCACAACTGGAAATAAGTCAGAGATTGTATCACCACATCTCACAGCACTCTCAGTACCAGCATATAATTCAAAAATCAGATTATTTCATTAGTTATTTCATTCGTCTATGTGTCAACAGTCCTTGGTTAGTTGTCAAGGGGTTGTTCAGGGGGGCATGTGTTGGTTAGTTTGTATTTCCTTTGATGTCTTCCTGTTACCCCCCTCTGCTCCTTTCAACAATTCCTCCTTTAACCCAACAGTCCATTACTCCCCTCCACGCTCCTTTCAATCTTTCCTACTTCACCCCATGGGTTCGTTCCAAATCCCTCTGCTAATTTCACTCTTTCCTCCTTCAACCCACTGGTCCTTTCCAAACCCTCTGCTGCATTCATCCCTCATCGGTCTGTTCCAACAATTCCACCTTTGCCTTTCTCAATCCACCTATAATCCCCTTCACCAAACCTCATTTTGACAATCCCTCCTTGACCCCATCGGTCTTGCCTTCAACCTCGCAGCTGGTCGGTCATCCCTCCGTCTGTCTGCATCCCTCTCCGATGCCACTCCACCCACGCATTGTTTAATTGGGCACATTCGGTCCATCTGTGGTCATTAATCTTTCGGGCCAATCGGATTACTTTCACTGAATTGGACTTTGACACTTCTCACATTATTGTTCGTAGCACAAAGTGCAACGCTTTTCCCGTACATGGTGGGATGCAGCACATCCTGCATGCTTGATACAGTGGCGTACAGTACAGAAGACGTTTTGCGAGCAGTGAGGGGCTGGAGGGTGTCCGTGGTGTCTTTTGCGCACCAATGGTGCAGTGGGGGCTGTGGTGAAAATTTCCCTCAGAAACAGTGGCATTTTCCGCAAGCTGAGTCATGGATACATCCACATCGGATGCGCACCAATGAGATAGAGCCTGGTTTTTCAAACCCGAGGGCGCGACCCCAAGTGGGGTCGCCGAGAAAATTTCGTGGGGTCGCCGGCGTCCGCTTGCAGCGAAAAAAAATTGTCTGTTTTCGATCGGTGTTCGCTTTTACGGGATGTAATATAAACGGTTCGTTCAAAGTATGGGAACCGGCGCAACATGACGCTTGGAATGGGATCCAGCCGATGCGCGGGCTCGCTGAGGCCTAAGTCACATTTGCTCTACGGCGAGGATACGGCGGCCGTACGCCCTCTGAATTGACAGAAACGTGCGGCGGCCGCAGAGTTTCTGCGGTGGCCTCAGGGTGGCCCTACGCCGTTTGGCTATCTTTTACAGGCCGTAGGGGTCGCCGTGAAATTATAACGCGGAGTTATAACTTTTTTTTCATTTCTACGTTGGCCGTAGCAATTCGACATGCCGTAATTGTGACGTAGTTGTGCTCCACGTCGACCGTACGTAGGGCGTACGGTGGGCTTGCGTTATTCGTGCGGCTGCCTTAGGCTCTTATCAATGAAAAATAAAAACCGAAAACATTTTAAAAACCCGAACACAACGAAGCGTTCATGTTTGTTCACATGTCTCCCCCACCTGTTCGAGCCGCATCTTCGTGCTTTGTTCATCCAGTTCGTCGGTGGAAGTCCTCGTGAAAGCATCTCTTGTGTGTCGATCGCTACTTTACCTCGTGTTTTCACCTTGATTTGGTGTTTTTTTTACTCATCTTGTGTTTTAATTAATAACAAAAAAGCAATCCGATCACGTGGTGTGACGGACTGTCGGGCAAGGATTTAATTTTACAGAAAAAACCGGTTGTAATTTGGAATATCCATGATTACCTCAGCTCGATGCGTTTGATGAAAGTGATTGTGGTTCTGGGGGCATCGTGTTTGATGAGCTGCCCTGGGGGCAGAGTGCGCGAGCGATCGGAACCCATGCCGGAGCTCGAGCCTGTTTGGACCTTTGGATTGGTGATTGTACCAGTTTACATGCAATACACCGCCACCGAAGGTCATTTACTCATCTTATTTTACCTTCAACATGGGGAATTTCAGTTGGAAGTGTCTTGAAAGTGGGTTTTCTTGGGGTCCAGGAACGGATTAATTCACTCCATTATTTCCTATTGGGAATCGAACTTTTTGCAATCCGAACAGCCTCCTGGAATGAATTCAATTCAGATTCTGGGGGCACCACGTACTGGTATATTCCGAACTGTTATATTTTTATTTCAGTAAAAAAAGAACTGGTATATATACCCACTCGTTACCGTCCGTCTGGCTGCACGTTCGCCTTTGGGCCCCCCTGCGGTCACCTTGAGGCCACCTTGAAAATTCTATGGCAGCCGCAGGGATGCCCTAAGGTCACCGTGCGACATCAAATCAAAGACCGTACGGCACCACCCCGTTTTCAGTCTCCACAATTTATAAATACGCCGTGCAGCTACCCCAAAAATAAAAACATGTGACTGCTACATTGTGTGACCGTGGAAATACTGCGGCCGCCATATAATTGCTAGTGGCCGTAGATTTTGGAGACCCCATGGTCGCCGTGGCAAATGTGACTTAGGCCTGAAGGGCGGTTCATTTTGGCGGGAAATTAGTGGTTTGATCCACGGCATCTCAGACTCAGACTCTGACTCTATCATTAACGTCTATTCACGTCACCACGTACGACTCGAGACTTTATTTGTGATGGCAGCACCGGCCACCAGCAAATCTCGAGAACGTTCTTACCAGGATAAATTTCTGGACCTTGGATTTTACTACGTGGTGGATAAAAGTGGGGCACAGAGGCCTCAGTGTGTGATTTGTTTTGAAGTGCTTTCTACGGAGTCTATGAAACAAAATAAGTTGCAGAGGCATTTGACTACAAAACATGCACCTTATCAGGATAAGGAGAGAGCGTTCTTTGACAGGAAACTTATTGCACTCAAGAATACGCGTCTTCACAGAGAGGGTACATGCCATCAGACCAATTCTCGGGCATTAGAGGCCTCGTATCGAGTGTCGCTCCATGTTGCCAAGACTAAAAAGCCTCACTCCATTGCGGAAGAACTCGTGCTGCCATGTGCAAAGGACATGGTATCTCTGATGGTTGGGGAGGAAGCGGCGAAGAAACTGGCAGTTATACCCCTCTGACACAACACCATCCAATGCAGAATTGAATATATGAGTCTGGATGTAACGGCTCAGGTCGTACAGAAGATCAAGGAATCGCGAGGCACGCCATACAGTTGGACGAGTCCACTGATATCGCATCGTACGCGCAACTCATCGTCTGGGTCCGCTTCATCAAGGCTGATAACTTTGTCGATGAGCCTCTGCTCATCAAACCATTGGAGGCCACCACCAAAGACGAGGACATTTTTGGGAAAGTAGAGCAGTTTTATCGTGACCATGATTTGGAGTTCAGAAAGTTCCTCGGTTCTACAACATATGGCGCGCCAGCAATGTTAGGAATGCGTTCTGAATTCAAGGCTAAATTGCTTGAAGTGGCTCCTCAGACCTCCATGCATGATTCAACGAGAAGCGCTCGCCTCTCGTACTTTGCCAGAAACCTTGCAGAGCGTGCTCTCAGAAGTCGTAAAAATGGTGAATCACATCAAATCGAGCGCCCACAACACTAAATTATTGAAGTTATTCTGCCAGGAGATGGACGCCGACCATAAGAATTTACTTTTCTTCACTCAAGTGAGATGGTTATCTCGAGGAAACCTTCTTCTGCGCGTTTACGAGCTCAAAGGTGAACTGAAGGAGTTCCTACGCACACAAGGGAAAACGGCATGGGTAGCGTTGCTTGAGTCGGTCTCTTGGCTGTCAGAACTGTGCTATCTCGTTGACATCTTTGAACGTCTCAATGTCCTCAACCGCTCCCTCCAAGGCAAAGACGCCAACCTCATGATTTTTCACGACAAAATGAGTGGCTTTCTGGCGACTCTAAAATTACTGGCAGACAAAGCAGCTGTTAAGCACTTCAGACTTTTCTCCCGTCTGGTGGAGCATCTAA
The DNA here is from genome assembly GCF_056783735.1 of Eptatretus burgeri. Classification (NCBI taxonomy): domain Eukaryota; kingdom Metazoa; phylum Chordata; class Myxini; order Myxiniformes; family Myxinidae; genus Eptatretus; species Eptatretus burgeri. The sequence goes on along the minus strand of NC_140964.1, from coordinate 81,816,406 downwards.
CGACCTGCCAGTACGATGATACTGAGCTCGACAGTCTTTCTGGGGAGACAGCACGTCACCTTCGGTCGCTCATTGAACAGTTCGAGCACCTTTTCGCTGAGCTGGATGTGCAGTCCTTTTCTGTGGTGCGGGACCCTTTCACGGCTCCACTGGACTCGATTGCTGATGAAGATGATACAGCACAGGAAGAGCTTGTACAGCTCCAGCAGGATTCAGGAGCGCAGGCTCTTGCACGGCCGAATTTGTTGTCGACATTCTGGTGCAAAATGCTGCCGTCATACCCGGCCCTGTCACGGCCCGCCATTAGGTTCTCATGCCATATCCTTCATCATACTTTTGTGAGCAGTCGTTCTCCACCATGGTGGTGATTAAAACAAAGTACAGAAATCGACGAGAAATGGAGCATGATATGATCCTGGCATTGTCATCTACTTCTCCACGAATAGAGAAGTTGGTTTCTGAAAAACAGGCTCATCCTTCTCACTTGTTTTTACAGCCATTTTTCCCTGCTGTGCAGGGGTTTGGCTTTTTGTGAGGCAATGATTTATGGCCGGATGCCCTTCCTGACGCCAACCCTGGTCGCCTCTTACGACACACAGGGATATGGTACACCTATTCTAACCGGGGCATACACCGGGACCAGTACACTGGCACTCATTGATATATCTTCTGGCAGTACACTTCTCACTGATATATCTAAATGTCATTCGGACTAAACTTCTGAAACATTCAACTGTACTATTTGGATACTGTCGGCTATTGTCCGTTTACTCGTCTATGAAAACATGACTATGGTGAATAAAGTAAACAGTAAATGTTCTTGTGCCATATAAAATATAATGTTATATATTATGAATTGGGTTTTGAATCTTTTGGGTCACGCGATGTTGAGAGGTTCTGAAATTGGGTCGCCACTAAAAAAAAGTTTGAAAACCACTGAGATAGAGGCTCGCACGAGACAAGATAGGGAGAAAGCCAGATCCAGAGAGGGGGAAGAAGCTGAGGCAGTGGATGGACAGAGACACCAAAAAGATTGTCTGGTGAGTGGCCAGAGGTATGTGAAGAGAGGGACGGAGCCTGTCATGTGGAGGAGGGCAGTATAAAAATCCCAGAATGTGGTTAGATTTGTGGGGAGCTGCAAAACATGGGGGGCCCAGCAGAAACAGAGCAAGCTGCTCGCTATCGCTTATCTTGCACGCTGGAGCGGACTTGTCCACTGGGTCTGGATACCTCAGAGACGTGGCTGCGCATCCCATCGCACTGCCTCTCCACTCTACTGCCCATCTACTCCATCCTTTTTCCCCCCCAGTATATTTTGATTAGCACAGCCCCATTGGGTTGTGAATCGACCCCACACTCTGTATGTTTTCTTTTCTTCTCAGTCCTTCTTCTCGCCAGATTGAATAATGGCCATGTCTTTGCTGTAAATAAGATTGTAAAAGACTATGTGTCAGTTAAAATCTGCTTTTTTGTGCCTTTCACCTCTAAATACCCACTTTTTAATGATTGCTTGCTTGTGTGTGTGTGTAAATAAATAATTAATTATTGGTTGTTATTTCAAATCTGTCTCGGTTGTGCTTTCCTTTATTAGTCTGACAGTGTACAAGCATAGTTAGAAGGGAAGTTGTACCCCACCCAATTTGCTCTGTTAGCCGGTGCTGCACCTATCTGTTCAACTCACAGATCACCAGGTGCGGCGCCAAGGACGTGGCCTCTTATTCGGTTGTTGTGCCAATAGAACGGTATCACGGAAACATCGAAGCATAACCCTGCTCGGCCGGTAGTCTAAGTCAATCGGCTCCCGCTGTGTAAGAACAACAGCCCATTGGACTGCAGAGTTTTCTGTGGTTGGCGGTCTCAGGACTGGGTGTTCGGGAGAAACTTGAGTGCTTCCACTGAAGGTGAACCTCGAACCCCAGGCCGTTACAATATATTTCATACACTAGTGGGGTATGCTTAAACATTGTAAGCAATGACGAACTGTGCTTCATACGTCAAATAAATAGCTGCAGTCGCAGCATGACCTCTCATTGTCCCCGATGTCCCGGGTCTCTCACCTGCAGTGAGCACAAGGCTGCACTTATTTTTGGATATTTTCATTTGTGGATGCTTTCTGACAGTTCTGTGCTGGTGTATTGGCTTTCATGTCCATCATCACGTGAAATTTCAGCTCTCCACGACACCTGGAAGGTACCGAACATTAATATCAGTGAGAGAGTGAGTGAGTGAAATGGCAAATGGCAACGCTAACAGGAAAATGGTGGGGGGGGGGGAGGAGAAAGGGGAGGGGGAAGCGAGGGGGCGATGAGCGAGGAGAGGTGGGGAAGGGAAGGTGGCATGAGGGGAGGGGAAGGGAAGTCAGAGTGAGGGGAAGGGAAGGGAAGAGAAGACGGAGTGAGTAGAGGGGATGGGAAGGTGGTGTGAGGGGAGGGGATTGGAAGGCAGCATGAGGGGAGGGGAGGGGAAGGTGGCAGGAGGAGATGGGAAGGTGGTGTGAGGGGAGGGGAAGGCAGTGTTCCGGGGTGTTATTGGGGCAAAAGTGCTTTCAATCGTTGATTGCAAAAGTGAACTTGTTGCTGTTGCACACTTTGGTTTCTTTGAATCCGCATTCTCAACCATCACGAATAGGTACTCTCTCTCTGGTGTTTTGTTTTCAAATGTTAAGCATATTGGATATATTACAGTGATGAGCAAAGTCTATTGAACAAAGTGAGCATGAAACTTTTGGACTATCTTCTTTAAACTTCCCAAAATAGTTCCAAACTGCACTTCTGGACATTTCAAACAACATGTCAAAACCTAATTAGTTGATATATATTGATTGCAGATCCGTCATCAGCAAAGCAATCAGCACGCTTTGCCGGCCAACTCGAAATGCCTTGCTATTCATCGAAAAGGAACACACCTTCGGGCGTGTTTTGTTTGCAAGTGACTTGCTTTTGCTGCTATATTGCAAAAGGGACACCTCAGCGGCATATAACACATCTGGTGTTATAATGATGCTTGTAAACCCCTATCTACACACAACCCAAGAGCGGGCATCTGCTGACTCCCCCCCCCCTCCTGCTGTGTGTGCTTTTATGGCCACTGGCCCCCATCTCATGCAGTGACATCCCACACCCATCCCCTCTCAATCACAATTGGCTCAAATATCCGTTTGATGGGCAGAGGACGGCCCATCTCTCACTTGTCACCTTGGGCGTCCCTCTCCCTCGCCTTGAGCATCTGAGGTGCTGTTTTCCACCTAAACTGAAGGCTGATGACCTATCCAGCCCCTAAAAAGGACATTTAAGGACAGGTCCCATAGGGAAGAACATTAAATAAAAAGGCTCACAGGGTTGGTGGCTTTCAGACACAGACACTAGGAGGGGTGAATACCATCTGTCAAGACATTACAGTGCCCTCCATAAGTATTGGAAGAGTGAAGTCAAATTTGTTATTATTGCTTCATACTCAAGAAAGTTGGATTTGAGATCAAAAGATGAATATGAGGCAAGAGGACACAAGAAGGTCAGCTTTTATTTCTTGGTATTTATATGCATATACACTGATGAGTCAAAACATTATGACCACTTTCAGGTGAAGTGAATAACACTGCTTATCTTGTTGCAATGGCACCTGTCAAGGGGTGGGATATATTCGGCAGCAAGTTAACAGTCAGTTCTTGAAGTTGATGTGTTGGATGCAGGACAAATGGGCAGGAGTAAAGACCTGAGCGACTTTGACAAGGGCCAAATTGTTATGGCCAGACGACTGGGTCAGAGCATCTCTGAAATGGCAAGGCTTGTGGGGTGCTCCCAGTCAGCAGTGGTGAGGACCTACCGACAGTGGTCCGAGGAGGGATAAACCACAAACCGGCGACAGGGTGTTGGGCGCCCAAGGCTCATCGATGCGCGAGGGCAACGAAGGCTATCCCGTCTGGTCCGAACCGGCAGGTCAACTGTGGCACAGGTCACAGAAAATTTTAATGGTGGTCACGGGAGGAATGTGTCACAATCCACAGTGCATAGCACCCTGCTGCGTATGGGGCTGCGAAGCCGCAGACTGGTCAGAGTGCCCACGATGACCACTGTCCACCATCGAAAGCACCTACAATGGGCACGTGAGCGTCGGAACTGGACCTTGGAGCAGTGGAAGAAGGTCGCCTGGTCCGATAAGTCCCGTTTTCTTTTAGATCACGTGGATGGCCGTGTACGTGTGCGCCGTTTACCTGGGGAAGTGATGGCACCAGGATGCACTGTGGGAAGACGACAAACCGGTGGAGGGTGTGTGATGCTCTGAGCAATGTTCTGCTGGGAAACCCTAGGTCCAGCTATTCATGTGGACGTCAATTTGACACGTGTCACTTCCCAAAACATTGTTGCAGACCAGGTACACCCCTTCATGGCAATGGTATTCCCTGATGGCAGTGGCCTCTTTCAGCAGGATAATGCGCCCTGCCACATTGCATACGTTGTTCTGGAGTGGTTTTAGGAACATGATGAAGTGTTCACGGTGTTGCTCTGGCCTCCAAATTCTCCAGATCTCAATCCGATTGAGCATCTGTGCAATGTGTTGGACCGACAAGTTCGATCCACGGCGGCTCCATCTCGCAACAGGACTTAAAGGATATGCTGCTAATATTTTGGTGCCAGAGGACACCTTCAGGGATCTTGTAAAGTCCATGTCTCGGCAGGTGGGCGTTGTTTTGGCGGCGCACGGAGGACCAACAGCATATTAGGAAGGTGGTCATAATGTTTTGGCTCATCAGTGTATATTTTTTACAATTTCAGAACAATAACACTTATGATCCAGAATATGTCCCACAGAACATACATTGCAAAATGATTCTCTGTAATGACAATGATGGAGCACAAACAGATCCACTGAACACTTACTTAAGGCTTGTGTCGTATACTGTAAAGGTATGTGGTATGGAATACTGTAAAGGTATTGGGGATAACTTGTAGAACCCTTCAGTGTCATCAGCTAATACGATAAAATGCATTGTCACAATTTTTACAAGGGGTGACAAGACATTGTGGCCGACCTATACACAAGTAAACAAAATGTTTCTGTACTCTTCTAAATTCATTCTGCTGCTACCATCATCAGTTACATCATCAATAAATATGAGTAAGCCAGTTTCAGAGGCAGCCACGCAAGCCCAAGTCATGACACGACCTCCACCATGCTTCACAGATGAGGTAGTATGCTTTGGATCATATACATTTCCTTCCTTTCTCCACACTTTCACATTTCCATCACTTTGGTAAAAGTTTATCTTGGTCTCATCTGTCCATAAAACTTTGTTCCAGAACTCTACTGGCTCACCTCTGTACTTCTTGGCAAATTCTAATCTGGCCTTTCTATTTTGGTGTATCTTTTGAGCTTGCATCTTGCGGAGAGGTTTGCATCTTGCGGTGCAGCCTTCGTAATTCTGCGAACAGTAGATTGTGATACAGTACTTTCACCCCTGCACTCTGGAGGTTGTTGGTAATGTCAATGACAGTTGTTTCAGTGTTTTTACTCACAGCTCTGATGCTTTTTCTGTCATCAACTGCAATTGTTTTCCTTGGCCGATCTGGCTGTTGTCTATTGCGAAGTACACGAGTGGTTTCTTTAGTTTTTCAAGAGATTCCAAATTGTTGTATTTGTTATGCCCCATTTTTTTCTGCTTTGGTTCCAACTAAATTATTCTGTTGTTTCAGCTTCCAAATTGCTTGCTTTTCATTCATAGACAGTTCTCCGGTCTTCATGTTGATTTATGCCGACTGACTCCAAAGGCAGATTCCGAAGGTAAAAGCAAAGGCAAAAACCAAGAACAGACATTCACAGCTCTTACGTGTGAACAATCAATACAACAAGAAACACCTGAGCAATAAGAAACACCCGTCAGTCATATTTGTTTCAACCCTTATGCTTACCAAAAATGGGAGACTGAACATAAAAAAATGCTATTGTTCTTCACTGGTAAGATATACGCATAGAAATACCAATAAATAAAAGCTCACCTTCTGTACTCTCGCCTCGTATTCATCTTTTGATCTCAAATTCAAATTTGAGTATCTAACAATAACAACAAATTTGACTTCACTGTTCCAATACTTATAGAGGACACTATCAGCAATGCATATGTAATATCAGGATTAATTGTTGTTCGTCTTTCGGCTGCTCCCGTTAGGGGTCACCACAGCGGATCATCCGTTATGATCCGCATACGTTTTACGCCGGATGCCCTTCCTGACGCAACCCTGGTCGCCTCTGACGACACGGATAAGGATTGGGTTTCGCCATGATTCCAGGCTGCCCTACACCCTCTCATAACGCGGCCCAGTGCAGAGCTCCCGTCCTCAAGCAATCCTCCAACCCAAGCCTCCGAGTAGCCGGATTACAGGCGCATGCCACGACGCCCGGTGTAATATCAGGATTAATTACCTCATGCTTATTCTAAGACATGCATCAAGGAAATGATGGTATTCAAAGAATACTTACCCCACACAGTCTTGAGGACTTGGTGCAGGCAGGGGTGCCGAGGGGGGGAGGGGGTGGGTGGGTAGCGGGATAACAACCCCAAGTCCTGGACCTAGGAGGGGCCTGTAATTATTCCTTCAATTTTTTTGTTTCATATAATGCTTTGTGCTGAATTATTGGGAGGGGGGGCTCTCTGGCTCACTTTGCTATTGAACATTTGCACCACATCCCATCAGAATGAGGTCTTGTCCTTGTCTTTGAAATGCATGAGACTGCACACCTCTCAAAGTTTCGCAAAGGTATGTGGTGCCAGTCATCCACTTGGGTACTTGGGCCCACACTGCATAAATCTGTGCTGGTGCACACCCAGCACCAGAATGCCCTTCTCTCTAAAACCTACTTCAAATGAGCCACATCCCCAGACTGTCAATGAACCTTTACACAAAAATAAGAGTTCCTTTACTTCTTTCGGCACCAACAATGAAACAGGATCCACATCTCGCAACAGCGGAATCCCCGCAATCTAGTTCTCGGGCTAAACCAGAATCTCCCTCACCAGATGTTACCTTCCATACCATTCATATCTTCACACCATAATTCGCACAGGCTCCCCCCCCCCCCAACACATTCCCCACCCTTTCGTATGCCATTCTCTCCACGGGGTTCCCTACCCACATGAGAAACAGCGTTGCTTGCCTGCTTCGCTAATCCCTCTATCGAAGTTGTGCTTGCCTCGTGATCCCTTTACACTAAGCACATCCCATTTACTCTAACATTGCTAAGCTATTCCCCCTTGAAGTCTTTCCCATCCCTATCCTGCCATGTCAGTCAGATACCCACCGGCAGAGGTTCCCGGCGCCGCCTCCAACGCCCACGCGGCTTGAGCAACCCAGGGCAGCACCTCCTCGCCATGATAGGGCTCAGCTTGTCCGCATGGATGATCCAGGGAAGGGCCCATGGTCTCATTTTGATCTTACAAACCACATCGCAGATTTACGATGTCAACTCCCAGATTTACGATGTTGTCATGTCAGGTTAGATCTGTGACCTGCTACAGGTACCATGTAAACCTGTTCCAAGGTCGGGTTGTCGGCGACTAAACCGTCTCCCCCACCAGGTTTTCTGGTGAGGAGGGTGTTTGGATATGGACACCCAGCAGGATTAAAAACAAAACCTGTCAAAGGGTGGAGGAGCTCCTTGTGAGCCAATGGCCATCCATATCTAGTGCCCAACTGTGTCTGCGGACGTCCTCCTGCAGTTGGGTTACTTTTTATTAGGAGGTTGGTGGCAGGATTTGCACTCCGGCCACCGTAAAACCCTTCATTCCGCAAAACACAAAAAAATCTGAAAACCCACTCCGTGGGAGTACCTCCTGTGCAGCTTCCCTTCGCAGGGCAGCTCACCGGATGACGGGATTGGGGCAAAGCCTTCGGGACCCCCAATCTTTGATGAAAGGAGGGAAACCACGAGGTAACCTCCCTGGGTCAGATTGCGGGAGAGTGTGTCGGAGTGGTGCTGAGGTGTCGTCCACCAGACGGCGGTTTCCTTGGGTTAACCTGAGGTGGTCCCTTCGGGTGGGTGCCTGGAATGTCATATCCCTAAGAGAGGATGATCACCTGTCTCTGTTATCATCTGAGCTCAAGCGTTTGGACATCGGGATTGCAGCTCTCTCTGAGGTTCGGAGACCGTATTGCGGCGAGATAATGGTGGGTGGTTACACCTACTATTGGTGTGGTTGCTCTGATGGTTACCATACTCAAGGAGTTGCTGTAGCTGTGTCCAAGATGCTGACCCCAATGATAATTGAGGTAACACCGGTCAACTAGCGTATTATGAGACTAAGGATTCGTCGCTCCTTAGGTGTCATTTCCCTGGTCTCTGTCTATGCTCCGACTGAGGTGAGTGTCCTCACCGTGAAGGACACATTCTACGCCACGCTGGAGTCTGTGGTTGATCAGTGCCCCAGATGAGATACACTTCTAGTCTTGGGGGATTTCAATGCATCGACTGGAACTGATAGGGATGGTTATGAGACATGTGTTGGTCCCCATGGGTCTGGAACTATGAACCAAAATAGCACTAAGTTCCTTGACTTTGCAAGAAGTCATGGACTTAGAGTGGCTGGTTCATGGTTTCAGTGCATACAAGCTGGACTTGGTATTCCAACACTGGCGGTGTGGCAAAGGAGATTGGCCATGTCCTCGTTGACGGTTGCTGGAGGATGATCCAGAATTGCAGGGTCTACCGCAGTGCTCAGTTCCTCAATACTGACCACCGGCTTGTTGTAGCAACTCTAAAGCTGCACCTTAAATCCTGGAGAATGGTACCATCCCAGCCTAGGCTGTATGTTGACAAGCTCAAGGATGAGAGAGTAACTGAGGAGTTTGCGAACAGGCTGAGTGGACATTTGGGGTGTCTGTGTGCTTTGGGGGGTCCTGAAGAGTTGCGGAGTGCCTTCAAGACCACCGTCCTTGATGTTGCCAGTGGATGTCTTGGAACTCACCGCAGGGCAAAGAAGAATTTTGTCTCTAAAGGGACACTGGATACCATTGACCAGAGTCGCAGGGCCAGGCCGAATGGCAGAGCTGAGCTGTTCAGGGAGCTGAGCTGTTCAGGGAGCTGAGCCGTAAAACTGTACGTGCACGAAGGGTGGACAAGGAGGCCTATGTGCGAGGAATCTGTGAGGGGGTAGAGCATCCCCTGTGGACAGGTGATTCTCGTCCCGCTTACAGGGGAATTCGCGCATTGCGTTCATCCAAGCCCATCCCTCGGAGCACTGCAGTTAGAGCAGAGAGTGGTAGGCTCTTGACAGAGGAGTCTGAAGTGAAGGCCCGCTGGGCCGGTTACTTTGAGCGGTTGTACCAGGCTGATCCCCCAGCTGTCAAGTTGGACGTCAAGGGTGTTACAATCCCTGTTGCTGACCCTCCAATCAACTGTGGTCCACCTTTGCTTGTGGAAACACGGGCTGCGTTGAACCAGTTGAAACGGGGTAAAACTCCAGGGATCTGTGGCATCCATGCTGAACTTCTCAAGGCTGGTGGAAATGCTGCACTTGTGTCATTGCATGCAGTTTTGTGCTCTGCCTGGAACACAGGCATCATCCCAACTGACTGGAAGAGGGGCCTTGTTGTCCCTCTCTGGAAAGGGAAGGGTGATCGCCAAGACTGCAACAACTACCGAGGAGTGACGCTGCTCTCAGTGCCAGGCAAGGTCTTTGCTCGGATAATTATTGATAGGGTTCGCCACCATCTGCTTGAGTACCAGCATCCAGAGCAGTCAGGCTTTACACCAAAGAGGTCAACGATTGACCGTATCCTTGCTCTTTGTGTCCTCACCAAACGCAGACGAGAGTTTCGGCAGGGGCTGCTTGCAGCCTATGTTGATCTCTGTAAAGCGTTCAATTCAGTGAATCGGGATGCCCTCTGGAGAATTCTTGTTCTTCGTGGGGTGCCACCAAAACTGATCAATCTGATGTCTGAACTCAACTCTGGTACTGAGAGTGCTGTGAAGTGTGGTGGTACCATCTCTGACTTATTTCCAGTTGTTACTGGAGTTCGTCAGGGGTGTGTACTGGCCCCCACACTTTTCAGCACTTGTATGGACTGGATTTTCGGGAGGAAGTCGGGAAGATCAAGCTGCGGTGCATCATTTGGGAATGTCAAGATCTCGGACCTTGATTTCGCAGATGATGCAGTCATCTTTGCAGAGACTTTAGATATCCTCTTGGGGGCCCTCGAGGTGCTGAATGAGGAGTCGGAGCCACTGGGATTACGGGTTTCTTGGGTCAAAACTAAGATCCAGGCTTTCAATGACATCTTGGATGCTGCTGTCCTGTCTGTGTCTGTTTGTGGTGAGGATGTTGAGGTGGTGGAGAGATTCACCTACCTTGGCAGTGATATTCATGTCTGCTGGCTGTGAGTCAGAGGTCAATAGACGTCTGGGTCGGGCCTGGGGAGTCATGGATTCACTGGATCATGGGGTGTGGCGCTGCCGGTATCTGTGTGGGAGGATGAATGTCCGAGTCTTCAGGTCCTTGGTGCTTCCAGTCTTGCTCTCTGGATGCGAGACTTGGACTCTGACCAAGGATCTGAGACGGAGACTTAATTCCTTTGGTACCAGGTCTCTTCGGAGAATCCTTGGCTATCGCTGGTCAGATTTTGTGTCCAACGAGCGGTTGCTGAAAGAGACTCGGATGAGATTTTTTACCTGCATGGTCCGTGAGCGTCAGTTGCGGCTGTATGGACATATGGCTCGTTTTCCTGATGCTGATCCTGCTCACCAGATTCTCTCAGCGAGGGAGTCTCGTGAGTGGAGGAGGCCAATGGACCGACTACGTGCCTCGTGGTGGCAGCAGGTTGACCAGCATCCCAAGGAGATGGGGATGGGCCTGGCATCTGCCTGGGGGAAGGCCAGACGGAGGCCCCTGGAGTACCGGCGGAAAGTGGATGCAGCGATGCGCTGTTCTGGCACATGCTCCATACCTGACCTGACATCCCAGCCCTGCTAATGCGAAGCGAGTCTGAGGGATTGGCCCTTCTTCCTCCGGGGATTGAAAAGCCAAATCTTCGTGCCTAGAGCAAGCCCGCTTGCCTCACTCCATCTGCTGTACCTGTGCTTCATTCGCATGCCCACCAGATGGAGATGGAGGCACGCAAAGGCATGTACCCACTCCATGCCTTCCTCCAAATGATGTGCGTACCCCTCCACCAGTGGCCTATCAGGGTCTACATGGGTCTTAATGCCGGACGACATGCGGTGGCTCCATGCTGGATGATTCTGTTGGCAATCAACAGATGCGGAAGATGTCCCTCCAAAATCGTCCTCTTGGGAGGTCATACATTGGGCCAGTAGTTGTAATAATGTCTTATTGAACCTTTCCACCATCCCATTGGATTGAGGTCTTCGGGGTGTTGTCTTTGTATTTCAAATTCATGAGACTACACAACTCTTTGAGCAATTGGCTCTCAAAATTTCATCCTTGGTCAGTGTGCAGCTCCACCAGAATCAAATGCCAATGTACAAATCCTTCTACAAAGGCCTGCAATATTATCCCTGCTTCCTGATTTGGGACCATGTGAGCCTCTGGCCATTTGGTGAAATAGTCCATGACCACAAGGATTTATTCATTCCCTTGGCGGGTGCAGGGTAGTGGGACCAAAATGCCCATCGCCAATTGCTCAAGCCAAACTCAAGCCCACCTAGTAGCGCTGTAATGGGGCCCTCATCCTCCACGCCAATCCCTTTTTGGCAGTGCAAACGTCACACTCAGCACCAGTCCTGAACATTGCATCATAAGTTCACCCGAAAGAACCTCCGACGGTCTCCAGATGTTGTCTTTGCCCTGCCCAAATGGCTGCCGTGGCACGTACTGTGCACCTGTTGTAAAATTGTGGTCTTAAATTTAGTAGGGACTATCACCAGCTAAAAAGTTATTTCAGAGGGAATGTCCACCTATTTGCAATAAAAGATGTTATCTTTCAATTCCAAGGCCTTCCACTAACCCCAGTACACTTTTGTTTGTGCGCCGAGAGGAGAGACTTCCTGCCCGTTAGGTCTCGAACCTTCCCTTACCCAATTGTGCACCGGCTCCAACATGGGATCCACCTGCTGGCCGATGAATATAGAGATGCCCTCTGGTGTCGGTTTGACTGGATGTTTGTGTCCCTGAACTCCATGACAACAATAACTTGGGTGCACTCAGCTATTCGCACCCCATCCTATAAATGTGTGGGTCCACAACAGACCCAACAGCTTTTACGAGGGTATGACCCATGGTTAAGCCCTCAATTGGTTGCTCTGACAGCGGCTGTACCAGGCCAAACGACTCCTGCCAGGTGAGCCCGCCACTGAACCAGGACTATTGTCTTGGCATTTGGAGGGATGGTCACAGAGTCTGGAACCTCCAGCTCCACTTTGTCCTCCTCCTATTCACTCCTTCCAATGGCAGCCCTTCCGATTCCACTTGCAAGATGCACCGGCCCAGATTGATGTTTGCAACTGCTGGCAGCCAGTAAATCCAAGCCTTATAGGCATAGGTCACAACATGCAGATCATGACGCACCTCCGCCACCCAAACCTCTTCTCCCGTTCCCAAATTCAGTGTGACAAAAGCATGCACAATGATGGGAACCTTTGCTCCTTTAGCCAGTTGCAGACCATGATCTTTTAAATGGTGGATGTTATATCCCAGCCATTTACTCAAATCCAGGACCTCAGAGCTGATGATTGTGAGCATCAGGACCCCAAAGCTGATGCTCACTCCTGTGTCCACCATGGCATCTCCCCTTGCGCCTTCAATTTTACACCGAATTGTCAAACTACCAGGACCAATTTGTATGCAAAACACTACTTGTCGTGACAATGAGGGCTCTTTACCATCTGCCTTTGACAAACGCAGCCCTATATGTTCCGAATGTCGAGTTTTCCTGGTTCTTGTGGGGTGGCGGAGGGGGTTGGAGGGGACGAAGGGAGGGAGAAAGGTGTGTTGGCGGCCAGCTATTGCTGGTAGGAGTTGGTGGTCTGGGGGAGGCGGGGTTGAGGTCTTTCCTCCTTCGTGTGACACTTAATCCTCCTGTGAAGTTTGGTTGATAAGTAACAACCGAATGTATCACGGTCAAAAAAACAGTCAGACAGACATCAAATGGTGTATCTTAGTATAATTATGTGAAAACAATTTTAACATATGAACTTTTTTATGCAGAACTGAAGAGATCAAAATAAAGTTATACAGGATGATTTTTAAAATTTTATTCGAGAACCCTAAATAATTCCCATACACGAAAAACTATATCAGTTAGGAACCTAATATTTTACTTAATATGTTACAGAAAGATGTGACATTAAATCCTGAGTTATCAGGTGTCACGTGATTTATCACTGACAATCAGCAATATTCCCCATGGAATGCTTCATTCCATGTCGGAGAGCATGCTGCAAAGAATGAATTTGTGCCTGCAACATGGTGGTGGACACTTTCAGCACTTAGTTTAAGGTAATCAATTGTGTGGATCATGTCACGTCTTTCTGTAACATTATGCTACATTTACGCAAAAAATTATATCTTTTAGTGTATTGGAATTATTTAGGGTTCTTGAATAAAATGAAATGAAAAACAACAACAACAAAAAAAATCACCCTGTAGTTGAAGGAGGTTACATGTCAGGAATACCTGATAAAAACATGTACAAATCAAAATTCACTGGTTGCAAAAGTATTCAGCCCCAGAGATCGTACTAGTGGAAGCACCTTTTGCAGCAATGGCTGTGTTGAGTCTTTTTGGCAAGGTCTCTACCAGCTTTGCCCATTCTTCACATGAAAATTACTCCAGTTCTGCCAAGTTTGATGGGGATTTTCGATGGACTGCAATCTTCAAGTCTTGCCATAAATGTTCAATTGAGTTCAAGTCAGGACTTTGACTGGGCCAATCAAGAACATTTATTTTCTTGGTCAGCCACTCCAGTGTGGCTTTAGCTTTGTACTTCGGATGATTGTCCTGCTGAAATGTGAATCTCCTACCCAGTTTCAGATTCATGGCTGACTCAAGGAGGTTTTCATCAAGGATTCTCCTGTACTTTGCACCATCCATTGTCCCTTCTATCGTGACAAGCTTGCCAGTCCCTGCTGATGAAAAGTAGCCCATAAACATGATGCTGCCACCACCATGCTTCACAGTAGGGATGGTATTGACTGGGTGATCAAACGTAATGCTTTGAATTTAGACCAAAAAGTTCAATTTTTGTCTCGTCTGACCACAAAACCTTTCCCCACATGCCTGCAGTATCATCAAGATGCTTTTTTTGCAAACTCAATACCAGCTTCTAGATGTACCTTTTTCAGTAATGGCTTCTTTCTTGCCACCTGTCCATAGAGGCTAGCTTTGTGAAGGGAACGGGATATTGTTGATTGATGAACACTTACGCCCAAGTCGGACATCGAGCCTTGCAGATATTTGTCATTGTCGGATTTACAGAGACATCCAGAATCAGTTTCCCGCTTGCCCGGCTGCTGAGTCTGGATGGGCGATCTGATTTGGGTAGAGTCTGGGTGGTATGATACGTCTTCCACTTCTTAATGAGGGATTTCACTGTATTCAGAGGGATATTCAGTGACTGAAATCTTCTTATAGTTATAACCCTCTCCTGAATGATGCTTCTCCACCACTTTATGTCTGACTTCTTTGGAAAGATCCTTGGTCTTCATGTTTGCCTTGTTGGTAGACCAAGTGAGTTGCACCTTAAAACTTTTTAGAGAAGCGGGGGAGCTTAATTTTTAAGTTAAACCACTGATTACATACAAGTGAAATCTATTACATTATTTTGTAACCTTTCAAACAAATAATTTAATCCTGAAGTGATTTAGGGTTAATTAGGCAAAGGGTTTGAATACTTATACAACTGAGAATCATCTAAGTTTCTCTGTTAATCTGACTTATTCGCATTTCATCTGCATCTTTTGGCTTTATCACTTTGTAATAGTTTGTGAAGACTAAGTATTAAGTTTCGTTTGAAAGCATCATGAAATAAGCTCAGGTGGCATCAAAATGTGAAAACTTTGGAGGGGGTGAATACTTTTGCAAGCCATTGTGCAGTTAACACCCTGCATCTAACTAAAGAAAGCTGCATAAAGTAACCAAGAAAAAGATACACAAGGTTCTGAAGCCCCTTGCTGTTTGAAACCCTACCTGGGTTCCTCTACGGCTTCAGACATGCACCAGAGTCCCAATGCCGCACATCCCAATCAACTGCCGGATCGGTTTCATTGCTTATTGGCGAATCATCACTCAACAGTGCAGACAGAAACGTGTACCACCGAGGGTAATAGCAGTCCTCATATAAATATCAAAAATCAATCACACGTCTCACCTGTAATTAGGGGGAACAATGAATCAGCTCTCACCAAACGAAGCTCTCTCCAGGTGACTAGGATCTTTGTAAATAACCCTCTGCTCTTCCACCAAAAGAAAGTTGCATAAAGGCTAACCTTGTATAGGTTTTCATAACAGCACCTTACCTTTCCCTTTCCCTTCCCCACCCCCCCCCCCTCGTCTCTTTCTCTGGTACCAAATAATTTTTCCTGGACTGCAATTGTACAGGGTGTTCGAAAAAGACCCAGACAAC
The DNA here is from genome assembly GCF_056783735.1 of Eptatretus burgeri. Classification (NCBI taxonomy): domain Eukaryota; kingdom Metazoa; phylum Chordata; class Myxini; order Myxiniformes; family Myxinidae; genus Eptatretus; species Eptatretus burgeri. Next base: position 81,800,837 of record NC_140964.1, on the reverse strand, counting down.
TTTGGTTGTTAATATATTTAGAACCACAAATGATACGATACTTTTTGGTTTGTACGATACAGAAACTCAATGTTTTGTGCACACCATCAATACACTTCAATGTGAGCTCCGTCTGTCGTATGCAGGACATCAAGGCAGGACACGAGTTCTTGCCATGTTCGGCTCAGCATGTTTGTATCCACCAGTGCACATGCAGCTGTAATCAGAGAACGAAGATCCTGCAGGTTTGCCACCTTGGTGTTGTACACATGTTCGGACAAACCACCACAGAAAAAAAGTCAAGTGGGGTTATGTTTGGCGATCGTGAGGGCTAGGCGGTTGGTCCATCTCAGCAAATCCAACGACCTGGAAATTTTTCATTCAGGATGGCTCAAATGACTAAGGCCCAATGAGGGGGATTGCTGTCCTGTTGAACAATGATATCGGGTTGCAGGTCTTCAATCTGTGAGAAGGCGAATCCTTTCCAACATAGTAATGTAAATTGTTGAGGTCACTGTATCCATCACAAAGAAAAACATCCCCACCAAGCGGTCATAGAGAAGGCCACACCACACATTGATCTTTGGGCTGTTGCAAGTGTTCAATGACTACGTGGGGGTTTTTTCAGAGCCCCAGATCCTCATATTGTGCTGGTTGACCTTCCCCGATACATGAAAGCAATCTTTGTCTCTAAACATGACCTTTTTCAGGTAATCTTCCTCATCCTCAATGTGACTGAGAATTTCCAAGGCAAACACCTCGCATTTGGGGCCTGTCATTTGGTTTGAGTTCTGGCAGACTCTGCACCTTATCAGCATAAAGTTTCAATCTTTTATACATAATTCCCTGTACAGTGGTGGTTGGTCGTTCCAATTCTCTTGACGTGCGCGGGATTGATTTTCTGGAACTTTGTTGAAATGATTCACTCACTCGTTCAACGTCTGCTGCACTTGTGCTTGGTCGACCGGTACTTTTTTTGTTTCTGACAACTTCCAGTCTCCTTAAACCTCTTGTACCACTCTCTGATGCTAGTCCATGATGGTGGATTCCATTCATACTTTGAACGGAAATTACGCAGAACTTGCGTGTCAGATCTCGTCTCAATGAACCATTCGATGCACTGAGCTTTCCTCTGTGAAGTCGCCATTTTCTTTTACAATAAACCACCAGACCTGAAAAATAAAGAAAACTTTATGAGTTTCTGTATCATATAAAACAACGGGTATTGTTGTATCATTCGTGGTCCTAAATATATTAGCAACCAAAGTTGTCCAGGTCTTTTTGGAACACCTTGCAGATCAGAATCTTGATGTTACGTGGATTCTTAATTGTTGGATTTATGATGTAGCCCTATACACACATTCAAAGCAGTTATGAGAATATTCCAAAAGTTGGTATTTTGTACATAAACATGATATTTAATTAAACTTGGAAATATAATTTTATGCGAATGTGTCAATGGATATGCTTCCACCTGAGTTAGATGTCAGCCCATTGTTACATTAATTTGATGTCAATTAAAGGTCACATGAGAGAGAAAATAAGAGAGATAAGTGCAAATGAGAAAATATTAGATGTTTCAAACTCGAATTATTCTGATCTGCAAAATGTTTTCCAAAAGGCACATAACCTTTGACCTGTTGAACCCAAAATTGAAGTAAGTTATCTGTGTATCACAGTACATACTTGTGACTAATTTGGTTAAAATCCCTTCTATGGTTCACGATTTATTGTCATACTAAAGATTTTTCATTAAATGTCACATGACCATAGACCTTTGACTTTTTGATTCCAAAATAAAATCAGTTCATGTTTGCATCATAGTACATACTTCTACCAGGTTTGGTCCAAATCCCTTCCATCCATTGGGACCATATTCTGTGCAGAGCATTGGTGCTGCCTAAGCAGTCTCCTTGGCTATTGAGCACAATCCTGGATGGGTCATCACTCCGACACAGTATACCAGCATGCTGGCACTCATTTTGCCGACCTCGGCAGGATGACAGGCAGTCAACCCCACCTAGTATTAATTCAACAGCAGAGTGGGATTTGAACTCAGGATCCGAGGATCCCAAGCCCACCACCCTAACCATTAAGCCAACACCAGGCTTGCGGCATTGGTGAGAGCGTGACTGCATCATGATTACTCAACTATTCACAAAATGTGATTCTACTAAAGAGTGGTCAAAAGAGCAAGGATAGAAAAACGGATAATTGGCATGTCATCGGTTTTGAAGTACGCGTTGAGAATCTTCTTCATCTGACATACTGTACAGGTAAAGCACTGATGAATGGTTCATTGTAAAAAGGAAGTGAATGACTAAAGATCACACCAACGTTACAGGCATACTCTGTGAATTTGGTTATTTAGCATACCGGGTGTATCTGCTCTTGTATATCATGTTCTCCAAAAAGCCCATCCAGAGGCTCTCTCTCTCTCCCCCCTGGTTGACATTGCCCATTTTAGATGGTTGCCCATTTTAGATCAGATGATCCACCAATTTTTATGGTGGTAAGATCCAATTGGCAAACCACGTTGCACCTTTCCAAGGTATGCAGCAGATGGAAGAGCATCTAATCCTGTGCCCTCTTCAGCCTGTAAAGTGTTTTCAAACACCAAATTCTACACAACACCTTCCTGACCCATACAAAGTGCGAACATGTTTGGCGAGGCCAAAATACAATACGTAGTCCAAACTCATTACAATCATTTTCACGATGTAGCTTTGCAACATCGTGAAAATCACTGGAACACAGCTGTAGCTATACTACTAAGTAGCTTTACTCCTAAGCCAATGTACATCAAGGCACCGAGTTGAGTTCTGAAGGCCATTGAACAAAGTTAATATTTTTTTTTACTCCACACTTATGCATAACAATGAATGTGACAAGGTGACGAAGACAGTCTTCCAGACTGTGAAAGATACCAAGGACGTTCAAAACGTTTAATTTTCAATACACAAGTACACTTAATCAGTAAAACAAAAAAAATATTTCCAATTATATGAACTTGTACATTGAAAGAGAAAAGTTGGTGTTTCTTGGAGTGTTACTAGCATCTCATTCTGAGAACTTTTTGTCCCTCCCAAGTCTAAGTGGCTTCATTAAAAGTAGCATAGATCTGTCTTGAATATTGTTCGATTTTCATTAAATTAGGATAAAGTTTATTACCCAGCATAATAACCATTAATTCAAATGAGAAACAGATGAGGAATAATAATTGTTAGAAAAATAATCATAATCTTCTCCCATCTTGAAAGATCAGAGCAACGGCTGATCATTTGCATCCCCGATGCAACCTTTTACATTTCCCATGAGACAGTGCACTTGGGAGACAAATCAAGAACGGAGCACAAAACAAACTATTTTGGTCAAAAGGTACCCACGGTCTTTTCCTTTACATCCTACAAACTCGTCTCTCAGGCCTGATACTGTATCTCTACATATATGGCAGAAAGACTGATCTCAATGTTTTCACGAAGGTGTGACATGGGGGAGGAAACATAAATTACACTCGTCTGCTGGGAGTTCATTCTCAAGGATGTGATTCATAATACGTGAGTCTTTGACTTGTACAATAATTATCTCTAATGTATTACCATGAAGCCAAAACGAGATGGACAGGCAAGAGAACCTGGCAGCAAGACAGTCCACACGGCTCCCGAAATCGAAAAATGTCATTGTGATACACATATTGTTCTTCTTGTAGGTCAGATTTGAAGGGTCTTCATGCGGTTCATTATAACCTACAAGGGATCAAATGCTTCAATTGGGGAAAGTGTATTGGTGTGGAAAAGTCAAAATGAAAAGAAAAACAAACTTGTCATTGGAATCCTAAGATAAATGTAGAAGGTGCACCTGGTGCCCTTAAACCTGGATTGAATAGAGAGGTTAACAGGAGAAAAAAAAAATCATTGACAATGGTGGCTTCAAAACAACAGATTATTCAGGATAAATACTTAGCTCACTCTCAGTGAGAGCAGTAAACATGAAACTAGAGTTACCATTCTAGTGTAATCATATAGTTAGCTGTACAGCTCAGAAAAGACAGACAAATATGTGCATGCTAGACAGAAAAATCCAAGTACCGAATATTCTTTGAGTAGTTATGCAAGTCAACCAAACAAAAGGATGTGCAAAGCAGATACCAGATACCAAAATCAGATCAGAATCAGATACCAAAATGGTAATTGGCATGGCTTTGCCTCTTCAGAAATACCATTATCAGTTTCATGCAACTAATTTTTATTAAAAAAAAACAACACAAAACGCATCTACCACTCAACTGCAAAAGATCAGCAGATTTGACAAACTTTAAGGAGTGACGGAATATGTGCACAGCGATGCATTGTGCAGCGCTGTGAGAGCGGACTCTGCACAAGAGGCACACTCTGTGCAAATCTGGTGTTAAAAGCAATAAACAAACTTTCTCGGTAAATAATCCATAACGGTAATGCTGTCAAAGTGAGAAATCCTGCTGGCAATGCAGACTTGGTGCTGTCAAATGTACTTGTAAAATCGTCCAGGCTTACTGCAGCACGATGCAAGGTAACCTCATGTTATATTTCCCACCATCAACTCAAGCCATCACAGCAAGAAGCCTCAGTATATATATATACAACCTTGTCCCATCTCATTAAAAACATAATATTATTCGATATTATATGACAAGGGAATTATAAGTAAACTGATCATGAATGTAATGTGAAGACATTCAAGGCTCATATGGGCACCGTGCAGCCTTTCTGGAACCTTTGAGGGCGTAGTTTTATTTTTATTATTATTATTTTTAATTCCACCCTCCAACACAAACAAAGGTAAGGTGTATATGCAGGAGTTGTCTCCTGTTGAGCATGAAAAGCAAGACATTTGCTGCAGCATGCTTGGTGAGACCCCCCCCCCCCCAAGCCAACCACTTTGTTCACGAGGAGCTCTCAACATGAACTGCAGGAGGAAATGCAGCATCAAGCTCAAACAAATAACTCATTGCCGTTTGAGAATACTTTCCAAATAACCTTTTCCAGCTCTCAAACCAAAACAACTTAGATTATGTTCATAGCTCAGAATAAATTACAATGTGAGGATAAGACATTGGCATCGTTTTAGAACTGGTAAGCTTGGCTTCACCTTGCATCTCAAGAGGAATCAAACAACCACATTAGAAAAACGGTCCATATGCTACATATACTTTTCACCATCAATGAGGTGCAAAGAACTCAACAAGATACTTTACCATAGTTCGTATGCACAAGTTCACTGTTAGCAATCTAGCTGCCTGCAGGTTGAGGTAACAATGGTGGCGGCAACGTAATGGAGTCTTCGACCTCAGAATCTAGAGGCCCAGAAGGGCTCGCAGCTACCTCGGCAAGAAGCAAGGGAAATGAAGATATCGAGGCTTGCACCTTCGGTGGAAGCTTTCGAGCAACATTTGCCACCTCCTGAGCCACGGACCCATCCCATGCTACCAGGGCTCGATCCAAGTCTGCTGCATTAGATTCCAGCTGGCATTGCTGCTTCTCGAGTTCTTGGAGATCCAGCAAGTTGGTGTGGAGAGGAGCTAGTACTGGGCAGGCAGACAGCTCATCGACCAGTGAAGAGGGTTCCTGCGTAGGTCGTCGTGGTGAAGCATTGCCAGACATATAACGGTCAAACTCCTCCTCAGTCAAGCTAAGTGACTGGGCATCAAGCTTCTCAATGAAGGCAACGGCACAGCACTGGTAATGGGAAAGAAAGCAGCACAAGCATTTTGCAAATCAAGTAAAAGGAAGGAAAGATACACCAAATACAATGCAGGAATTAAAGAAAAGTTAGATTGTTGGGATTGGAATCAATTAGCTTGGATTGCCTCCCCACGTCCAGCTTCACAATGACTGGGAAGACTAGTTAACTTGGGGTTTGGTGGCTTTGTGAAGATTTTAAAATAGATTTAGTTTTTCTGAAACTTTCCCTGATCAAAATGTATCCTTTCCTACCAAGCAACAAGATGCTTTGCGCACCTCCGCTCACTTCATTATCCTCAGCGGTTACAACATCCGCCCGGTGATCATGAGGTTCAAACCCTGACATAAAAAACACAAAACGCTGCATCGCCAACAGGATCGGCACAACAAACTTGCAGGAATTTGTGCCACCAATATCGGTCGTTCCCTAATGCAATCCAAATTAAAACCCAAAATCAAAGGAAGAGCAATAGCTTTGTGCATCAAAATACTATTTTCTTCCTCCATCTTTGGTTCCTACAGTGGCCTCATCTAACACACCCTGCCTTCACGCGACAAGGCCCACAACTGACCCTAACTGCTATTGCCTATTGTTTTTCAGGCAGCAACAGCACACAAGGGGCCGGACAGGATGGGACAGGATTGCACCCACCGCGACCGCTTTAACCGCTCTGACACGGCAATGGAACGAAACGTACGGCGGGACAAACATCACTGAGCCAATTTCCTGAAAAGATCTGCAAAGGTCTTCCAAACTCCACTCCTACATGCCCCTCCCCACCCCCCATTTCTCTTTCCCATGACTCAACACCCCTCTTGACAGTATATTTTGACCACAATGGGTTATTGGTTCATCCTGGAAAATCATTGCTGGCACCAAATTGGTGCCCGCAAAGGTGCCCATGGCTGAATGCTATTGGAGGCACTGCCTAATTAATCAAGCACGGGTCCCTTCACAACATGCAATTTAAACACTAAATATTATACACAACCTTACGTAAGACCATGGAAGCTCAAAATCAAATCTCTGACCCTCCACCGTGCACATCCTCTCTCTGTACCTTCTATGCATTAATCCATCAACTTCCATCTGTGACCAAATCATCGGGTCAATTGTGTTATGTTGTGCGAAAAGAGAAGCGGCTCTTCAACAACAAACTCCCTCTTCCAGTCACATTAACAGAAAGACAAACCTGATGCTGTCCAGACTATGTGAGATAGCCCATGGCATAATGGATTAATGTGATATACGGCCACCTACAGGCCAAGGGCCAACGGACAACTTCATGAGATGTACGCATCGTGATGGATTTCATCACATATCATCTCGAGTCAAATCTTCCTAAACTGAGCCAGTATTTAATATCTCACATGATTTCTAATCAATTAATCTTGTGGATTAAAGAGCTACAAGATACTTTTTGCAATTAATGCGATGTTTCCAATTAATCGGTTTGACATTTAACCAAACGATAACAGTTTCACATTCATCAGTTGTAAGATCCAATTAACACCATAAATCATCACCAAATATCTGCCGTTTCATCAACTGTCAATCAACTGTCAAAGGCACATTTCAGCCTCAAAACTTGCTCCGAGCTCCGTGGAATTTTGCATTCTCTTTTAAATGTGTAACATAATATGGCATCGTCACTTTAACGAAGCATTTTCACTTTCCATCAGCCATTACATCATCACTTGCAAACCCAATCTCGAGAGGGACATTTCTCAACAACAGAACCTTGGATAAGTTGAGAACAACCGATTCATTTGGAGGAAATGAACGTAATGTGTTAAAATTCAGTGAGGCTCTTGAGAAAGGGCAAATTATTGCTGAATTCAACCGCATTGCAAAGGAAAGGTTACTACATAATCTTTCCCTGAAAAATATGATCCTGTTTCATAATTTACAAGAGGTAAGGGAAGGATTGGGAAGAATGTATGAGAAAAAGGGTGGAGGGGGATTGGTGATATCATTTCACCATTTTTGCAAATGTAATATGCACATATGGAAGAAATGCAGATGCAAGAGGCCACCTGGCCAATCGTTCCTGTGCTACATTCACATCTCAACATTGCCCCCTACTGCTGGTCCTGCTGAAGGTACAGCTATACCCAAGCATGGGATTTGGCTCGGGTAATGGCACACCATGGCCTCCTCTTTTCGAGTGATAGCAATATCTTTAACGTTTGCAATCGAAAGCCGCTGGCTGGCTTTACATTCTCCCTGAAGAATAGCGAACCGAACGCTTCACCGCCCCCTGTTGACAACAGAAGTCAAGTTGAACTCTTGCCATGTGTCATTATAAACCCCACACCATGCAGCTCGAAGACAAGCCTGCCACCTAATATTTTCGTTCACTGCGTAATAAACATCACTGAATGTTCGGATTATTAATTACTGCCGAATCTATGAGAAACTGAGAATTTTTCTTCCTTATCTCCACAACCGAAGGTGAATGGTGGTGATGTTTTCACCCCTGTCTGTTTGTTTTGTCTGTGAGCAGGATATCTCAAAAAGGTGTGGACGGATTCGGACAAAATTTGGTGGACAGGTTGGGAGTGTAAAAATTTTGGTGACGATCCTGACACTATATATATTTTTGAAGTGATTCTTCACCATTGAAAAATAGGGTGAAAAAAATGATATTTCATAAAGTTGGGGACATATGACGACAAAACTTGGTGGACGAGTTGGGTCGTTAAGAATAAACCGATTCGATTTTGGATAACGTCCGGATGCAGATCCGGCCCATCAGTGGGAGACAAAACGTGAAGTGTTCAACCTGGCGGAGGTATGTGGTCTACCGAGTGCCGTTCTAGTTCCGGTTTGGCATTCCTCTGGTTGGCACCGAGTGCTGCGTTCCAACAATTCCAGCTTTATTGGGTCCTGAGTAAGCTCACTTTTACTCAGCTTTTGATTTCTCACATCATGAGTGAGATGAACCCCGTGATGTTCAATGACACATTTTCTACATTTGGATTTCCGTAAACCTTGCTTCGTTTAATAATACAAATTGGGATACAAAAATCATAACAAAATTTAGGATCGTTTCACTTAGACCTTTTATTGACAGATGCTATTGTTCATTGAATTGGATGATGTAGGATCAAAGGTTATCATACTGACAGTGAGGCAATACCAAGCAGACAGAAGTGGTATGTACAAATAAGCAAGGTTATGATACACCTTGTCATGATTCGGTATGCATCACAATACTTTGCCTTGAATGCCAAATGAGAAAATACATCTTGCTTATTATCTGCAAGAATATTATCAGCAAAAACCTTCACAATCCATGTGCTTCAACTTTGTTAATTGGTATCAAGTAACTATGAGCTGAATTTACGAAAAGCATTTAGCGAGAGTCTTGCTAACACACCTTCAACCCTTAAATGCTGGCAAAAACATCGTTGTATGAGCACAGCTAATCACCCATCAAAATAGCAATTTACGAAGGGAAATAAACATCCGATTAGTTGTGCGCATCTAAACAGTTGACTAGCCCATGAAACACCACACATCTCTCCAACATCCAATTGAAATGATGCACTTACATAGAATCACAGCACCATGGACAATTGTTGGAGGGGATTCAGCACGTTGTTCCTAATCATAGGTTGATCCAGGTTATCTTGCTCTAGATTCAGCAGCCAACAAAATGATTCCCTCAAGAGTCTGTAACTCCAGACAAATTTGATATTGTCATACTTCTCAAAGCCTGGTATTGGCTTAATGGTTAGGGCAGCAGGCTTGGCGTCCTAGGGTCCTCAGTTCAAATCCCGTTCTGCTGTTGAATTAATACCAGGTGGGGTTGACTCAGCCTGTCATCCTTCCGAGGTCAGCAACATGAGTATCATCTTGCCTGGATGATTGAGCCATTCGAGTATCCTGTGTCGGAGTAGCGACCCATCCAGGATTGTGCCCAATAGCCCAGGAGACTGGTTCAGCAGCACCGACGCTCTGCACAGAGTATGGTACCAATGGATGGATGGATACTTCTCCAGAGGATTGCATCTATCATCGAATATTCTCAATGCACGTCGGCGAACTGCCCGATTCCCATCCTCTTGAGCCAATTCAAGCACTCCTAACGCATCCGTATTCACTGTCCCATGTAAACTACCAATTATAAGCCATGCAATTTTATACGTCCCTTTACTGAAGTTATTCTCTGCAAACTACTGTAATTATAACGGAAACAAACTATAGTTTTCACTCTAGTAATAAGGAGTAATTCTCTGCAGACGACTGTAATTACCGCCGCCACCGAAGGTGAAGGAGGTTATGTTTTCACCCCCTCTCTGTCTGTCTGTCTGTCTGTCTGTCTGTGTGCAGGATATCTCAAAAAGTTGTGGACAGATTTGGATGAAACTTGTTGGACACGTTGGGTGTGTGACCATGCCAAATTGTATCGATTTTGGTGAAGATCCGCATCCGGATCTGGATACGAGACTTATTTAATTTTAAGTGATTCTTAACCATTGAGAGATAGAGCCAAAAATTATATGCAGCATGATATTTCAAAAATGTATTGGGCCCGTTATGTTCTCGTGGATCAGGCATTATGTGGCGGAGGTATGCGCTCCACCGAGTGCCTTTCTCGCTAGAACTGTAATCACTTCAATTACCAGCAATCCTTACTGCAGTACAAAAACCACAGTGGCATAACATATAGTGATTCCAAAGTTAACTCTTAAACGCCTTTCATAAATTCGGCCTTAAATGCTCAAATTAATCAATTATGTTGTGAAACAAAAAGGGAACTTTTTGATAATTTCCATGTTGGTGATTTTAACACATGTAGCAAGAGTATAGCATCTTGGTGGAAGATATTGAGGACCGGATGAGTGAGAATAAAGAAAGTGCAGGTAGGCATGGATGACCACTTGAGATAGCAATTTGCCTAGAAGAGCGAGAAGGAAGGATTAGATAAACACAAGGAGGCGATTCCAAAGCAAGGATAACCGGGGAGGGACAAAGGAGGTGATGTTGGAGTAGAAGATGTTCACAAACATCAAGGTCCAGTATGAACCTGCTCAATGTGTTTTTGACGAAGGAGGGATGCAAGGTTGACCCAGTGTAATGTAACAGGTGCTTAAAAATAAAAACTAGAGCAATTCAACTGCGCGTAGTCAATGGGTATGCCTCCGCTCTCCCGCACAAACACTTAAGTATTGACATATTTGACCCTTGACCTTTATCATATCTGGCCCAAAATCTAATCACGTAAATGACCTGTCTTACTTTACATTTGTACAACGTTTAATGAAATTCTGTCTTTTACTTTTTGAGTTAGGGCATAAACAGTGAAATTGCAGAGTTTGACCTTGACCTTTGACCTTTACCACATCTGGCCCAAAATCTAATCACCTAATTGGCCTGTCTTACTTTACTTTTTTACCAAGTTTGATGAAATTCTACAATTTGTTTCTCGAGTTATCGCATAAACGAAAATCCGGACAGACGGACAACCCGGAAACATAATGCCTACGGCACCCTTGGTGCAGAGGCATAAAAAAACGAAAGGCCACAAAAGTGTTTACAGTGCGAAAGGAGAAGACCCCGTGCTTTTGGAGTCCTAAAGTGAAATGCCAACAATGTACAGCATTCAGGAACAAAGGCTATGCCCCATGACACAAAGGAGAAAAATGCCCCAATTTTGCACAAATGTCACAAAAGTCTTGTATTCCTTTGTCATAATATTGCCAATTATTATGGGAGTCTTACTATTCATCAGAGATATTGCCCAACCTTTGAACTTAATGAGGCAATTCCCAACGTCAAAATCTTTCAGAAACATATAAGCCACTCACCAGGTTGGTGAAGTAATAACCTGCCTCGCCAGTCATGAGGCGATTGGGGTGGCAAAAACGTGTGATGTACTGCAGATTGGATTGGAGGCGCGGGGGATTGGCACGGATGACCACGTGAATGAGCGTGGGAAGAAAGTCATCGGCTGAGGCGGGCTCATTTTGAGACACCCTCAGCGCATTAAAGATGTGTTTGCTACAGCGTGTGATACATGCCAGCTTGTCCTGCGGGACACGTTTTGAGTCCATCTCAATGATATCTAGAGGGATGACAGGTAAAAGGAAAGAAAAGTAAGCTGTCAGTCAAATATTAGAGGTCTGCCTCAATCTGCACTCCATTCATCACCTGCATCATCCATAAGTAATGCATTTCACTTATTAGCTTCTGCCACCAGTGTTGTCATGCGATATAATATAGGCTTTTCCATCAAAAAGATTGTGCAAATATATCCATAGGCAGAATATTTTCCTTTAAAACTGGTCATTGTTTCTTAGCTCTCAAATTTTAGGAAAGTCAAAATACTCACTTAGACAGTGAGCACAAAAGAATAAAACTGGCCTTGGAGTACATGTTACCAAACCTTACAGAAATTAACAAACCTCCCCAACATGCCCACCCCCCCCTCCCGCTCCTGATACACACACGCACGCATGCGCACACGACGAGACGCCTCCCGCACACACACACACACACACACACACACACACACACACACACACACACACACACACACACACACACACACACACACACACACACACACACACACACACACACACACACGCACACGCAACCCTGAACACTTGACAAGTCCTCAATAAACACAGGGATGTTGCAAAAAGCCTGAAGCAGGCAACAAATAATCCATTTCAAGAATATAATTGGATATTTTAAAACACAAGGAACCAAAAACATTCTATCCCATAAAAAAATGACTGAGAGGGAAAAACACCACTTCTACTCCAATGTCACCACAAAATCCACCCACTGCTGTGAGGATGTGTGATACTGGCTGGCAACAACATAGAAAAGGATGAACATTTGTATTGAATTGCTTCATGATCAAGGGGGAATGTGTTTTAACTGCCTCTTATAAAGTATATATTTACCTGTTATGGCTTTCTCCACCATGTCAATGACCTGTGGACTACTCTCATTGATCGGAACTCCAAGCATCTGAGGTGTGACCCAATGGAGAGCCCTGAGATGAGAAACAGTGCAACAAGCTACTATAAATGGCAACAACTTATCGTGTAAACAAAAAAAAAAAAAAACAGTACAAAGTTCAGTATCTATAAACTGAAAAAGCTTAATCATAGGAAAAGAAATCTTCTCGCAATTATTACCTTCACTCCCCTTCCTTCCCACAGCTCAACCCCTCGATCATGCATCTCCCACACCCATCCAAAGCCTTCTTCCCCAAAATACTTACCGGATACGTTTTTGAATTGCCAAGTCTTTCTTTTCATCTTCAGTGCTCTCTGGACAGAACACATGCTTGTACAGACGTGTCATTATGTACTTTTCAACATTGTCCATTGTTTTTTCCACCTGCTCTGGTAGAGAACCTGCAAAGGCAAAATTATTAAAAGGTTGGAAAGAAAACATAGGAAGTAAGATGAAAACTGCACTGCAAAGACAAAATGAATAGTATCAGAGACAAACAACTAATGAGGAATGTTAATTGGAAGAACATGGAGATTAGGTGATGACGAGTTGGAGGATCTGACCTCTAAACGCAGAGTGAGATTGCAGTCGGTCGGCAAGATTTTGGTAAAAGTCTTGCACAAAATCGGATTGCTCTTCAATACTTCTGTCCTGAACAACAACAGACAAAATAAGATCGAAACTAATAAAAGGTAATGTGTGTGTGTGTGTGTGTGTGTGTGTGTGTGTGTGTGTGTGTGTGTGTGTGTGTGTGTGTGTGTGTGTGTGTGTGTGTGTGTGTGTCAGGGTGTCTCCCCCATAACTACATAATCATAAAACCTAGCAGCCTGAAACTTTGCATGCACACTAACAAAACTCCAAGGAATTGCAAGAGTGAAAATTTGGTGTTTGGGTTCATTAAAACACCCCTTTTGAAGATAACTAATGGCATTATTTAATTATATCCATCATCAGGCGATCCTCGGCCACCTCGCTCTCTGGATCTCAAGGCGTTTCCTGGGTAACCTTGCTGGGTCTGAAGCCACAATGTTTTTTGGCCTGCTCAACCATGCATTGACTTGGAACAGGCCACAACGATTTCTTAATGATTAAGCTTTTTTTTTTTCCACTTTCCTCACTCACATCAAATGCCTTTTCATCATAGCTATGAATCATTGTGTACATCGCTTTTGAAAGTAATATAGTTTTCAAATTAGGAGCTTGGAGTAATTTCATACATTATATGATATGATTTTCCACGATCTACTCTCACGGATTAATTAAAGTACATCATCAAAATATTATTTCGGTTTTAAGGATCGGATATCGCCCAGACTAAATAAGTGTCGAAATCTGTCGTGACATCTGATAATTTGAAGAAATAACGAGTCTTATAACTAAGCCAATACACCTATTTACTTTAAGCAAGCAAGGCTATGTTCCCCTCTTCATACATACACAAGAAAATGTGATATTTCCAAATAGTACGAGCGATAGAAAATGTATTTCAGACATTATTTTGTTTCCATCTTCACTGTTATTCTATGCAGAATCATTTTGATGAGACGGTATGAATCGTAATTAATGCCCCACCGCACATCTGCCTTCCCTTCCCCCACCCCTCCTCGCTCCCCCTCTTCACTATCCCTGCTCTCCCACCCACCCCCCACCACTCTCTCCCTCTTCCCCCCTCTTTTTCTCCCTCCCCCCTTAAGTATTACCGTCAGTGAAGTGACGGGTGGTATTTGCTTGTTTCTCAATAAATGCACACAAAAAAGGTCAGTAAACAATATAAAAAAGAGCAAAATTAAACAATATTAAAAAAAATCAATGTACCCTTTTCAGTTGCATTCCCTCTATGCAGGCTCGACAACGCTTTAAGATGTCCTGTGCAGCAGGTTTACGCAAAAGTTTCAGGAATTCCTGGAACTCTCCTGCGGCTTGTGAACTCTCCACACTATGTTGGCGCACCATGGCTGATGGTGGCTGGCGTGCCTCAGAACGTGTATCCAGTGTGTCACCTGGAACTGTAATATTAATGCATATATCATTATAAAAAATACGTCTTGGAAGACCAAATGACTAAAATTATTTGGACAGCAGAGGAGCATACTTCGTTTTGAAGGAGTTTTTGAGGTAGTGAAAAACTTTTTCACAGTGTTGACTTTCCGAGCTTTCTCTTGGGTCTTCTTCTCCTCAAATTTGGAAAAAGCAATGGGACGAGAGGTTGTGGTGGTGCTGCTGCTGCTGCTGCTGGCATAAGCTGCTTCTTCTTCTTTCTGCAATCTAAAGGATATTTGTAGGAATATTAATGATAGTGAACGATTCCATTGTTATTTCTTAAAATAAAATTGTTGAGAAATACACACACATCGCTTGCTGTAAAAAAAGAATACAAAACACGTTTATACAGACACATAATAGAGTAATTCATAAAAACAATGAAAATTGTCCATTCTTAGCTTCCGGCGATGGTCGCTATTTCTCTCTTCTCCGGGTGACTTACTTCCAAAGTTAAGTAAACCACTGCGCATTTGTCTCTGTAGCTGTCGATTGCTGTCCATGTTAGTTTGTGTCGTTTCCACGTCGTTTGCATGCCTGTTTGGTTATTTTAATTTTGCATGTTTGCCTCAGCTGGTTAGACCTACATAATTTACCACCCCCCCACCCACCCTGTATCCCCCAATGTGCCCCCCTTCCATGCCCTGCCATTATACTTTCCCCACATCCCACCCGCATACCACATGCCCTGCCCCCTTTCCACACCCCACACACCACGCCTCCTCTACATGGTCCTGCACCAACGGCACTTCCTTCCCTGTCCCTAACTTTACCGACCGCCAGCATCTGAAGCCTCGCTCCAATCTGACAGCTCTCTCAATCCAGGCCATGGCTGCTAAACCTGTAATTATCTGCTTAACACCTCCCAGTTGTCTCCTCTGGCTGAATAGGCCTAAACCCCATCCCAATTGCGAAGTTGCAGTTTACATTAGGAACTCCATTTCTCACTGCCTGTGTATTGCTCTCATCCCTCATGAGTAATGTGGCCTCTGTCTTCTACCACCTCCTTTCAGGTCTTGCACTCTCAGCTCGTTCCGGACTCTGTTGACCCACACCCTCCCTCCCCCCCTTTCCCAGGTTTCTGCAGGGTGCACTTGTTCTGCCAGCAAACTACCTCTGGTGAAATTCCAAAAAAATCCAGTCTCACCGTTCACCTCCACTCATTCGTTTCTTTTTTCTCTCACCTGGAGAACAAAATTCCTGTCTGTTCCATCTCATTCCTTCCTCTAAGGCTTTATGAGAGCTGTGCAGTACACCAGCACCTCAGGTCATCCACCATTCACACTCATATTTTCTTACCATCATTAACCCTCCCCAAGACAACCCCTTCCTTTGCAATATATTCTGTTTTCTCCCTTTTCCACAACCCCCATCTTTGTTCCATTTGTGTTTCCTTCCTCATTGTCTTTTCCTTCTTAATGCTGTGTTTGAGCTTTTGTCTAATCTTGTTCACCCAATATCCTTCTCTCCCCCCCCACCCCCCAAGTTGCACCCATTCTTCCTCCAAGTGTCCCTCTACCTTGCTGTTGGTGTGTTTCCCCCTTTTCCATGAAGTTCATTCTGACATTTTCTGGTCCGTTCTGCGTTCCAGCTCTTCTACATGCCTCGACCACTAAAGTTCAATTTACATTTGAAATTTCAAATAGTGTGAGACTCCTCAAGGTGGTAGAGTTTGTATTTCACCATGGGTGTAGGGTCGGCTTCTCCTTATAAATACGATCTCAGATGGCCAAATGGGTCGATCAGATACCCGTTCTTCATCCTCCCAAGTGGTTTAATCCAGAGCTTAATCGTACCACAGAAACGGACTAGTAGTAACACCATCTCTTGTTTTTAATGAAATTATTTATTATATACACAGACCAACAAACAAACTAGATATCTGTGATCACAAAGTGATTAGGAAGGGTAAGCCTCCCCCGGCTTACCATTGGCGGTCGCCCGCAACATACCCTTGGCCTGTGATCCAATGATAGCCATTTTTTTTTGGACCACCATATGGCCTTGACTTTAAAACATTTTGGGAATAGTGTGTAAATTCAGAAAATGCTTTCCCATCTACAACCTATCCATAAAACTCAATATCATGAAAATCGGAGAAAAATTATTCAAGTTGATCAAAAAGGTGTTTTATGTTAATTAGGTCGCAATCGGAAAAATTAGGTCAAGGAAACAAATCAAATATCAGGTGCACAACTTCAGTGCAGGCCCACTATTACAATGCAAGAACATATTGGAAGGCTAAGCGATCTTTAAGGTTGTGCAGTGGCAAAATTAAGTGATGACGAAAAACGCGTTTGTTTTTTTCTTCAGTCTGCCATTTGACCTTGACTTTTAACTCAGATTAGTATGATGTAAATCTATATTACATATCAGGAGTGTCCGTCTGTCTGTCCGTTCGTTCATCCCCACACTACTCCCTCGGTTTTGGGGCTATCCCCGCCAAACCTTCTGTGGAACATATTGGGATCTCAGCCGGTATCAGAAGGGGGGGGGGGGTTCATAAACATCTCAATACAATTGTGATTTTGACTTTTGATCTGTCCGAAATTGCTCCCGATCCGGAAGTCAACACAATCACTTGTTTGGCAGAAACATTCGCTGGTTTGACAAGTCTGGAGACGGCGATGTTTCACGAGCAATGTACATTGTACACGGTTCGCCTTTTTTTATTTTTTGACCTTCGAGGGGACGCCACGGGCAAACTGGCGGGAATCGGGAAAAACGTAAATGATGAAAGTTGTAATACTCGAAGAGCACTACTTGCATACCAACTTTCATGCGAAACAGTTGAAAACCCTAGGAGCTCGATGCCCAATTTATTGATTTTTTTGGCATTTTCTAAGTTCGTGACCTTGTGACCTTGACCTTGGGACGAAAATGAAAAACCTAGCTCTGTGGGGCTATGCAGGTGCCATTGGGCTAACCAAATACCGAAACCTCTGCCAGATTCGACAAACCCCTTCGGAGAAGATGTAACTTGAAATCGACTACCCCCTAAAAACACATGTTTTTGGGGCATGGCTCCGTCCATAATGGGCACAGCATGCCTATTCTCAGGAAAACACAACTAGATCATGATATAAACCTTCCACCCAAATTTTATCAGGATCGGATCAAAATCCACGGAGCTATGCTCGGGACAGACAGACAGACAGACACACCCATAACGAATATAGTGGTCACTTACTGACTCGTGAACCAATAATATCTCAATACAATTGTGATTTTGAGTTTCTACCCAAACAACCCTGTTCTTATCCATTCTAAGGTGGGTGGGATGTTTCATAAATTTCTCAATACAATTATTATATTAATTTTCAATCCGTACAAAGAGTTTTGTCCCTGCAATTTCTCGCCAGCAGATTTGTCTGTATTGGTTGTCACGTGAGAATGGCATCTATTGGTTCACGAGTCAGTAAGTGACCACTATATTCGTTATGGGTGTGTGTCTGTCTGTCTGTCCCGAGCATAGCTCCGTGGGTTTTGATCCGATCTTGATAAAATTAGGGTGCAAGGTTTATATCATGATCTAGTTGTGTTTTCTGGAGAATGGGTGTGCTGCTGTTGGGTAGTCGATCTAGTTGGAAAAAAACATTTTTTTTCAAAAAAAACTTTTTTGACATTTGTTCTACCCTTATTATCAGTATTTAAAATGGCAATTTGAGTTAATACGGCGTTTTCGATGAAACTTGGTTGGTAGGTTCATACCATGACCTAGTTGTGTGCAAATGAGAACCGTTGCTATGGACACCACCGTTGCCTAGCAACGGGACTTTCAAATTTTTGAAAAATCAGAAAAAAATTATTTTTTTCGAAAATTAAAAAAAAAACAAAAAAAAAAAAACAATCGGGCCACGAGTGACGGTGGGCAGTACATTCAGCCATATTGTCAAAAATTTCCAGCCGGATCCTAAGAAAACTGTCGGAGAAGATAGACTTTGAATGAACCCTGGTCGAAAACAATAAAAAAACGAAGTTCGTTATATCTCAGAGACTATGAGTCAGATATACATGAAACTGGTATGGTAGGTTAATAGTATGTCCTCCTAGTTATGTGTGAGAAAGAACCGTAGCTATGGACACCTCCGTTGCGTAGCAACGGCCGAAAAACCTCTAAATGTGGGGGTATTTTAACGAAAAAACAATCTGCAGCATGAATCATGAATTTTCTTGTGCTTAATCCTCAGGTCATTCCCCATCTAACGGGCCCATCGCATCAGGTTCTATTAGATAGTCGACTACCCATGTTCGCCTACCGGCTTGTCTGTCTGTCTGTCCCAAGCATAGCTCCATGGGTTTTGATCTGATCCTGATAAAATTTGGGTGGGAGGTTTATATCATGATAGAGTTGTGTTTTCCTGAGAATGGGCATCCTGTGCCCATTATGGGCGGAGCCACGCCAAAAAAACGTGTTTTTAGGGGTTCAAGTTACATCTTCTCCGAGGGGGTTTGTCAAATCTGGCAGGGGTTTCGGTATTTGGTTAGCCCAATGGCACCTGCATAGCCGCACGGAGCTCGATTTTTCATTTTCGTCCCAAGGTCAAGGTCACAAGGTCACAAACTTAGAAAATTGCGAATTTGGACATAAAAATCATATGACCGCCCAAACTTTGAGAGCTAGGATGACAATATTTTTTATGCATAATCTTGAGGTCATTCCCCACCGAAAGTCTTGAAACCATTTTGCTCAATCTCGAAAACCTTGCCCGTGGCGCCCCCTTCAAGTTTGTTTTTACGCTGATTTCATCAAAGTATGGATAATCCGAGGAGTGTGAAATGCCATATCGCCTATATGATGTTATATTGTTCCTGGAATGTTCCAGAGGAAGTTTTGCACCAAAGGTCATAATCCTTGACCTTTGACCTTTAAAGTTCACAAAGGTCAAATTTTCAAAGTTGTGGGTATCGAACTGGGTTTTCGACCTTTTTCGACGAACTAACTCCAATAAGCTATAGCACGTATCCTGTTTCCTTATTTTAATGTCCACAACATTGTTTTGTGACCTTTAAAGGTTATGCAAAGGTCAAATTTTGAAAGTTGTTGAACGAAACCGGGTTTTCGACATTTTGCAGCTAATAACCCGTCACTCGTACCACATCATGTTTATCATTTTTATAACTTGGTCAAAAATTATCACATTGTCTCATCCTTGACTTCTGAAACAATCTACATCATCAAATACCCCTCGTGAACCATCGCTGTCTCCAGACTTGTATTTGTTTACGTTTGATAATAAGCGGATTCAAAAGAACCTGTGGACCAGCCAACAACAACCACCAAGTCATTGCTGGACATCTCTGTGACCAACCTCCCATTTGATGACCTGACATTGCAGGTTAACCTCTGTACCTCCAAAGCATCCTGCGATCATCCTCTCAATGTGCAAAAGACGCCGATCAAAGATCTTCAAAGGGAGGTTCTTCTGATCCCGAAAGAACAATTGCTTTTGCAGAAAGAATTATTGGTATTGCAAAAAATATATATGGAAGATAAGATTTTTTTAAAATAATGAAAAAGACAACTGCAGATGGAGATTCTCACCCTTCAAAAAGATAATCTTATGTTTAAGAGGCAGCAGAGAGATAGCGAATGTTTTTTCGTTCATGATTGAGTTCCCCATTAAAATATTTAGCATTATTACTTCCACCAACCGAAGGGGGATGGAAGTTATGTTTTCACCCCTGTCTGTCTGTCTGTTTGTTTGTTTGTGTGAAGGATATCTCAAAAGGTTGTGGACGGATTTGGATGAAATTTGGTGGGCAGGTTGGGTGTGTGACAAGGACGAATTAATTAGATTTTGGTGAAGATCCGGATCCGGATCGGGATCCACGCAGAGGTATGCGCTCTACCGAGTGCTCTTCTAGTTTTCAATGTGTTCAGAAATTCGTTGCAAATGACTTGTATTACTATTGATTTAAAATGAACTCGTAATTTTAAATGATGCTTGTTATATTGCTACATGCATGTTTGTACCATATGTTGCATGGGGAGCACATGTTTCTGGTTGAAGGAGGAATAAAATGATTCTTGTATAAAATTAATTTGATTATCATTTCACAATTTATTTTTAATGTGTTGATGTGTGCAGTAAATGTTTGGAAACTTTCTGAGAATGGTGAAAATGTAAAATTATGAATGTGAAACATGGGTGCAAAATAACAAGCAAAATATTCAGCATGTCATGAAAGAGTGAAAATGCTATCCAAGTCACTGTGCCGCTGCTCAGAGCGTCTTTCGCAATGTACAATTGTTTTTCAAATGGGGAAGTATTCCCCTCCCTCCCTCGCGCCCATTCCCCTCCCTCCCTCGCACCCATTCCCCTCCCTCCCTCACACCCATTCCCCTCCCTCCCATCTCCACCCTTTCCCTCCCTCCTCCCATCTCTACCCATTCCCTCCCTGTGGGGGTGTGGGGGTGAGAGCAACGCCT
This sequence comes from Eptatretus burgeri, assembly GCF_056783735.1. NCBI lineage: Eukaryota > Metazoa > Chordata > Myxini > Myxiniformes > Myxinidae > Eptatretus > Eptatretus burgeri. Next base: position 81,779,683 of record NC_140964.1, on the reverse strand, counting down.
CATCACACATTGTAATACACTCTGGGAGAGAGAGCAGCAAGAAGGGGGGAGGTGGGAGTGAGAGAAAGAGGAGGGAGCGAGGGAGGAGGGAGAGTGAGGAAAGCGGGAGGGGAGAGTGACGCATTAAAAATTTAATGGAAATTTTTCAGAGTAAAGGAATTAAAATATTATTACAATATGATATTTTCCAATTCTCTCTTGAACTCATAGTTCACTTGTTCCGTTGCTTTACTCATTCCAATCCTCCCTTTATGAGAATAGTTTTTATTAACTTGATCCTTAGTCGAATTTATTTAATTTAATTTGCCTTCCTAACTAAGGAACTTAGCCCACGGAGAAACCAGCCGCATCCGCGAGAGCCTTCCATAGCCATCCCCAGCGGTTAATTACTTTCATTGCACACCATGAAGTTACACTTTTGGCACATTCCTTCATCCTTTCTTCGCTCAATATAATTCTCTGAGTAGAGCAAAAAGTTAAATTTCATGCTTTGGCAATTTGTAAATATAAAGGAGGAATCACAGCCTGTTTGCTTGAATTAAACATGTAAATACGCTGAGTTGAAAGAATCGTTATTGGTTCATGAGCGCCAGCCAGAGTGACCACTATATTTGTTATGTCTGGGTGTCTGTGTGTCTGTCTGTCCAGAGCATAACTCCGTGGACTTTGATCTGATCTTGATGAAACTTGGTTATGTGTTCGATATCAATGTCTAGTTGTGTTTTCCTGGATGAGGGCGTGCTACGCCCATTGTGGGCAGAGCCACACACAAAAAATAGCCATTTTTAGGGGGTCGTTGGATTAAAAATCTATCTTCTCCTTGGGAATTGACTGAATGGAATGGGTTCTTCGGTATTTGAAGAGCAAAATGAATTATCTAAAACTTGTCGTTGTCCGATTTTTCATTTTCGTCCCAAGGTCAAGGTCACTAGGTCAAAAACTTAGAAAATTGTGAATTTTGACATAAAAATCATACGACCGCCCAAACTTTGAGAGCTAGGATAACAATATTTGTTATGCATAATCTTGAGATCATTCCTCACCTAAAGTCTTGAAACCATTTTGCTCTATCTCGAACACCTTGCCCGAGGCGCCTCCTTCAAGTTTGTTTTTACGCTGATTTCATCAAAGTATGGATAATCCGAGGAGTGTGAAATGCCATATAGCCTATATGACATTATATTGTTACTGGAATGTTTCAGAGGAAGTTTTGCACCAAAGGTCATAATCCTTGACCTTTGACCTTTAAAGGCCACAAAGGTCAAATTTTCAAAGTTGTGGGTATCGAACTGGGTTTTCGACCTTTTTCGACGAACTAACTCCAATAAGCTATAGCACGTATCCTGTTTCCTTATTTTTAATGTCCACAACATTGTTTTGTGTCCTTTAAAGGTTATGCAAAGGTCAAATTTTGAAAGTTGTTGAACGAAACCGGGTTTTCGACATTTTGCAGCTAATAACCTGTCACTCGTACCACATCATGTTGATCATTTTTATAACTTGGTCAAAAATCATCACATTGTCTCATCCTTGACTTCTGAAACAATCTACATCGTCAAATACCGCTCGTGAACCATTGTCGTCTTCAGACTTGTAAATTTTCAGATTTCACTCCAGATTTTGATATTTTATTAGTCCATATGGTCCGATCCTCAAATCCAGACAGATTTTGATTATAGCGAACGCAGTCAGCTTCATACTGAACGCGTGCACATGAGAGAATAGAAAACAACAACGACAACAACAAATACCCCTGACGCTTTTGAATCCGTGTCGTTGGCTATGACCCTTTTGCTTCCGGTTATTTTTAAACGCTGTGCGGTGTATAAACACGATTGGGTTTTATTTCTATCTTGTGAATATTACTTAACGCGTGCACATGAGAGAATAGGAAACAACAACAACAACAACACAATACCATGGCAATTTTAAATCCGTGTCGTTGCCTATGACCCTTTTGGTTCCGTTTTTTTTTTGTTTCGGGTTTTGTTATGGGGAATGATGCATGCCGGGAGATAAAGGCATCGTCGGAGACATAAAAGACCCAAATATCAGACATGGTGTATATTTCCTCCACTGATTTTAATAAAGATATCTCCTGCATCATTAAAATATAATTTTTAATCGTGATTTACATTATTTGATCGCTGATCCCGAATCCAGGCCGAAGTAACCGGAAATTGCGTATACAGTTGTGAACAAGTTATAGGTAAAGTCAGAAGTGAATGCAAGAAGAATTCTACGTTCAATCTAGTATTTATTTTTTTCAGATGAGATCCTGTTCTTGGCGGTGTAGTTGTTGTGGTGAAGGTAATATTTATTTTTTCAGATGAGATCCTGTTCGAGGCGGAGTAGTTGTCGTTGTGAAGGTAATGGTGAGGTAATATTTTTTTTTTTTAGATGAGATCCTGTTCTTGGCGGTGTAGTTGTTGTTGTGAAGGTAATGTTGAGGTAATATTTTTTTTTTTAGATGAGATCCTGTTATAGGCAGTGTAGTTGTTGTTGTGAAGGTAATGTTGAGGTAATATTTTTTTTTTTTTAGATGAGATACTGTTCTAGGCGGTGTAGTTGTTGTTGTGAAGGTAATGTTGAGGTAATATTTATTTTTTTAGATGAGATCCTGTTCTAGGCGGTGTAGTTGTTGCTGTGAAGGTAATGTTGAAGTATAATGTTGAGGTAATTTTTTTTTTAGATGCGATCCTGTTCTTGGCGGTGTAGTTGTCGTTGTGAAGGTAATGTTGAGGTAATATTTATTTTTGCAGATGAGATCCTGTTCTAGGCAGTGTAGTTGGCTTTGTGAAGGTAATGTTAAGGATTTTTTTTTCAGATGAGATCCTGTTCTAGGCGGTGTAGTTGTTGTGAAGGTAATGTTGAGGTAATATTTATTTTTGCAGATGAGGTCCTGTTCTAGGTGGTGTACTTGTTGTTGTGAAGGTAATGTTAAGGTAATATTTATTTTTTCATAGCAAAAAGACTTTAATTTGATATATTTAAGAAGCGAATGTAAGAAGAATTCTACGTTCGCTTCTCGGCTTTGCCTATTCCATATTATACTTTAATTGGTCCATGAGAGTACATTGTGGTTCCAAGGCAAGGCATTTTTGAGCAGGCCGAAACAAATGGCGGCTTAAGACCCCTGCGAGGGAGAGCGGGCTGACCAAGCATAAGCCTGTATTTGTTTTTTTCATGATGAAATGAGTTAGTGATCTTCAAAAGGGGTGTTTAAATTTACCCAAATACCCAGTTTTCATTCTAATATATCCAGTACATAAATGATTGAGGGTCAATTACTTCCAGTAAGCAAATGATTGAGGGTCGATTACATCCAGTAAACAATGTCACTCAGTAGAGTGCATACCTCTGCCACGTAATGCCTCATCCACGAGAACATATCAGGCCCAATACATTTTCGAAATATCATGCTATATATAAAAAATGACTGTTTTTACAGTCATTTTTCCCTGCTGTGCAGGGGTTGGGCTTTTTCTTGAGGCAATGTTTTTATGGCCGGATGCCCTTCCTGACGCCAACCGTGGTCACCTCTTACGACACACAGGGATATGGTACACCTATTCTAACCGGGGCATACACCGGGACCAGTGAACTGGTTCTCATTTCGTCGACCTCGGAAGGATGACAGGCTGAGTCAATCTCCTGGTGTTAATTCCGCAGTCAATGGGGCTTGAACTCAGGACCCTCGGATCCCAAGCCGCCACCCTCACCACGAAGCGAACACCAGGCTTTGAAATGTCATGCTATACAGTACCATATTGTTTTTGACCGTATCTCACAAAGGTTGAAGAATCACTTAAAAAATTAAATAACTCTAGTATCCAGATCCAGAATTGGATCTTCACCAAAATCGAATCAATTCTTCCTTGTCACACACCCAACCTGTCCACCAAGTTTCGTCCGAATACGTCCACAACTTTTTGAGATATCGTGCTATATATCGGTTTAACACTATCTCTCAATGGTGAAGAATCACTTAAAATTTTTATTGCAGCCAGATCCAGTCCGGATCTCCGGAAAGATCCGAATCTTCACCAAAATGTAACCACTTCGTCCTTGTCACACACTGAACCTGGCCACAAAATTTCATCCGGATCTATCCACAACTTTTTGAGATATCCTGCACACAAACAAAAAAAAAACAACAGACAAACAAACAGAAAGACAGAAAGGGGTGAAAACATAACCTCCTTCACCTTCGGTGGCAGAGGTAACAAATGAGTGAGAGTTGATTACATCTAGCAAACAGATGATTGAGGGTCGATTACATCCAGTGAACAAATGAGTGAAGGTTGAATACGTGTAATGTACAAGAAGAGCAAGCAAGCTGAGTTGAGAGAAGCATAATTCTTATATCTTTTTAAATGAAACCAAAAGCAGAAAAAATAACCACATGGTGAAAGGAACTATTAATAAAAATGACAATAGTTGGAATTTCTCATGAAAATTGGTGAAACTTTGTTAAAGTAATCGTTAACTTATTCATTCATGGAATGGGCTACACTTCCCGTCACAAGACAACTCAAGAAGATGTCACACACCGTTCAGCGAGCTCGCGGTCCTCCTTAATTTGCCGATGCCGAGCCTTGCTGTACTCCTCACGCCAGCATTTGGAACAATACCCATGCCACGCAGGGTTACCGTAATAACCACAGCCCTTCTTGCACAATAGTTCAGAGTGGTCAACGTGGATGCCCTTTCGTACAGGCTTCGCCGCCATGTCGGCTGGGGTCACTGAAAGGAGAAATGCAGAAAAACAAAAGTCAAAACCAATAATGACTCAAACAAACAATGGCTCCATCTCATGAGGGATGTTCCTATTACTGGGACAATTAATTGTTAACTTATGAATGAAGCACGCAGAGACACCAAACATTATGCACCTGCATGGAACCATGGCAATGCTCATTACCAGTACATTTACCCATTTGCTTTATCATGATTAGAACCTATCACCCAAAGTTCCATGGCAAGGTCACCTGCCATTTAAGTGTCACCTGTAATTTGGATTTCCCTCATGGTATTTTGATGAAGCACAGTTGAATGGTATCGGTGAATGTTGAAAAGTCAATACAAAGCTTAATCCAAACCAAAAATGATAATTAACACTAAACGATAATACATTTCATTATCAGCACTCTTGTGTACACTCTTGTGACAAAGTCCCATCCTCGCACCTCGTGGACTTTCTCACTCCACCTCCCCTCTCTCTCCTCGTGACCTCCCCTTCCCCCAAACCACCCATCAAACTCCTCCGCAATCCAGTCCCACTGTTGGTCACCTTCCTTAGCACCCATCCCCGTATGCCTCACACTGTCCCACTCACATCCTCACCCTCCCTCTCTTCCCTCCCTCAATCTCCTCACGACCTCCCCTTCCCCCAAACCACCCATCAAACTCCTCCGCAATCCAGTCCCACTGTTGGTCACCTTCCTTAGCACCCATCCCCGTATGCCTCACACTGTCCCACTCACATCCTCACCCTCCCTCAATCTCCTCATGACCTCCCCTTCCCCCAAACCACCCATCAAACTCCTCCGCAACCCAGTCCCACTGTTGGTCACCTTCCTTAGCACCCATCCCCTTATGCCTCACACTGTCCCACTCACATCCTCACCCTCCCTCAATCTCCTCATGACCTCCCCTTCCCCCAAACCACCCATCAAACTCCTCTGCAACCCAGTCCCACTGTTGGTCACCTTCCTTAGCACCCATCCCCGTATGCCTCACACTGTCCCACTCACATCCTCACCCTCCCTCTCTTCCCTCCCTCAATCTCCTCACGACCTCCCCTTCCCCCAATCCACCCATCGCACTCTTACCCAACCCCATCTCACTGCCAGTAACGTTCCTCAGTACAAATCCCCACACTCATCACCCTGTCCTGCTCACACCCTCACCCTCCCTCTCACCCCCTCCTCTCCACCCCCATCATTACCACCTTGCACAACAACCTGACGACACAAGTACATTGTGATAAACACCCGAAGGATAACGTCGGACTTTAAACGCAAATAAAAACAAAACCAAACACACAATGAATGACAGGAGCACAAAATAAATATAAAAATAACCAACCACGGATATCTCCATTAATAACATCACGAAAACATTTGGAAATGTTCAGCACGGGATTTAATAATATTCACAGACGTTTCCCTCACAGAACGGCAAGGACGACAGGGCGTCTGAGGGACTCGACTAGTGAGTGGGCCGACACGTCGAGCGCCTCCCTTCCCGGGACTACAGGTAAGCAAGTCCCCACACCCGGAACCACCGGAAATGAGGACTCAAGAACCAGGCAGTCCCGCACTAGAACCTCAAGGGATCGATCGACATCGACTTGGCCGGGGCAGCTCCTGCGTTCGTTGGTGAAAGGAACGAGAACAAACACGGAACAATGACGTCACGAAATCTCACAAGCGGAAATCCAACCACGTGATCCACGTATGAATTAATTAAATAATTCCTTATCCTGCAAGCTCTTTGAGCCGTCGAGTTCTGTGTTCAATAACCGCTTCTGAAATCGTATCTGGAACAGTATCCATCCGCAATCGGGGGAAAGTCAAAACGATTTAGGGCACAACACTACACCACACTACGTTACACTACAGTACACTACACTACGTTACACTACACTATAGTACACTACACTACACTGTTACACTACAGTACACTACACTATGTTACACTACACTACGTTACACTACAGTACACTAGACTATGTTACATGACAGTACACTACACTACGTTACATTACAGTACACTATGTTACACCACTGTACACTACACTACGTTACACTACACTGCAGTACACTACACTGTTACACTACAGTACACTACACTATGTTACACTACACTACGTTACACTACAGTACACTCGACTACGTTACATGACAGTACACTACACTACGTTACACTACAGTACACTACACTACGTTACATTACAGTACACTACGTTACACTACAGTACACTACAGTACACTACACTACGTTACATTACAGTACACTACGTTACACCACTGTACACTACAGTACACTACACTACGTTACACTACAGTACACTACGTTACACTACACTACGTTATACTACACTACACTACGTTACACTACACTATAGTACACTACACTACGTTACACTACACTACACTACGCTACACTACACTATAGTACACTACACTACGTTACACTACACTACACTACGTTACACTACACTACAGTACACTACACTACACTACACTATACTACACTACACTACGTTACACTACACTACGTTACACTACAGTACACTAGACTATGTTACATGACAGTACACTACACTACGTTACATTAGAGTACACTATGTTACACCACTGTACACTACACTACGTTACACTACACTACAGTACACTACAGTACACTACACTGTTACACTACAGTACACTACACTATGTTACACTACACTACGTTACACTACACTACGTTACACTACAGTACACTCGACTACGTTACATGACAGTACACTACACTACGTTACACTACAGTACACTACACTATGTTACATTACAGTACACTACGTTACACTACAGTACACTACACTATGTTACATTACAGTACACTACGTTACACTACAGTACACTACAGTACACTGCACTACGTTACATTACAGTACACTACGTTACACCACTGTACACTACAGTACACTACACTACGTTACACTACAGTACACTACTTTACACTACACTACACTACGTTATACTACACTACACTACGTTACACTACATTACACGACGTTACACTACACTATGTTACACTACAGTACACTACAATACGTTACACTACAGTACACGATGTTACATTACAGTACACTACACTACGTTACACTACAGTACACTACACTACGTTACATTACAGTACACTACACTACGTTACACTATGTGACATTACAGTACAATACACTACGTTACACTACAGTACACCACACTACGTTACACTACAGTACACCACACTACGTTACACTACAGTACACCACACTACGTTACATTACAGTACACTATGTTACACTACAGTACACTACACGACGTTACAATACAGGACACTACAGTACACTACATTACGTTACACTACACTACAGTACACTACGTTACACAACGTTACACTACACTACACTACAGTACACTACGTTACACTACACTACACTACACTACAGTACACTACGTTACACTACACTACAGTACACTACACTACACCACAGTACACTACACTACGTTACACTACTTACACTACAGTACACTACACTATGTTACACTACACTACAGTACACTACACTATGTGACACTACACTACGTTACACTACAGTACACGACACTACACTACATTACACTACAGTACACTACATTACAGTACATTACGTTACACTACAGGACACTACACTACATTACAGTGGACTACACTACATTACATTACAGTAGACTACACTACGTTACACTACAGTACAATACACTACGTTACACTACACTATGTTACACTACAGTACACTACACTACATTACACTACAGTACAGTACACTACATTACAGTACACTACAATACGTTACACTACAGTACACTACACTACGTTACATTACAGTACACTATGTTGCACTACAGTACACTACACTACGTTACATTACAGTACACTACACTAGGTTACACTGCAGTACACTACACTACGTTACATTACAGTACACTACACTACGTTACACTATGTTACATTTCAGTACACTACACTACGTTACACTGCAGTACACTACACTACGTTACACTATGTTACATTTCAGTACACTACGTTACACTACAGTACACTACACTACGTTACATTACAGTACACTACAGTACACTACACTGTTACACTACAGTACACTACACTATAGTACACTACACTATGTTACGCTACACTACACTACAGTACACTACACTACGTTACACAACAGTACACTACACTACAGTACAATACACTACAGTACACTACACTACGTTACATTACAGTACACAACACTATGTTACATTACAGTACACTACAGCACACCACACTACGTTACAGTACAGTACACTACACTATGTTACATGACAGTACACTACCCTACGTTACACTACACTACGTTACATTACAGTACACTACGTTACACTAGAGTACACTACAGTACACTACACTACATTACATTACTGTACACTACACTACAGTACACTACACTACGTTACATTACAGTACAATACAGTACACTATGTTACAGTACACTACAGTACACTACACTATGTTACACTACAGTACACTACAGTATAGTACACTACAGTACACTACACTATAGTACACTACAGTACGTTACGCTACACTACACTACAGTACACTACACTACGTTACACAACAGTACACTACACTACAGTAAAATACACTACAGTACACTACACTAAGTTACATTACAGTACACAACACTATGTTACATTACAGTACACTACACTACGTTACACTACAGTACACTACACTATATTACACTACAGTACACTACAGTACACTACGTTACACTCCAGTACACTACAGTACAGTACACTACACTACGTTACACTACACTACAGTACACTACGTTACACTACAGTACACTACACTACGTTACATTACAGTACACTACGTTGCACTACAGTACACTACGTTACACTACAGTACACTACACTACGTTACATTACAGTACACTACACTAGGTTACACTGCAGTACACTACACTACGTTACATTACAGTACACTACACTACGTTACACTATGTTACATTTCAGTACACTACACTACGTTACACTGCAGTACACTACACTACGTTACACTATGTTACATTTCAGTACACTACACTACGTTACACTACAGTACACTACACTACGTTACATTACAGTACACTACAGTACACTATGTTACAGTACACTACAGTACACTACACTGTTACACTACAGTACACTACACTATAGTACACTACACTATGTTACGCTACACTACACTACAGTACACTACACTATGTTACACAACAGTACACTACACTACAGTACAATACACTACACTACGTTACATTACAGTACACAACACTATGTTACATTACAGTACACTACAGCACACCACACTACGTTACAGTACAGTACACTTCACTATGTTACATGACAGTACACTACCCTACGTTACACTACACTACGTTACATTACAGTACACTACGTTACACTAGAGTACACTACAGTACACTACACTACATTACATTACTGTACACTACACTACAGTACACTACACTACGTTACATTACAGTACACTACAGTACACTATGTTACAGTACACTACAGTACACTACACTATGTTACACTACAGTACACTACACTATAGTACACTACAGTACACTACACTATAGTACACTACAGTACGTTACGCTACACTACACTACAGTACACTACACTGCGTTACACAACAGTACACTACACTACAGTAAAATACACTACAGTACACTACACTACGTTACATTACAGTACACAACACTATGTTACATTACAGTACACTACACTACGTTACACTACAGTACACTACACTATATTACACTACAGTACACTACAGTACACTACGTTACACTCCAGTACACTACAGTACAGTACACTACACTACGTTACACTACACTACAGTACACTACGTTACACTACAGTACAGTACACTACACTACGTTACACTACAGTACACTACGTTACACTACACTACCTTACACTACGTTACACTACACTACAGTGCAGCAGGGTACAGTACATGTTCCACTTGTAGGTGTTCTGCATCTGATGGACCATACTCTGTTACAGAGCGTTGGTGCTGGCGAAGCAGTTTGTTGCCATGGTTACGTACTGCGTGATTTGCCTTGGTTATGTACTGGGTGATTTGCCTTGGTTATGTACTGGGTGATTTGCCATGGTTACGTACTACGTGATTTGCCTTGGTTATGTACTGGGTGATTTGCCATGGTTATGTACTGGGTGATTTGCCTTGGTTATGTACTGGGTGATTTGCCTTGGTTATGTACTGAGTGATTTGCTGTGGTTATGTACTGGGTGATTTGCCATGGTTATATACTGAGTGATTTGCCATGGTTATGTACTGGGTGATTTGCCGTGTTTATGTACTGAGTGATTTGCCATGGTTATGTACTGAGTGATTTGCTGTGGTTATGTACTGGGTGATTTGCCTTGGTTATGTACTGGGTGATTTGCCATGGTTATGTACTGGGTGATTTGCCTTGGTTATGTACTGAGTGATTTGCTGTGGTTATGTACTGGGTGATTTGCCATGGTTATATACTGAGTGATTTGCCATGGTTATGTACTGGGTGACTTGCCGTGTTTATGTACTGAGTGATTTGCCATGGTTATGTACTGAGTGATTTGCTGTGGTTATGTACTGGGTGATTTGCCTTGGTTATGTACTGGGTGATTTGCCATGGTTATGTACTGAGTGATTTGCTGTGGTTATGTACTGGGTGATTTGCCTTGGTTATGTACTGGGTGATTTGCCTTGGTTATGTACTGGGTGATTTGCCTTGGTTATGTACTGGGTGATTTGCTGTGGTTATGTACTGGGTGATTTGCCTTGGTTATGTACTGGGTGATTTGCTGTGGTTATGTACTGGGTGATTTGCTGTGGTTATGTACTGGGTGATTTGCCATGGTTATGTACTGAGTGATTTGCTGTGGTTATGTACTGGGTGATTTGCCTTGGTTATGTACTGGGTGATTTGCCATGGTTATGTACTGGGTGATTTGCCTTGGTTATGTACTGGGTGATTTGCTGTGGTTATGTACTGGGTGATTTGCCATGGTTATGTACTGGGTGATTTGCCTTGGTTATGTACTGAGTGATTTGCTGTGGTTATGTACTGGGTGATTTGCCATGGTTATATACTGAGTGATTTGCCTTGGTTATGTACTGGGTGATTTGCCATGGTTATGTACTGGGTGATTTGCCTTGGTTACGTACTGGGTGATTTGTGGTTATGTACTGGGTGATTTGCCTTGGTTATGTACTGGGTGATTTGCCTTGGTTATGTACTGGGTGATTTGCTGTGGTTATGTACTGGGTGATTTGCTGTGGTTATGTACTGGGTGATTTGCCATGGTTATGTACTGAGTGATTTGCTGTGGTTATGTACTGGGTGATTTGCCTTGGTTATGTACTGGGTGATTTGCCATGGTTATGTACTGGGTGATTTGCCTTGGTTATGTACTGGGTGATTTGCTGTGGTTATGTACTGGGTGATTTGCCATGGTTATGTACTGGGTGATTTGCCTTGGTTATGTACTGAGTGATTTGCTGTGGTTATGTACTGGGTGATTTGCCATGGTTATATACTGAGTGATTTGCCATGGTTATGTACTGGGTGATTTGCCGTGTTTATGTACTGAGTGATTTGCCATGGTTATGTACTGAGTGATTTGCTGTGGTTATGTACTGGGTGATTTGCCTTGGTTATGTACTGTGTGATTTGCCATGGTTATGTACTGGGTGATTTGCCTTGGTTATGTACTGGGTGATTTGCTGTGGTTATGTACTGGGTGATTTGCCATGGTTATGTACTGGGTGATTTGCCTTGGTTATGTACTGGGTGATTTGCTGTGGTTATGTACTGGGTGATTTGCCATGGTTATGTACTGGGTGATTTGCCTTGGTTATGTACTGAGTGATTTGCTGTGGTTATGTACTGGGTGATTTGCCATGGTTATATACTGAGTGATTTGCCATGGTTATGTACTGGGTGATTTGCCGTGTTTATGTACTGAGTGATTTGCCATGGTTATGTACTGAGTGATTTGCTGTGGTTATGTACTGGGTGATTTGCCTTGGTTATGTACTGGGTGATTTGCCATGGTTATGTACTGGGTGATTTGCCTTGGTTATGTACTGGGTGATTTGTGGTTATGTACTGGGTGATTTGCCTTGGTTATGTACTGGGTGATTTGCCTTGGTTATGTACTGGGTGATTTGCTGTGGTTATGTACTGGGTGATTTGCTGTGGTTATGTACTGGGTGATTTGCCATGGTTATGTACTGAGTGATTTGCTGTGGTTATGTACTGGGTGATTTGCCTTGGTTATGTACTGGGTGATTTGCCATGGTTATGTACTGGGTGATTTGCCTTGGTTATGTACTGGGTGATTTGCTGTGGTTATGTACTGGGTGATTTGCCATGGTTATGTACTGGGTGATTTGCCTTGGTTATGTACTGAGTGATTTGCTGTGGTTATGTACTGGGTGATTTGCCATGGTTATATACTGAGTGATTTGCCATGGTTATGTACTGGGTGATTTGCCGTGTTTATGTACTGAGTGATTTGCCATGGTTATGTACTGAGTGATTTGCTGTGGTTATGTACTGGGTGATTTGCCTTGGTTATGTACTGTGTGATTTGCCATGGTTATGTACTGGGTGATTTGCCTTGGTTATGTACTGGGTGATTTGCTGTGGTTATGTACTGGGTGATTTGCCATGGTTATGTACTGGGTGATTTGCCTTGGTTATGTACTGGGTGATTTGCTGTGGTTATGTACTGGGTGATTTGCCATGGTTATGTACTGGGTGATTTGCCTTGGTTATGTACTGGGTGATTTGCCGTGGTTATGTACTGGGTGATTTGCCATGGTTATGTACTGAGTGATTTGCTGTGGTCATGTACTGGGTGATTTGCCTTGGTCATGTACTGGGTGATTTGCCTTGGTTATGTACTGGGTGATTTGCTGTGGTTATGTACTGGGTGATTTGCCATGGTTATGTACTGAGTGATTTGCTGTGGTCATGTACTGGGTGATTTGCCTTGGTTATGTACTGGGTGATTTGCCGTGGTTATGTACTGAGTGATTTGCCATGGTTATGTACTGGGTGATTTGCCATGGTTATGTACTGGGTGATTTGCCGTGGTTATGTACTGGGTGATTTGCCATGGTTATGTACTGGGTGATTTGCCATGGTTATGTACTGAGTGATTTGCTGTGGTCATGTACTGGGTGATTTGCCTTGGTCATGTACTGGGTGATTTGCCTTGGTTATGTACTGGGTGATTTGCTGTGGTTATGTACTGGGTGATTTGCCATGGTTATGTACTGAGTGATTTGCTGTGGTCATGTACTGGGTGATTTGCCTTGGTTATGTACTGAGTGATTTGCCATGGTTATGTACTGGGTGATTTGCCATGGTTATGTACTGGGTGATTTGCCGTGGTTATGTACTGGGTGATTTGCTGTGGTCATGTACTGGGTGATTTGCCATGGTTATGTACTGGGTGATTTGCCATGGTTATGTACTGGGTGATTTGCCGTGGTTATGTACTGGGTGATTTGCTGTGGTCATGTACTGGGTGATTTGCCATGGTTATGTACTGGGTGATTTGCCATGGTTATGTACTGGGTGATTTGCCGTGGTTATGTACTGGGTGATTTGCTGTGGTCATGTACTGGGTGATTTGCCATGGTTATGTACTGGGTGATTTGCCATGGTTATGTACTGGGTGATTTGCCGTGGTTATGTACTGGGTGATTTGCCATTGTTTTCCCAACAGAAGGGGAAACACAGGAAGAGCCTGGTGTTGTCTGCGTGGTTTGGGTGGCTGGCTTGGGATCTTTACTTGGAGTCCTGAGTTCGAGCTCCGTTTCCAATGAATGAACACCAGGTGGGGTTGAATCAGCCTGTCATCTTTCTGAGGAAGGCAAAATGAGTACCAGCGTACTGTTATAAATGATTGATTGTGTTGGCACTGTTCCATGCCCTCGTAAGGAAGGAAGGAAGGAAGGAATGAAGACTATAAGTTTATTGCTGATTCGGGTTTCGAACCTCGGCTGAATGGCCGAGAAGTGAGTGTGTCTACCTCTCAGCCATTCTGTCCCCCCATGTAGAGGGGTAAACAGAGAGTAGCTAATGAAATAACGATACAAACCAAAACAGATCAAGGCTGGTGCTGTACAAGTGTTCTGGGGTAAACAGAGATGAGTTAATGAAATAACTATACAAACCAAAACAGATCAAGGCTCATGCAGTGTCAGCATTCTGGATTAAAGAAAGACAAGGAAATGAAATAACTACACAAAACCAAAACAGATCAAGGCTTGTTCGGGATTAAACAAAGATGAGTTAATGAAACAACTACACAAAACCAAAACAGATCAACCTGATAATAGCAAAATAAGAATTTGGGGGCAGGGGGTGGGGAGCTCCACATTTGCGTGGATCTGCATGCCGTGAAGACAGCCATCTTCCCGGATAGATATCCACTTCCAACAACGGAGATCACCACCCATTTCTACGGCTCCTCGGTCTTCAGTAAACTGGACTTGCGACAAGGCTACCTCCAGGTTCCCTGACACCCCAGCAAAAGGAACCTCACTGCTTTTGTCACACACGGTGGTGTTTTTCGCTGCACCCGCATGCCTTTCGGTCTGAGCTCGGCACCAGCTGTTTCCAGAAGATCACGTCGTCCGGCATCCCAGGAGTGTCCATTTACCTGGACGACATTGTGGTGCAAGGCCCCAACGCCTCCATCCATGAAGAGCGCCTCTGCCAGGTGTTCCGCAAGCTGGCCAAGCACAACCTCACGCTTAACGAGAAGAAGAGCGTCTTTGCCGTGCCGGAGATTGAGTTTGTGGGGTTGCTCCTCTCGGCCCACAACATCTCTCCACGGCAATCAAACTCGGACATGATCCACCACGTTCTGGAGCCTACGTCAGCTGCACAGCTCGCCTCCGTTCTGAGTATGACAGCATAGTATCTCCACTTCTCGTCACAGAACTCAGCAACGGCATCGCCCCTGTGCTAGCTACTGAAAAAAGAAGCTCCCTGGGTCTGGACCACGGACTGGCTTGAGGCTGTGCACCAGCTGAAGCACCACCTCACCACGGCACCTATCCTGGAACATTTCCACCTCGCCACTCCCAACTGGTCACCTGTGATGCCTTTGCCACAGCGTTGGGGGATGTCCCCTCCCAACTTCAAAATGGGACGGAGAAGCCCATCACTTTCGCCTCTTGGGCATTAAGCCTTACCGAACAGAAATATTCAGTGGAGGAGCGTGAGGCTCTGATATGTATCTGGGCTTGTGAACGCTGGCACATGCACCTATATGGCCGGGCGTTTACACTTCGCACAGATCACCAGGCTCTTAAAGCCTTGATGTCCACCTCTGGTACAGGACACAGACCACTCCGACTGTACAGATGGGCAGATCGCCTTCAACAGTACAATTTCAAGCTTCACTTCACCCCCAAGCCTGGACAACACGGGAGCGGACCTGCTCTCCAGAGCAGTCATCGCTGCGGCACCTGTCGGCCAGCCGGTGGACACTGAGGACGACTTCATCCAACTGCTGCACACCCCTCTCCAGCCTGCGGTTTCCCTCCTCAAACTCCAGCAGGCATCTGCGGAGGAACCACTCTTTTGCACCTTATGCTCCTACATCACGGGAGGCTGGCTGACCCAGGTGCCCAATGAGCTAACACCATTTGCCAGGATCAAGGAGGAGCTGTGTGTGGACGGAATGACATTCACACTGATATTCGTGCTGGAATGACAGATGTGTGGCTCGAGGTCACTGCACAGTTGTACCATGTTGTACCACAGCTGTAACATGCACGAGTGCTGGCTGTCACACGAGGGACACTTGGGTATCGTCAGAGTGAAGCAGCATTGCTGGGAACTAGCGTGGTGGCCTGGTATCAACCACAATGTGAAGGTAATGGTCAGGGACTGTGCAGTTTGCCTGCTCAGTGGGAAAATGGGCCAACCTGCCCCACCGCCTCTACAAATCGCTGACCTGGCCTTCCAGACCCTGGGATCACCTGTAGATGGATATCTGTGGGGTAATCCATGATGTACCCCACCTCCAGTGCTACCTCATTGTCATCTATGTTGTTGTTGTTGTTGTTGTTGTTGTTGTTGTTGTTCGTCTTTCAGCTGCTCCCGTTCGGGGTCGCCACAGCGGATCATCCGTTATGATCCGCATACTTATTTGGCATAGGTTTTACGCTGGATACCCTTCCTGACGCAACCCTGGTCGCCTCTTACGACACAGGGATAAGGATTGGGTTTCGCCATGATTCCAGGCTGCCCTACACCCTCTCATAGCACGACCCAGCACAGAGCTCCCGTCCTCAAGCGATCCTCCAACCCAAGCCTCCCAGTAGTCAGATTACAGGCGCACGCCACTACGCCCGATATCATTGTCATCTATGATCTCCATTCCAAATGGCCTGAGGTCTTCCTTGTGGGCTCAGTAACGTCCCAGGTCATAATCAACATCCTTGACACTGTCATCTCCCGTTGGGGGCTGCCTCAGATCATTACTACAGATAATGGGCCACAGTTCATCTCTTCCAAGTTCTCAACCTTCCTCAGTGAAAGGGGGATCAAGCACATCCATGCAGCTGTCTATTACCCACAGGCCAATGCATTTCAGACAGCTCTTCTCCAGACCCTCCTGTACCACAGAGCAACCCAGCACACCACCACAGGGGTCTCACCAGCACTGCTAATGTTGGGGCGGGAGCTGCAACTGCCACTGGATAGGCTACATCCACCAAAAGCTCGGCTTCCCACATCTGTTGTTTGCACTGGAGTCAGTCAGCACCAGCACCGCATGAAGCAGTGGTTCGACAGAGCTCACAGAGTGAAGTCGCCTGGCATACGTGTCTCAGACTGGGTCAGGTCTCAGTGGCCCCACCATAGCGACAAGCTCTAGTCCTTCTGCCCCCCCCCCCTAGGTGTTAGTCGCCAGCTTGGTCCAGCCACTTTCCAGCTCCAGGACGGGTTCCTGTGTTATGTCAGCCGGCTGCACAAAGTACACCAGTATTCTTTGGTCACCATGGAACTGCTTTCTGGCCCTCCAGTTCAGATGTTGGGACAAATGGAAGGGGCCCTGAACCTGTTATGCCTGCAGCATGGCCCACACGTAACCTCTTTCCACAACTAAACGCTGTGCGGAGAAGAAAAGGTGGTGGTGGGGGGGGGAAATGTTGTGTTCAGTGATGTGCTTTTGTTCCGGTTGGTGACGTGCGTGCGTCGTGTTTAACTGGAGAGTTTTACGTTGCTGTAAGTGAGGGGCAGGGGGTCCTTTACGGCAAGGAGAGCGATGCCATGTTTTGATGATGTGCAAGTCATGCAATAAACGTGTTGGTTGGTTTCCCATTCTAAAGTAGTTGGAGTCGGTTTTTTTACACCGTAACACAAACTATAAAACATGTGTTAGACAGGAACTACCTTTGGTAAACCCACGCTGACTACCTTTAATTCGTTTGTATTTATTTAAATGGTTCCTCATCTGGTCCCTAATTAATATCTCCAACACCTTCCCCACAACTGAAGTCAAGTAAACAGGTCGATAGTTCCCCAATTATTCGCTGGATCCTTTCTTAAATAATGGTGTTACATTTGCTACTCTCCAATCCTCCGGTACCTGTACTGACTCGAGTGAACTATTGAAAATATCCGTTAACATCTCGCTTACCTGCTCAGCCACCTCGGTCAATACTCTCGGGCGCATATTTTCTGGACCCGGAGCCTTATCTACTCTTCGATTTCCTTGCTGTTCCTTTCCTTCCTCCACTCCAACCTGGATCCTCTGTAAAAGACCTTCCTCACCTCCTCGATAGATACTCTCAGCCACTGGCAATTCTCCTGACTGTTCTTGTGTAAAAGTTGAAGCAAAATACCTGTTTAATAAGCCTGCCATCTCACCTTCATCACTAACCACTCTCCTGGTGCTATTCCTCCATGGGCCCACACTAGTCCTCACCTATTCTTTCCCCTGATATACTTTAAGAAAGCCTTGCTATTGTGTTGAATATTCTTAGCCATGTCCTTCTCATACTCTCTTTTGGCTTGCCGAGTTATTTTCTTAACTTGCCTTTGTTTACTCGTATACTGATATAAATCTAACTCCAGTCCTGTTATTTTAACCCCAATAAATGCCTTCTGCTTCTCCTTAATCTCACTACTTAATCTCTAGTAGTGAGATATTCCTTAGTTTTACACCTCATTGGAATGGCCTTACTCTGCACTCTACACATTTGCTCCTTGAAGGTTTCCCATTTTTCTGATGCTGATTGTCCTGTTGTTGGAGTCTCCCAATCGACATCACCTAACTCTCTCCTCATACCCCCAAGGTTTGCCTTCCTGAAATCTAATAGCCTTACCCTACTATCCTGACCTCTACCTCTCAACAGAATCCTTGCACACACGATGTTATGATCACATGATCTGAAATGCTCCCCGACCATATTGGGTTTGTTAGTTAAAAGGAGGTCGAACACTGCACTCCCCCTCGTGGGCTTATCGACAAACTGGGATTAAAAGCAATTCTGGACTAAAACTAGGAAATCCTCATCTGCTCTGCCCTTTCCCTGTTCCTGGATCCAATCTATCCCTGGCAACTTCAATTCCCCCATAATCAATACTCTTCCCTTACCACATGCCCTTTTGAATTCTTCATGTACTCCTACCTCCTCTTCCTTCACACCCGGAGCCCGACAAAAGCATCCCACCATTATCTTACTGTTTCTACAATTTCTCATCTCCACCCATACAGAATCCTCCACATTAATCCCCTCCTTCAGGTCATCCCTTTCTCTTGATGCAACGCTGTCCTTTACCCAGATTGCTACTCCTCATCCTATGCTCTCCTTCCTATCACACCGATACACCTTGTGGTCTTCTAATCCTGTCCTCCATTTATTTACTCTTTTGTACACATTGTCGAGGCTCGGATGAGAGCTAACACACAACGCACAACAAGGGGGGCAGGAGACGAGGGGTGGGAGAGGGAAGGACAAAACAGTGGGGAACAGAGACAATTCGGAGATCTGTGGAAGGGAGAGGGATGGAGCGGGGAACATGGCGTATACAAGATGGACACCACAGGGATGTTCAGGACCTTAAACGACATGGAACTTTCGGGAAGGAAGGCAGGGAATTTGAAGGAGGTGGGTTTGGGGTGGATTAACGGGGATATAAAAGATCGTGGTTTTGGATGGGGGGAGATAAGAGGTGGTGGTGAACAGTTGTTTTGAAGACCTTGTGGGAAGAATGGGGTTTAAGAGAATGTGGGAGTATATTCCAAAGGCAGGGAAAAAGAGGAATGAAAGAGTGAAGGCGAGCAGCGATTCATGATTTTGGTAGTTTTACCAGAAGGGGGTCGTTGGCGGACCTTGAGCGCTCTGCGGAAATATGGGGGGGGGGATTGCAGACAGAGCAGGGGGGATGAGACCGGAGAGGAGATGATAGAAGACAAAAAGACCTCCGACCTGCTTGTGGTGAGAGAGTGAGAGGCCCAAAGACTCAGCCTCATCGCGGGAGATGCCAATGATCCTAAATGCCTTGGTTTCCACAGCGTGAAGCCGAGAAAAGTGAGAGGCAGGAGCACCAGCCCAGATGGGAGAGCAGTACTCCATCAAGCTGCGGACGACTACTTACAGCCAGCATCAGTGTGTTAGCGATGGCAGCTTCTTGGCATGGTTCATTTTTAGAGGACGTTCATCCTGAACTGTACAGACACACCTCATACAATATTTCAATGACCTCCTCACAAGGCAGAGGAAGCAGCCAAAAATACTTTTGAATGTGCTGTTGTTTTTACCACTGTTAAGTGTGCGCTCACAGAGGCCCCGATACTTGTGCATCCTAAGTCAGACACACCATTATGTATCAGGGTGGATGCATCAGATAGGGCAGTGGGCGGAGTACTCCAAGACCATATGGGAGGAAAGTGGGAGCCCATTCTGTTCTTTCCCAAAAGGTTGCAGCTATCGGAGGCAAGATACAGCACATGTAGTCACGAGGTACTGACGGTTTTCCAACTCAATCTGCAATTTCCATCACGTGCTTGAGGGTAGGCAGTTGTGCATTTACAATGACCACAAGCCATTAACGCATGCTTTCGAGGCAAAGCATGATCACTATGCACCGAGACAGGTCACACACCTTGAACAATCTTTGTTCTTTTCACATTTATTTCTAATTTTTTTTTGTAATTTCTCCATATTCATTCTAATTCCTGCTTTTTCCTTTATTTTACCCTTTATTTCTCTCTTTCTTTATCTATGTGTTGAGGAGAAGTGAATTCTTGCAGAAAGTTTTCTCGAAGGCTCACTTGGCTGCGTCTGGATGGGTTTGAATGTGGTGGAGTAGCGGCTGAAACCCGAATCCTATCCAGATACCTCCTGATGACTCCATCTTCGCTCTTTACTTATTTGGATTCCTTCTGATGACTCCAATGCAGTATTTGGTCTTCCGTTTGATGTCTCAATTTACCACCGATCTACGCCATGTGAGCAGTGAGCAGAATACTGTAGCTGATGCTTTCTTTCTGTTCAATATCAACACCCTTGACACAACAACCTCCTTCGATTGCAACAGGATTGCCAAGGCACAGCAGGAGGACAAGGAACTTCAGCATCTCAGAGCCTGCTTCACATCACTCAAGTTCAGTGAAGTTCCTCTCTCCATTTCTGAAGGCACAGCGTTATTTTTTTTGCAACTCATCCACTGCCACTCCTCATACTTAAGTTCCGGCCAAATTCAAACACACTGTATTTGATACTTTAAACAATCTATCTCACCTTCATATCAGAGCAATGCAACACCTCGTCAACGTTTTGGCTGGTGTGGAATGGAACCGTAATGTGAGAAATTGGTCTAAAGCTAGCTTACGGTGTCAACAAGTGAAAGTCCACCATCACACAGTGACACCATTATCTCCCGACGCCCGCTTTGAGCATATGTACATTGATTTAGTCTGTCCTCTTCCAACATATGGCAGTAACACATACACTCACATGCGTTGACCATCTTACTAGGTGTCCGGAAGCTATTCCAATACCTGACACAGCAGCACAGATCATAACCAAAGCATTCATTTCCAGATGGGTTGCAGTGCTTGGTGCCCATCTATTTTCACCACAGACAGAGAATGACAGTTTGAATCCACACTTTTCAAAATGCTGACTGAGTTACTTGGAAGTAAACGCCCCGGAACTACCTCTTACCACCTCCCTGTAAACGGTTCTATTGACAACTTAAATCCTCAAAAGTAGATCTATATTGCTGCATGGAAAACCTACCAGTCGTGCTTTTGGGCATTCGTGCCATGGTGAAAGCTGATGAAGGTTGCAGTGCAGCCGAGTTAGTTTTTGGATCAACACTTCGTCTTCCTGGGCAATTTGTTACCCAAACTAACATTCACACCAGTTTGGACTCGAGCAATTATGTAGACAGACTGTGAAGGACATTGAGTAAGTGACATCACACCCCCACTAGAGTTCTACACATCTACACAATGATCTTTTGTGTTGTGCCAGTGTTTTTGCACGTGATGACCCTGTCAGGGCTTCTCTGCAACCTCCCTACCAGGGCCCCTTTTGAGTGATTATCAGGGAACGCAAGTACTGCATCCTAGATTTTAACGAGAAGTCCAAAACTATCAGTTTCGACAGACTCAAGGTCACCGACAGATTGAGAGTCTGGTCCAACTCACCCTCCTGCTATAGCAGACCAAACTCCAGCTATATCCGCTCCGACTGTTCCACTCAGCCCACACAAAACAGCACCATGTTCAGCCCAATCGACATCTGCAGCAGAGACAAGGAAAACTCGTTTCAGCAGACATGTACATTGGCCTAAAATCCTTGTACAGGCATTTAATTAGGGCTGAAGTTTCGATAGGTATCGATGGTCTCTTTGGTCATCAATCTAGTGGGGAACTAGTGTGGTGACTAGTTAATTTTTCTTTACATTTGCTGATTTTGAAAATTAGGTCATGATAAAAAAAAGAAACTCATGTAAATGTTATTGGCCAATCCCTGGAGTCCTTCCAGAGAGCCAATGTGTGATGCAGATACAGGGTATTTCCAGAAGCTAGTCTCATGACACGTACCAGCTCGAGGTGCCCTTTTCCATGCAGAACATTCTTCGTTTATGTCAGCAATTATACAGAATGACAATATTTAATAGTGACTTTATTCCACACCACCACAACCACCAAATGAAGTGGATATTGTTTCCTGGGTTGAGCAACCACAATGTACAGAGACATGACAGAAGTACACCTTAAGTTTCTTCATTTCATCTGTATGATGCAGTTTTAATCAGTGATTTGTCCTAATATTTGACTATTTATTTGCAAAAACGAGTTCCTGGGTCTTGCATGACAATTAACTATGCCTTGAACACAGGGAGCACACGAACTTTCCGATTTTCAGAGGATGAATTGTTGGCCATCTCAGAACGTCAGATATCTCAGAACGTTGGCATTCCGCTTTCTACAGCCAATCGGGTGATTGTGCAATTCACCAGCGAAGGAAATGCATCCACAGCTTCCTGTTCTGGTCGATCTGGGTCCTCAGAAAGGTGTCTCGAGCTGTCAAGCGGTCCATTGAGAAAACTCCCTGTTGCAAGGCAGCAGATGTTGCAGAAGAGGTCCAAGTTAGCTCAAGACTGCTGTGTGGTAGCTTCATCAACTGGGCTACTATGGGAGAGCAGTTTGGAGAAAACCTCTTCTTCGACCAGCCAACATTCAAAGGAGAAAGAAGTGGGCTGACGAGATCGCCAACAGACTTTTGGCAAATTGTAATTTTTTTCAGATGAGTCCCAATTTGCTCAATTTTCTGACGGTGGACATGTATGGGTCTGGAGACTTCCCTGTCAAGAGTTCTCTTTGAACCGATTGCAGGCAACTGTCAAACACGGTGGTTTTTCAGTAATGGTGTGGGGAGCAATCTGGAGCGCTGGTCGGTCAGAGCTTGTGGAGTGTGTTGGCAACATCAACACTATGACACATTTTTATCCTCGAGGATGGACTTCTCCCAGTCTTCTCCACTGGTCAGCTGGTCGAAAACAACACTGTTCATGGAAGATGGAGCTCGATGCCACACTGTACAATAATCCATTTGCTGGGGGGGGGGGTTCGTGTGCATGAAATGTACCCTAAGTTACCCTTCATTTTTTTGAAGTAGACCATGTATATGGACAGAAAAGCGAGGGTAGACATCTGGTAACCCGGCAATAACTGAGAAAATGACATCTGTTTACATGCCCTCCGCGCCAAAATCCAGACCAAAAATTAGGGGTAGGGGAAAGGAAAATTGATGAAACTTTGCCACTAGTAGTCACAGAATAACAAATGACCTCTCAAAAGAAAGGTATGGATTCCCTTAATTCAACAAAATTATTTTTTTTCAAATATGTTAATCAGTGACGTCATCTTAGGTCAAAAGGTCATGAAAAATGGGTGCAGATGAAAATTTGACCAGACCCTAAGCTGTCTCAGATTTTGGGCACATGGAAGGTGTTTTAGCACCTGTTTGGGTTCTCAGTATTTGGCAGAGGGTTTAAGAGAAAAATGATATGCAGTAAACCATGCCAGTACCTTTGTAAAGCTCAGTGTATGAAACTAAAAGTAATGTATTTTTAAAACACAGATTTTTATGGCGTTATTTAACGTAACAGGTTGGGGACATATTAAAGAGCTGTGACTGCAACCAATTTGCACAGGAATACAAATGAACCATCAGATTATATGCACTGACCTGTCTTTGACTACCTTTAGTTAAGTTAATTCCCATTAATTAACTTAATTACATTAAATACGTAAATGAGTGACGTCACACGACGGTTAAGGTTCTGACGAAGTTCTCATGAAAACTGAATAACAGCCGAGAAGCCAACACTTCAGACACACAATGCTCATTGATGAATAGATTTATTGTCTCGAAAGTTAAAAACATAAATTACAATAAATTTACATTGAATTATTAATTAAACAAATTGCATAAATAATCAATAACATAGATTTCTTGCGACCATTGGTAGTTGAAATACAAGGAAGCCTCGACATCTTTCCGTGCAAACGATGATTAATTAAATGATTAGAAATCATAATATTATTAGTTATGAATCATAATAACTGTTTTCCATAAATATTTTCACAAAAATGATGAACATGAAAATGAAAATGATATTCATTTTACATGTGTACATGCACATTGGACCCATAACTGCATATCAGAGAAAGGGAGCATATACAGAACTTTGTTTCATACCCGTTTGTTTGAACGACTAAACCTTGCGTCATGTTGATATTTGTGCACGAACAGTCAGCTGATGCCTGTAGGTAGGTCGTACATGTAGTAAAGTATGTGCAATGTCCCAACACTCAGGCACACCCAGCTGGATTCTTACAACTTGATGTCGTATCCTGCTCCTGTTTGCTTTGGCATTTGCAGAATCTTCAGCATGGTAATCCATTGCTTCTACATCCACATCTGTTGGTTGCACACTTCATGCAATAGCATTGCATCACATACTCCTCTGGGATTGCACATGTTCCTATTTCTGGTACAAGTAAATTATCCTCTTCTTTGAACCCATATGAAGTCGGCTGAAGAGTGTTTGGCTCGGCCAGAAGAGATATCATCCGATACGTTGCATAGAATGATCTAAGAATGTGATTCCTAATGGGATGGCTTGTAGGTGTAAGTTGTTCAAGACAGACGCCATTTCTTGAATGGTAGATTTGGATCCTTAGCTGATCCATCGTCTTGCAGGTGGTCCCCTTTTTTAGTACCTGTGTAAGGTATTCTTCACTCCTTTAGAGTAAAGTGTCTATGTTCGGATTATTTGCATTCAATCCGAATCCCTTCGAGTACGGAGCAGGCTTCACTTTCAAGGCTATCGGTTCCGTTCCCACCTTTCTTGTGTTGTCACATCCGGTTAAGGAATGTACAGCAGGTAATACTTTGCACAAGTCTGCTCCTACCGTCAAAGCCAGTGCATGTATGGGAATGTCACGTGTTGATTCGCCTACACCAGCCTTGACCCACAGTTCTTGAAGACCATTTGACTGGTATACTTTCCAGTAGTACATCATCAATATGCATACATCAGTATCCGGAGACAGCACCACAATTCTGCAAGTTCCATGTTTTACAGCATGCATTGCGTGTGGAACAATTCGGCCATCTGCGTCTTCTATATCAAAGCATAGCTCTGGGACTTCAGAAGAATGCCCGCTATCTGCTAAGTGGCATGGTACTGCTGTTTCCCCTTTCATGTGGCTTGCATACAATTTAACCTTTGACTTTGCATTGGTGGCTTGTTCAATGGCCTGCTGATGAAGCAACATCTGAAGTTTTTGCTTGTTGTGACCTGATGACCAAAACCTGTTCATTTTCAACAGGTAAGGGTGTTTCTAGGTTGATGATGTTTAGCTCGATAGGAGCAATCGTTTGGCGTCGTTTCCTTTCAGAATCTTTGATTGACATTTCCACGTAGGAATCAAACACTAGGTCGATTCGATTGGCACCCTTTGCAGCATTGTGAATATAGTTCAGTGTATTCACACAGAATTTGCCAAAGGTGTTGGCCTCCTTGGCGTTCATCTTGCGCACATTGGCCATCATATCAGCGATGAATGTTGTATGTACATTGTCTGCCGTGGATGGTTCTTTCTGATTCTGTTTACCAAGGGACTCCTCTAATTCCTGAAGAAGTGCACTTTTGACAGCTTTCTTCATCATTCCCTCGGGATCAAACAAGTATGACGACGGTGTCACACTGTATTGTAGTAGGCCTTCCATTGAGCTTCCCGGGCCCGTGCAACTTCCACCAGATGTTGCTGATAGCTACGTTCTTTCTGGGTCACCAATGTACCCTTGGCTTTTCCATCCTTTTTTGTCTTGTGGATGCTCATAAAAGTCTGCAGATTTGTTCGGTGAATCGTCGAAGATAACCGCAAGGTCTTTTCTACCAGACGCTGCTTTCGGAACATGTTATATGCTGCAAAACCGATATCTTTCACCTTCAGCAGCTGAGTACGGATATCATCTGTCATCACCTCTTGGGTGAGGATATTGTGGAGTTTCAATTCCATGGATGCAATTTGGAATGGGTTCTCATTCCTCTCAATTACATCCATGATTGCTTGTACATTCCTCTCTGAGCTGGTCGGTTCACTCTTGTTGAAATTGTCAATTGACATTGATTATATTTGTAACTTTAGAGACAATAAATCTATTCATCAATGAGCATTGTGTGTCTGAAGTGTTGGCTTCTCGGCTGTTATTCAGTTTTAATGAGAACTTCGTCAGAACCTTAACCGTCGTGTGACATCACTCATTTACGTATTTAATGTAATTAAGTTAATTAATGGGAATTAACTCAACTAAAGGTAGTTAAAGACAGGTCAGTGCATCTAATCTGATGGTTCATTTGTATTCCTGTGCAAATTGGTTGCAGTCACAGCTCTTTGATATGTCCCCAACCTGTTACGTTAAATAACGCTATAAAAATCTGCGTTTTAAAAATACATTACTTTTAGTTTCATACACTGAGCTTTACAAAGGTACTGGCATGGTTTACGGCATATCATTTTCTCTTAAACCCTCTGCCAAATACCTAGAACCCAAACAGGTGCTAAAACACCTTCCATGTGCCCAAAATCTGAGACAGCTTATGGTCTGGTCAAATTTTCACCTGCACACATTTTTCATGATCTTTTGACCTCTGATGACGTCACTGATTAACATATTTGAAATTTTTTTTGTTGAATCAAGGGAATCCATACCTTTCTTTTGAGGGGTCATTTGTTATTCTGTGACTAATAGTGGCAAAGTTTCATCAATTTTCGTTTCCCCTACCCCTAATTTTTGGCGTGGAGGGCATGTAAACAGATGTCATTTTCTCAGTTATTGCCGGGTAACCAGATGTCTACCCTAGCGTTTCTGTCTATATACATGGTCTACTTCAAAAAAAATGAAGGGTAACTTAGGGTACATTTCATGCACACGAAAACCTCCTCAGCCAAAGGACTACAAAAGACAAAAGAATGGCAGGACAGAAATGGGATCAAGCGACTTCCATGGCCAAGTCAGTCTCTTGAGATGAATCCCATTGAACACCTCTGGGCCATATTGGATCGAGCTTTGCGGAAAAAGTCCAGGAAACATCATGTGTACAATTGCTAACCCGTTTGCATGAAGCCTGTGCAGAAATCCCACAAAAGAAAATTTCAGTCCTCGTTAGTTCTATGCCTGAAAGAGTAAAAGCATTGAAATCTGCAAATGGAAAGTCTACAAAATACGAGTGTATGTATTACCAGAGTGGTGTCAAAGCCACCCAATGCTCGCCTGTTTATACATTTATCATTTTTAAAAGACTAGTCTAATAATATTTTTTATAAAGCAATGCAGTGAAATCTGATCCAAATTATTTCAAAGCAATATATGTATTTGTATATCGTAATTAGTAAAAAATAGTGTGGTAGATAAAAACATTAGAAAGGAAATAACTTGCACCAAAAACTTTAACATTTTCACGCTCACGCCGGGGGTATCGCTATAGCTCTGTTCTTCGAACAGGAGAGCTAAAAATGGATGAAATATACTTCAAATGTTCAAGAAATAAATTCTTCAAAAATCATCGTGTCTATTTACTTCTGTCATGTCTCTGTACCAACACCTTCTTAATTTTGCATTCCATGCCCTCTTGAGGCCTCGGCGACTCAACCACCACGGAATCCATTGTTCTTCGGAAAGAGCCGCAGATATGAGAGAAAGGATTTTTCATCAAACTGACCTCATTTGAAGGACACCATTGCGTTTTAACAGTGAGTGACTTTTCTTTTGTCCTGGTTTTAAACACGATTTCAGAATGAGCATACGAAAAGGAAACATCACCCCACGTACATCAAGCCAGGCCTCAGTGATGAAGTACGCACAGCAATTACGAAAGTGCTCCCTGATATCAACAAAGCATGTCTATTTTGTTGCAGAGAGCCAACAATAACAAGGAGGCTGGTTGGTAATGGCAGACAAGTGTTGCACTTCTGCTCTTATTCGAAGAACCTCGACGAGAATCACTGACAATACCTCCACTCAAATTAAAGCAGAAATAAACGTCAGACTCCAACTCACCACAGTTATTTTGAATCAGTAATAGTTCCTGGCTGTTGTAGATTCATTTGACAAACACTGAAAATGCCAGAAGTTACAATAATAAGATGGAGGAGCTTAAAGCCAAATGGATAGCGAGGAGTATGATATTGTTGCGGGCTGGGGGTTGGGTGAGAAGACCACGAGAGAGGGAAAGCTATCTCGGCTCCCACCAGACTCCCCGGAATTGTAGGCCGTCACACACGGATAATTCCGTGACGCGGCGGGTCGCTTAACCGACTGTGGACGCCAATAACTCAACAGCGTGTCCTCGGGTCCTCCCATCTATGGGTTCATCGGGTTACCTAATTAATCACGTGATTTAATTACCGGAGAACACGCCCTCGGTACGCCTTGTCCGAACCAGATCACTCTACCGGATCGGATCACTTTACCGGATCGGATGCAGCTGAGCGACACTGCCAAGGACATACAGGCTAAAAGGAACGGATCGTTGGGAATAAAATCATGGCTAAGCTAGGATTCAGACCATGCTGGATCAACGAAAGAAACCACAAAAACGAGCTGGGAACATTCCTCATAATGATTTATTTACAGGAAACTCACAAAAGGGGACACAGAGCAGACTTAATGACAAAATAATAACAAAAATAATGATAACATTAACGATCTTCTGCAGTCTGACTTAACCCTCTAGAGCCCACAAATGTTCTGGGTGAACAAAAAAAACACCCCTGGGGCTTTAGAGGGTTAAGCAGACAGGTGCCAGGACACAGACATACACACACACACACAGACACAGAAAACCCGATGAAGAGAAAGTATTGAAACAAGAAGGGAGAGGAGTTGAGGCCACAATCTCGGTTCCTTTGTACTTGATTGCCCAAACGTGCCACCAAAACGTTTCGGGAGGGGGGAAGGGGGGTATGCTCCGTGGTGCGGTACCTGACAGCTGGCACGTCATCTCTGGCTTCAGCAGCACGTGTGGAGACCGTGGGCGTGAAGGAGGGGCTTGAGTGGAGAAGGGGCGGAGTCCAGAGTGCATGGATGGAGTGGTAGGCAGGACCAGGTAGGCGGGTGGAGTCAACATCGTGTGTGCGAAGACGAGGAGGTGGGGTCCAGGCAGCAGGAGGCGGGTCGTGGCGATGTCCGGCAGAGAGACGAGGGCGAGAGAGAAAGGTGAAGGGACTGCTCTGACCTTTATAGGACTCGCAGCGCAGGGTGGGGGGCCACCCCGAAGCGAAGCATCATCACCTGAATTGGGTGCTCCAATTGGCCCCGACCCCTCACGCGGCCTGCTAACTTTGGCCGGAAACCGCAACACTCTGTTTCCGGCAAGGTCATCTCTGACAGCGAAAATATTCCGCTCCGACCCCACAACATGACAAGAATCACCCTCACAGAACTTGGCGAGCGAATCGTCCTGCAAAAACCCCCGGACCGTGCCTGGCGACCGGCCGAGGGTCCCGCATGCCCGCTCGGGCGTCCGACCAGCGCTAATCAATGTGCTTGCTCCGCGTGCGCCAACGTGGCCCGCACTGTGCCACATTCCCCTGCTCGATCACAGCTTCGCTGGCCGTAGAGACGAGAAGATGTTCACCATCCGTGGGGAATCCGCTGCTGTCAGCGAGGGCTGAAGGTACATTGTTATGGATAAATCCATGCATGTTTCGTGCAGTACGCATGGATCCTCCATGGTCCACGTGGTCAATGCTCGCGTTCGCCCGATTCTGCTCGCGTGTGCGTGGGACGAACACCGATATGTGTCAGATATCAAGGAAATACGATACAAAGTCGTGAGCGGTGCATTCGTGCCCTGCTTTGTACGATAACAAAGTCGCGAGCGGCGTATGTGTCTGCCTTCGAGCACATTCCAAACAGTGTGCGTGGTTCGGCCATTACGCATGTGGCCAGCGCTCACGTCCGCACGACTCTGCTAGCGTGTGCGCGGGGCGCACACCAATATGTATCAGATATTTGGTTGAAAAGGACCGCGCCGCTTTTACTTCGCACACTCGCATCCCGCCCAACGTAGTATGGAGTCGCCTTTATCGGCCTCCATGCGCGTTTCGTGCCGCGTGGGCGTCATGCTGGCTGTGTTTCCTGTGTTGTGAAAACACCATTCGTGCAGCCTCTGAAGAGATATTCGTTCGTATGCCTTTGTTAATGCAACCGGCAATCTTCCCCAGATCATCGGAAACTCGAGTTGATAATCCCGAACTGCCAAGTGCACTGTATGACTCGCCGCACACATTGGGTTGAGGGCTCGCTTGGGAACGGGGCTCTGCACTGTTAATGCTCGTGCGTCATCGTTTACTCGCAGTGGCGCCGCACGCGCTAGCCTCCGCGAGGACCCATCTCACAGCGAAGGCGCATGTGGCTCAGATTTACCTCAGAAAAAAATCAGAAAAGAAGAGTATTAATGAAATGAAGAAGAAATGATGTAAGCAAACCTAGCACTGAGATAAACGCAATGCACGCCCCTGTTGTCCCGCGAGACAAAAGGGAAGGGACTATCGACACGTATAATAATGGAATAACTGTCTTGGGACCACTACCTGTTGGATGCATGTGGTTCCGAGAACCGCAACAATATAATTGCAGTGAGTGAGACACGGTTGAAGGAGGAGAGTAACTGGAGGACATGATTAGAAGGCGACAAAGTATTGTTGCGAATCTGGAAGCCATGAGCACACAACATTCAGGCCCGATAGCTCAGTTATTTCGATAAGTGAATGTGGATAGATGGCTCCCTTTCCCTAGTCTAATGGGTGAATAAATGTAAATGCGCTGTGAGTTACTTTGATAGTCAGGGTTTTCTTTCATTCTTACACCCCTCATAACTACGACAACGCCAGCATCACCTTCACTTCGCTCTGGCTGACACCATGGCCTACGTGCGTGTCAGCACATACGCGGGCGGAGCCCACGCAGAATACAGTTCCTCGAGCTGTTTGGTGGACGGAGCCCATGCAGAATACAGTTCCTCTGGCTATTTGGTGGGCGCAGCCCACGCAGAATAATGTTGATCTGCCTGTTTGGTGGGCGGAGTTCAAGGAGGAGTCCCACGACAGGGAGGAAGGGGTCCACGTGACGTCACCACGCCCACGGGCCAATCGACGGACTTGCCGCTCGTTTTGGCCAATGACAAGGCAACGAGCAATTTTGCGTGCCAAAACCATCCAGTGAGGGAGAACAGGGAGGGAGCCCCCCCCCCAGAGACAGGGTGAATAAGTGTGCGGCGCGATTCGGACGGGCAGCTAGCGCTTGAGAGACACCATCCTCCACCAAAGCCGCAAGGGTTGCGCACCGCGTCCCTGCCGACAAATACAGGAGGGAGAAGTTGGGAGATCCTGCCGCTGACAAGAACTGGAAGGGGTGCACGCCGTCTCTCTGAAGATACCGAGGAGATATTTGGTTGTCGGCACGAGCGCTGAGCGGAGCTCGGGAGGCCACTCGCTGGTGTCTGGGTTCGAATCAGCTCGAAGACCACACGAGGTGGACAGGTCCGAGGCAGGCTCTGGTCTTCAGTTCGCCTTTCCATCCGAGCTGGAGGCCTCAATAAAGGCTGTGGCCACCGTTTCTTTTGGGTATGTGTTTGCGTGTGTGTGTTTGTGGCGCCAGTCTAGTAAGTAATAAATTGTTAAGTGCCTTGCTGTACATACGTGCATCTCCATATTCAGATAACTCTGCTTCTTGCGTGCCCCCCCCCCGCCCCATGAAAAATAAACCCATGTGTTCAATGTATCGGTTCGATTTTGTGTTTCTTTTATTGGTTTAACACGGTGCATATTGGAGAATTAGCCAGGCTGTTGCCGCTGGAAAGGGACATTTGGACCGACGGAAGTTCTGTGATCGTCCGCTCGGGTCGCACACGGTTCGAGTACGCTAGCGGCTTGTTCCATACGAGCATCGTCGAGGGTGAATTTCCCCGGTAGTTTGGACGACGTGGGTATTTTGGTAAATTGAAATTGGCAATGGACCCTACCCTACGTGGTCGACCTATTGGCGAACTTCGGTCCGATAAGGGACCCGTCGGCTCCGGAGTTATCCGGGGTGACGACCTATAAATTCCGGGTGATCGGTGGAGCCGACACCTGGCCCCGCAACAGTATATCGGTGTGACAGAAAAGAGAATAGGAGGAGGAGGAGTAGCAATCTGGGTGAAGGACAGCATTGTATCAAGAGAAAGGGTTGAGGAATTGTATCAAGAGAAAGGGTCAAGGAGGGAATAAATGTTGAGGATTCTTTATGGGTCGAGATTAGAGATTGTAAAAAAAGAAAGATACTGGAAGGATGCTTTTATAGTGCTCCAGGTGTGAAGGAAGAGGAGGAAGGAGTACATGAAGAATTCAAAAGGGCATATGATTAGGAAAGAGTATTGATTATGGGGGATTTTAACTTACCAGGGACAGATTGGGTCCAGTAACAGGGAAAGGGCAGAGCAGATGAGCATTTCCTAGTTTTAGTCCAGGATTACTTTTTAACCAGTTTGTAGATAAGCCCACGAGGGGGAGTACAGTGTTCGACCTCCTTTTAAGTAACGATCCAAATATGGTGGATGAGGTCGAGGTAGAGGAGCATTTCGGATCAAGTGACCAGAACATTGTGTGTGCAAAGATTACATTAAGGGTTAGAGTTCAGGATAGGAGGGTAAGGCGATTAGATTTCAGGAAGGCAAACATTGGGGGTATGAGGAGAGAGTTGGGTGATGTAGATTGGGAGAAGCTAACAAAAGGACAATCAGCATCAGAAAAATGGGAAACCTTCAAGGAGCAAATATGTCGAGTGCAGAGTAAGTACATTCCAATGAGGTGTAAAACTAGAAGCAGAAAGAGGCCAGGGTGGTTGAGCAGTTAGATAAGGAATGCTATTAAGGAGAAGCAGAAGGCATTCACAAGGTTTAAAATAACAGGACTGGAGTTAGATTTATATCACTATCGGAGTAAACAGAGGCAAGTTAAGAAAATAACTCGGCAAGCCAAAAGAGAGTATGAGAAGGACATGGCTAAGGATATTAAACATAATAGCAAGGCATTCTTAAAGTATATCAGGGGAAAATAACAGGTTAGGACCAGTGTGGGCCCATGGAGGAATAGCACCGGGAAAGTGATCAGTGATGAAAGTGAGATGGCAGGCTTATTAAACAGGTATTTTGCTTCAACTTTAACACAAGAACAGTCAGGAGAATTGCTTATAGCTGAGAGTATCGATCACGGAGGTGAGGAAGGGCTTTTACAGAAGATCCAGGTTGGAGTGGAGGAAGTGAAGGAACTGCAAGGAAATGTCAGAGTAGATAAGGCTCCGGGGCCAGATAATATGCACCCGACAGTATTGATGGAGGAGGCTGAGCAAGTAACCGAGATGTTAACGGTATTTTCAACAGCTCACTGAAGTCAGGATAGGTACCGGAGTATTGGAGACAAGCAAATGCAACACCATTAAGAAAGGATCCAGAAAGGAATTGGGAAACTGTCGACCTGTTAGTTTGACTTCAGTTGTGGGGAAGGTTTTGGAGACATTAATTAAGGACCAGATGAGAAACCATTTAAATAAATACAAACTAATTAAAGGTAGTCAGCATGGTTTTACCAAAGGGAGTTCCTGTCTAACAAATGTTTTAGAGTTCTATGAAGTAGTGTCTGATTGGGTGGATGAGGGAAAGGCAGTGGACAGAGCACAGAGACATGCCAGAAGTAAATAGGCACCTTAAATTTCCTCATTTCATCTGTATAACACAGTTTTACTCAGTGGTTTGAACGAATATTCGACTATTTCTTTGAAGAAACGAGTTCCTCGGTCTTGTACGACAATTAACTATGCCTCGAACCCAGGGAGCACACAAACTCTCCGATTTTCAAAGAGGACGAATTGTTGGGCAATCGGAAGGTGGAGTTAGGCAGCATCAGATAACTCAGAACATTGGCATTCCGCTTTCTTTGGTCAATCGAGTGATTGTGGAATTCAACAGCGAAGGCAAGAAATTCTGGTTCATCTGGGCCCTCACAAAGGTGTATTCGAGCTTTCAAGCGGTCCATTGAGAAACCTCCCCGTACTTCTGTCATGTCTCTGTATAGCTCGACTTTAAGAAGGCATTTGATAAGGTACCACATCAGTGGTTGTTAGCAAAAGTGAGGGCTTGTGGATTGGCTGGTCAGGTTGCAAATTGGATTGCAAACTGGATTAGTGATAGGAAGCAAAGAGTGGCTGTGAGTGGGAGGATGTCTTGCTGGGAGGATGTAAGTCATGGGGTACTTCAGGGATCTGTACTCGGACCATTATTATTCATTATTTCCATGAACGATTAGGATTGTTGGGTGAAGAGTAAGCTTTCCAAATTTGCAGATGACACAAAGCTTGGAGGTGAGGTGGATAACAGAGGGGGTGGTGATCAGATTCAGGAAAGTGTTGATACTTGCTTACATTGGGCAAAAGATTGGCAGATGCAATTTAACCTGAGCAAGTGTAATGTGTTGGGGATGGGAAAGAACAATGAAAATAGAGATTACAGGATGTAAGGAGTAATTTTGCAATCAGAGCGCAAACCTCTGCCAAGCACGTTTTGTATCTCATTAATAGCCCGGCCTTGGATTCGGACTTGAACCAAAATCTAATTGACTTGTTCTTCGTACCTACCCAACTCATTCACCATGTTTTGTCATAATCCGTCCACAAGTTTTTGAACTATCACACCATATATCGTTGTTGGACCCATGTCTCACTGTTGAAGAATCAATTAAAAAAACTTCAAATGTCTGGATCCGGATCTTCACCAAAATCTAATCAATTTGTCCTTATCACACACCCAACATGCCCACCAAATTTTTATCTGAATCCATCCACAGTTTTTGAGATATCCTGCACACACACAAACAAGAAAAAGACATTGTGCAGAGCATGATACTTTGAAAATCCACCCCCTCTTTAAAGGTTGCCATGGATACATGAAATTGTGCATTTCTTTTAGATTGAAATTGACAAACTTAATCAAATCTCAAGTCAATCGGACAAAAACTGATTATTTTTCAGATTGAAATTAATGATTTTAGAAGTTTTACTTCAAGTTGACCTTTTGCCCTCAAAATAGTTGCTTTCCAAATTCAGTGATGTACTATGCAATTGCTGTTTAATACTTAGGTTAATCGGATGAAAATTGATGATTTTGCAGATGAAATTTGATGATTTCAGAAATATGACCTCGAGTTGACCTTTCACCTCAAAAATAATTGCTTTCTCAATTCAGTGACGCCATATGCAAATCCTAATCAGCTTTCAAGTAAATAGGATGAAAAATGATTTTAGAAATTTGACCTCAAGATGACCTTAGACCTCAAAATCAATAGGCTTCTCACTTGAGACTACCTCAACAACTTGGTAAAGTTTCATGATGATCGGTTTAGAATTGTGACCTGTAGGCGACTGACAGACAGAATAACAAAATCGATTGACCCATAAACTTGAAAAAATCTTCGATTTTGCAAATAAGAAACAAACAGGGGTGAAAACAAAACCTATGTCCTCCTTTGGTGGGCAGAGGTAATGAACTGTTATTATTTATGGGAAAAGAAGCTGTGAACACCCAAAGACACTTAGGCTTTTTTAGTGAATGAACACAGCTGGAAGAATGGCCTGAAGTTTCACACACTTGTATCTGAGCCATCCAGCCAGAGTTCGAATTTCAGACCAGCTATAAACTGTTAGTGTTGTTATGTAGACAAGGAGAGGCTTCCATGGGTGTTGTCCTTTGGATGGAAGTTAAGCCAGGCATCCCATCTACCAAAAATAGTTGAATGTGAAAGCCCTACGGTGTCCTTCACGATGAGTAGGTGACCGATCGCTGACCCCCTAAAAAAAAATTACAATTTTTTGCCCTCACCTACAGGGGGGCACTGCAACAGTGGCACAGTCATGCTTCCAGAAAAAATACAACCAGTAGCTAAAGGTTGCCTACGAAATAAATAAATGAATGAGTGAACTAGAATGGGAACTCGTAGAGCGCATACCTTCGCCGCAGCCACTAGTTACCTTTGTATTAAGTTGTCCACAATGCATCTCAATACAAATATGCATTTCGTGACCCCCATGACCTTTGACCCACAACCGCTACCTAGGGTGACAATAGTACTATACCTTGTGTCATTTCAGAAGATGGGGAATTGAACACTGAACAATTTGGAGTTAATTTGATGTAAATCGGAAACATATTAACCGTTTTCATCATGAAAAAACGATGTTGACCTTTTTGTGACCTTGACCTTTGATCTGATCGCTCCCAAAATCTAATGGATTTGTCCTTTCAT
This sequence comes from Eptatretus burgeri, assembly GCF_056783735.1. NCBI lineage: Eukaryota > Metazoa > Chordata > Myxini > Myxiniformes > Myxinidae > Eptatretus > Eptatretus burgeri. The sequence goes on along the minus strand of NC_140964.1, from coordinate 81,742,436 downwards.
GATGCCAAACAAATCCAAAAACAATTAAAGCCTCTCTGCGTTTTGTTTTTTTGCATTAAGTTGTCCACAACGCTTTCCGATATAAATGTGAATTTGTGTGACCCCCTTGACCTTTGACCCCCAACCGCTGCCTTGGGTGACAAAAGTACTATACCATGTGTCATATTAGAGGATGGGGAATTTAATTTTGAACATTTTGTGTTAATTTGCTGTAAATCAAAACAAAAATGGACAATTTAATCGCGAAAAAACGATTTTGACCTTTTTATGACCTTGACCTTAACCTTTGATCCAATCGCTCCCAAAATCTAATTGATTTGTCCTCTCATGATGCCAAACACATCCACAAAATTTCATGACAATCTGCGAAGTGGTTTTTGTGTAATGTTGTCCACAACGCTTCCCAATCAAAAACTTCATTTTGGTGACCCCCTTGACCTTTGACTTCCACAGACTAACTAGGGTTGCAAACACTATACTATACGCTATATCAGTGGATCGGGATTTGAATACTGAACATTTTGGACTTAATTTGATGTAAATCGGAACAAAATTGACACTTTAATCGCAAAAAACCGATTTTGACCTTTTTGTGACCTTGACCTTGACCTTTGATCCGATCGCTCCCAAAAGCTTCGCCTGGCGTCCTTGAGTAACTGCACATCATCTCTAAAAATTTCATGCAAATCGGTCCAGCAGTTTTTGCGCAATGTTGTCCGCACACATATTTACCAATAAATAAATACACAGGGGTCAATACAATACCTTCGTCAAACGAAGTTTGCAAAGGTAATGAACACAGTTGCTGCTCTTCATTGATTCTTTTATTCTTCCCTGCTGAACTTGATGTTGCAGGATTAGTTGCTGTGGTTGCAATTCCAGATTTGGATGGGGTTGTGGTTGCAGGCATTGGGGATGACATCTTACAGTCTGCAGACTTGTGCTTCAGCACAAGTCTGCAGGTTGTTGCTTTGTCGTTTGGATTTTTCAAGCAAGGTCTTGCCTTTGCAGCTGCCTGTTGGACAGCCAAATCATAGTTCTGCTGCAGCCTTGAGGTACATAGAGAAAAAAAATTTTTGATCACGTGCCATATTTTGTTACATATTCCCAATTACCACAGACAGAACATTTCTGCTTTTAGGACTTTTCTTTATTCTGAAACCTTTGATAAATTCAAGTTTCATTCTCCAGTCTTCTTATTTAAACCATTTAAAAATAAGCACGTTCTCCCAAAATACCATATGAGCAGGTACCAACAGAACTTCCACATAATGTAAAATGCGTGACTTCACAATTCTATGCAAAGAACAGTCAAATGTTTACAATACTATCTAAAGTTAATATTGTGCAGCTACGTGCTCCCGAAAGATGCTGCTTAAATCATCCCCCATCAAACCCCAAGTTCTAAAATCCCCTAGCCACAAGTCCTCAACTCCTCCATGTGGTTTGCTCAAGAAAGATCATGGCTGATAGTGAGACCCAGGAGTTTGAGTGAATGAACTTCGTCAAGAGAATTATTAACAAATTAGATGGGAGGGTTTGCCAGATGGTCCATTTGGAGAGAGATAGTGAGAGTGTGTCAGGAATGAAAGACATGTTCCAAGTGTTTGACCAGCTTTTGATGTTTTTGTCAAGGTCTGAAGAGAGGGAAGAGGATGACGCCTGCTTGTCTGAAGGTGATTGATGTCACAGCACAGGGCGGAGTCATTAGGAAAAAGATAAAAGGGGATTTTCCAGTCAGAGAGATCATTGATAAAGATCAGGAATAGGACGAGGACCAGAATACTGCCTTGAGTTACTCCAGCCTTGACGGGGAGAGGAGATGAAAGGATTCTGGTGAGTGCCACACGTTAGCTACGAGAGTAGAGGAAGTCAGGAAGCCATGTGTGGAGTTGGCCTTGGATGTCCAAGGTAAAGAGTTAGGAGCGTATCAAAGGCACTAGATGTGTCCAGATAGATGGCCATGTGTGACATTGAAGGCCTCCATCCATTGTTGAGTGAGTTGAAGCAGCATGTCCAAGGCAGAGTGACCTGATCTGAATCCAAACTGTTGATCTGAGATGAGGTTATTAGAGAAAAGGTATGATTTTATGTCAACTATGATGATGGATTCCACGACCTAACTGATGATTGGAAGTGAGTTAGAGTTAAGGGGATCAGCTTTTGACCCTTTTTATGTAATGCAGTGATGTTAGCTGATTTCCAAGCAGATGGAAGATGACCTCGGGCAAATGATAGGGTGAAAATGGTGGAAATAGGATGTGCAATCATCCAGGAGCTGAGACCACTTTATTTCTTTTCCAGTACAAAAGTTTGGTTAGGTGTTTTAGGGGTAATAACGACTGGGGAATCCAATTATGCTTTTCTTTTAAGCAGCAACCTGGGTGATCTATGTGAAAATTGCGCATTTCTATACGACCATGGCCCCCCGCTTTTCCAACAAAATAATGGGGTAGGGCAAATATAAATAGGCATAAATCTATTTATTTTTTAAATCATCGGATTACAAATTACCCCTATAATTGATCGAATCGAAACCCTCTTTCAGACAATAGGTCACTATCTAAATTAGGTCACGAATATGATCAAAGGTCAAAAGGTGACAATTCAGACACTGCTGAATATTGGTACGATACATGGGAAAAATTAAACATGAAGTATATTAATGATATTTTCACAATCTATCAGCTATATTTTTCAGAGAAAAGACGAAGAAACATTTTCAAATGCATTAGACCCATGTAAATAGCTTTACATACCATCAATTCTAAAGTCACAATTGTAATATAATTGTGGGCTCCAGAACTGACAGTATACAGAAATCAAAACTTATAATGGAATGCCTATTCATCATGAGGCCATAAATTACTCCTCAAAATGACTGAATTTATACCTTCTTTTTACCTCTGACCCTGAAGGTGGAACGAGGTTGTTTTTCTCACCCCTGTCTGTCTGATTGGTACTTGGCAAAACATTTTTTTCACAAATTCTTTTGATCGGTTTGCTTCGTTTTTCACCAAGTTTGTTGATCGGTTTGGTTATTACTTGGCAAGTATGTTGATCACCTCCATTTGTTTGTTTGTTACTTGGCGAAACACTTTTTTTGCACAAGTATGTTGGGTCTGCAGGATTTGTCTGTCTGTCACACGATTTTGGCCACAGTTTTCAAGCAATCGTTTTGAATTTTTTTGTGTGTGTAGGTGACTGGCCAAGGATGGAAACGCTCATTTTTGGTCAAGATCCGAATCCAGATCCGGATCTGAGAATTTTTTTAGTGATTCTTCACCATTGAGAGAAAAATAGCGCCAAAAACGATATCTAGCACAATATCTAAAAAGGTTACAGATGGATTCACACGAAACTTGGCAGACAGCTTGGGAGTGCTCCTAGGAAGAATTGATTCAATTTTGGTGAAGATCCGAATCTAGATCTGGATACAAGAATTATTTAATTTTTCACTGGTTCCTCACCATTGAGAGATGAGGCTAAAAACGATATTGCATGATATCTCAAAAAGTTGGACAGATTCGGATGAAAAAGGTCAGGTTAGGTGTGTGAAATTGACAAATTGATTCGAAAAATTTTCAGGTGATTCTTCACCGTTGAGAGATGGGCTAAAAACTAAGTAACATGTTGTCTCCACACGTTGTGGACAACTTGTGAAAAAACGAGGTGGAAGAGTTGGTTAGGTGACAAGAACAAGCCAATTCGATTTTGGTTTCGGTCCAGAATCAGATCCGACCTATCAGTGGCATTCAAAATGTAAACTATTCAGCCTGGCGGAGGTATGTTCTCCATGGAGTGCTGTTCCGTTTCACCAAGTTGTCACTCAGCGATTTTTCATTCCTTGGAAAAAAAAAAAATTTTTGACAAGTATGTTGATCGCCTCCATTTGTTTGTTTGTGTGCTTGTTTGTCTGTCTGCTCACCTCCAGTCCAAACCGCTCAACATATCATACTGAAAATTTCAGAGATTAATGGCACCAACCCTGCGACGGTCCCACATTGAAGTTTTGTAAAATTAGGTCAACTAAAAAGGTCTATATTGGCCAATAGGCCAATTTGAGCCAGATTTTCTAAATCCTCAAATTTCATCCCATTGACTTGAAAGTTGAACAGGATTTGCATATCAGTCCAATGAATTCAACCATCAATTACTATTGAGGTTATCATAGGTCAAAAGGTCAATCCAACATAGGCCAAAATTTTAAGTTATTTCTAAAATCCTCAATTTTAATTCAATTAACTTGAAATTTGAAGAGCATTTGTATATCAGGTCAATGAATTCCATCACCTATTAATGTTGAAATTAACTTCAGCCAAAAGGCCAATATTTTCTAAAATCCTCAATTTTCATTTGATTTACTTGAAATTTTAAGATCATTTGCATATCAGGTCGCTGAATTCAAGCACCAATTATTTTTGAGATCAACATAGGCCAAAAGGCCAATTTGGGCCAGATTTTCTAAAATCCTTAATTTTCATCCGATTGACTCAAAATTTGAACAGGATTTTCATGTCCCATCAATGAATTCAACCACCAATTAATTTTGACGTAAACATAGGCCAAAAGGCCAATTTGGACCAAATTTTCATTCGATTGACTTGAAATTTGAAAAGGATTTACATATCTGGGCACTGAATTCAACCACCTATTACTGTTGAGGTCAACATAGGCGAAAAGGTCAACCCAACAGAGGCAAAAATTTTAAATGTTTCTAAAATTGTCATTTTTCATCCGATTGACTTGAAATTTGAAGACCATTTCCATATCAGCTTTCTGAATTCCACCATCTATTAATTTTGAGGTCACCATCGGCCAAAAGGCTTAATTTTCTACACTTCTTAATTTTCATCCGATTGACTTGAAATTTCAAAAGGATTTACATATCAGGTCACTGAATTCAACCACATATTACTTTTGAGGTCACTATCGGCCAAAAGGCCAACATAGACCAAATTTCTAATATCCTCAATTTTAATCCGATTAACTTGAAATTTGAATAGCATTTGCATATCAGGTCATTGAATTCAACCAATTATTTTTAAGGTTAAATTTACTTTACGGATTTCGCAAGTATCGTGTTATGCATGACATCTTTCTTGTTCTGGTTTGTCTGTAAATCGCCTAAAGGTCACAATTTTAACCAATTGTCATGAAACTTTACTAAATTGTAAAGGTCATCACAACTGAGAAGCCTATTGATTTTGAGGGCAAAGGTCATCTTGAGGCCATATTTCTAAAATCGTGATTTTTGATCCGATTGACTTGAAAGTTGAACAGGATTTG